>NC_041384.1:242880093-242892337 GCF_002162155.2 Triticum dicoccoides | reverse complement strand
CGGGGGGGGGGGGGCTAAAAACAACATTTGAATGTACATAGTACGAGACTTAATATCGATGTTTCAATTCGGTGTACATTGTAAGATTTGAACCGAGGACCAGGCATACGGGTAATTATTTCGAATTCGTGCCATACTAAGTTTCGAAAAGTTGACATTGACTCAGTTTGTTGTGCTATTTTGTAGGTCATATGTTTGAATCCATCCAAAAGTTTTCTCACTACCATGGTGTTCATCATATACATATGAATTTGTATTAAAAAAGTAGCGTGGATATAGTGAATGTGAAATCCACATTAGAATTGGAGATCGCTACGTGACACACACTCTAATTCAAATAACTAACTACGTGACACACACTCTAATTCAAATAACTAATTATGTGACACACACTCTAATCCACGTTAGCGTGGGTACCGTTTTGATTTTTTTTTCAAATAACTCCTCCTTAATTAATTTATAGTACTCCCTCTGTTCACTTTTATAAGACCTTCAAGACATTTCAGACAATGTGCAAAACAGTTCATTTTAAGTTGTCTGAAACGACTTACAAAAGTGAGTGATGGAGCATCTCGTTTTGAATGACTAATTATTGCAAGGAAAACACGGGCATGGTAATACATACAGATTCGTTTGCAAATGAAAGAAGATTCGTTTGCATTCTCAAATGTAGGCGCACCAGGCAAACCCGGGTCGTGTCGGGGTGGACGCTGCTTCGGTGCCTTAAAGGCAACTGCCTTTGGGTCACTGACATGTGGGCCAGCCACCTGTTGGGCCCATATGTCATGGACACAAAGGCAGGTGCCTTATGGCACCGAAGCATAGTTCTGTCGGGGTGGTCGCGTGTGTCGGACAAACGCGTAGCACCCAGCCACCCACCCCCTCCCCCCAAAAAGGACGAGACAATATAAGTTTGCGCTTCCATGTTTCGGATAGAAATATCTGGCGGCCCCAATTCCAGCCCTACAAAATCTCTCTTCTCCACGGTCCCCTTCCACGCCCAGATTGCTCAAATCCCTAAATCGCCGCCAACCCTCAAATCGCCCCTCGTCTCGTCTCTTTCCCCACCGTTCCCCACCTCTGTGCCGGACGACGATGACGACGAAGACCACGGTCGCGCTTCACCACCGCACCGGAGCTACCTCATCTACGCCCTCATCCACCGCACCGGGTGGTCCACCGACAACGTCGGCCGCCGCAACCGATGTGCCTCACAAACACCGAGTTCCACCGCATCAGGTGCGCTTCACCGACGCCGTCTTCCAGCTCACCGGGGCTACTTCACCGAGCACATTGTCACACCTTCGCCCCCCGAGGCCGTTGGGGCTTCACCAACGGTCTCGTCCATCGCATCATAGCGCTCCGCTACCACTCAAGATCTGCATTTGTGCACGGCCAGACAACGCCAGCGCATCACCCTCAACGGCTCTGAAGTGACCCGCACTCTAGCTAGGCGAGCATGCCCAAACGCCGGCCCGAACTAGGTATCCACACATCACTCCCTTGTGCACTGTTCCGATGATGTTTGGATATCCTTTCACTGCTCTCTTAGCTTACATGCCTATGCAACTCTGACCTTAACTCTTATTTCTTCTGGTGGTATCATCTGAAACAAGCAAATCCATATTTTAGCGAAGCATGATGGCGCTACGGGATCTGGTACACATCCTGCACACCCATATACCCTTGTAAGTATCTGTCCTCCGGTACAACATCATGGTCGATTACTCTTATTTGATCAACCATTCACCGTGTCAAAAATGAAGAGGGGGATGCAAGGAGCACAAGGCCTGCACATCCAAGCAAGTGGTAACATGGACTTGTACATGGAACATCCCAAGCGCAAGCAGAGCTGTAGTGAGCCTGTACAACGAGCTAGCGTAAGTCCCTGCATTTCATTTAATTCGTACTCACATTCGTGTATGATTTGTGTGCAGTGGCTGATCCACGAATTCAAGTTACCAGGGGTGAACATTTAATTTAAAAAATATGAAGGCACTTGCACTCCGGATATCAACATAACTTGATAAAATGTGAAGCTACATGCACTTTGAAAGCCAGCTAATGATCCAAAGTAGTTCAGATTATAAACACTAAATGATGCAAGAACCAAAAAACACAAAATGCAACATGGTGTACAAGGACTACAAACATGGTCTGTACCTTCTTGAATTATTCGTTCTCTGGCTGAAAATATCGAAGTGTAATTGCACGTATAACCAGTGCGCAAACTGCATATCAATATATCTATCCTGCACAAGTATGCCAATGGTTTCAAACAACAGATTAGAAAAGTATTTATGCTATGTTGTCATGATATGGGGACTTTCTGGTAGATGGCCTCGACATTTCCTCAAGCTATGAAAATGCACTATAATTTGCTTGTCATCAATGCCTGCAAATCTCTGTCTCTCTCAACATACTAGATCATCATTAGACACTAAATCCTTCAATGAGCTTGCAAAATGCTTGCATTAGATCCCTCATTAGACACTATATGTTCATCACCAGGAGCATGTAAAATGTTTGCATCGAATCCTTCATTAGCAGTCTATTCATTAGACACTTCAGGCTCAAGAACAACATGAGCTTGTATGTTTGCACCGGAAACTTGATTAGATACATCAGATTCAGTCAGTTCAGTATTGATTGGGGGAGTTATAAAATAAGTAGAAATTGGTTTCATTTTCTCATAGATTCCCTACATACAAGCAGTTTTACAACACCGTCAGGTTTAACTATTGGCCAGAAATTGAAGAGTTGAATTAGATATAATCAGGGATGTGATGTACCTGCTCGTTGTGCATGCTACTCTTGCAAGCTGGGCCTGTCCATTTGCGCAAGCTTGATGCCATGCCCGTGCTGCCGTCGCTGCCTCCCGCGCAGGCTACACCCAGGGTTGGATCTTCATCTTCTTGTCCTTCCGTTCGCTTGAAGCCCGGCGACCGCCCTCCAACGAGGGCACGAGGAAGTGCTGTGTCGGTCTGTCCAGCGGCGGCTAGGTCAGCAACGAACCAGACTGGAGGCTGGAGCGAATGAATTGGGATTTTTCCTGCTGTTGATCGATATGGGAGGCTCTCGTTTGGGCCGCGAGCCTGCTATAGGGCCTGCCTTGCACTTATGATATTGGCCCATCCAAATTGAAACATTTTTCTTCATTTTTTACATTGCCTGCTCGTGCGTTGGGACGAACAAAACTAGCGTGGGCCAACCTGGACGACTCAAACTAGGTGCACACTTTCCAGCCACCTGAGGCGGCCGCCCATACCAGCCCCTATGGTGGCGTCGCCCCTTTTTGCGTGTATGATTGGATAGTGAAAAATATTCCAGTGGCGCTTTTGATTTACCCACGGAATGGTTGAATTGCTTGTTTCTATGAACTAAGTTCGCCAATAATGTGAAGGATGTCAGTCTTTTCATCCTATTGTAGATTGCTTAGATCTCGATATGCCAAAAGTAATCGCATGAAATATACAGTAAAAGCCAGTGTGATGTGTTTGGCTACAACTAGTCTGACTACACATCCTCATATAACATATCAAGGATGCACCATCTTACCAGATTAACCATTCGACTTACCCATGCAGTGTGGGAAGAAAGAAGTATTGGGACTGCCTATCCAAGCAATTGATGCCATGGACTCCTTCGTACAACCTTGTAAGCGAAAAAGAAGTTGCAGTGTGCCTGTACAAAGAACTAGCATAAGTTTAGTTACCTGCTTCTCGGAATTTTAGTTAGCCACTTATTGCAAAATTGTTCAATTACGTTGCTTGGCTTAATTTAGTTTGCTACTGATTACATAATGGCACAACCTGTTAATCATATTGTAGACTGCACCTATCTATGTGTTTGATACTTACTGTTAATAATTACCTGTTTGCCTTAACTTAAATATCTACTTGTTTGTTTCACTGCTTTGCTGCTGCAACAGCGGGTTACAATGATGTTAATAACTACTTTTCAGCATCCAATTGAAACTCTTTAATTCCTTGTTTGTTTAACTGGTTTGCTGTTATAACTCCCAGTTGAGATGTTTTGCTAACTTCAACTTTTCTGAATCCAATCGGAAATTTAATGGCAAAACAGGTTAGCCCAAGATCAAAGAGCGAGGTCCCCATGGACGTTGCATCATCCCACAGCAGTGGCACCGGCCCAATTGTGCATTATGAATTGCCAACTGCTGATGCTCTAGAGGCTAAACTAGTGGTAGAAAGAGATTCTGTTTCTGCACTTAGAGATGAAGTTGACATGTTGAGGAAGCAAACAACACAATCACAAGCAGTACTCAATACAACCATTAAATATTTGGTGGATTTCTAAATGAAGCAAGCTGAGACTGACCAGATTGTTAAGGTCCTGAAGGAAAAAAGGAAATTAAATTCCTACTTGGTAAATCATAGGTGAAATGTTCTTTCCATAGTTGAATAACCTTTGTGTTGTCTGTTCATGTAATCAATCAAACCATTTGTTTTAGATATCATGTAATAATTGTTTTTTTTGTTTTTTTGTTTGTAATTTTATTTGAGCACAAGTCTGTATTAATTGATAAGACTCGGGGACATTTCATTTGGATTGCTATGCCAGACCTACAAATCTGCCAATCGGGCTGAATGTGCATTCAGCAATAGTAGTATAGATGGACCATAAGTGGCACACATCGGAAAGGGCCAAGATGCTTGCTAAAAAAAGGATGCTGTTGTAGCCAAAAAAAAGTACAGCGGCCTGGCTTATGTATGTTAGTTGATATTATTGATCCATATACTCTATAAGTGTTTATATGTCTGTTAGTTCCGTACATTCTTGGTTGATTGACTCGGTATTTGAATCTTGATACATCGCTTGTGTACATATCTAAATGGGAGTACACATTATGCTGCGTGTGACATTTGAGTTGGACATGAAGTGTTCCAAATATTCGAATTCACCTTAAACTGGATTCTAGTTTCTGAATTTGAGTATCGGCATTTGTAAACCATATTCATATATGACAGTGGAATACATCTTTGTCGTCCTTTTGAAGATATATAAAAACACCTAGAATGATTTATAAAGATTCATATAGGAATACAAAATGGACTCGAATTTAGTTGCCAGGGGTAAATGTGGATGCTTATTGTCCCAAAATTCGAAAGAAATAGTAAAATGTCCACTCCCACATCGGCCGCCCGAAGCCAAGTGTTTGGGAGATGGAAATTACTGTCTACCCATTACACGGACAATCCATCGGCCCGATTTCCACTGGCTCTAAATAGGGGTAGGTTAGTAACTTCAATTAGACGTGACACGACCCCCTCTGAGCCCATTCCGACACGGTGGGCGTCAAACATAGGCGACAAAACTCATTTGATTCAAGCTCATCCAAAAGACCTCTGTTTCTCCCTCCATTCCCCATTCATACACGGTGGGCGGCAAAACACCCTCTCCTCATCCGAAATAGATGTAGGCTAATATTTTAAATAGGGGCAGATGTGTAACTTCCATCAGACGTGACACAACCGCCCTACTTGTCAGCCCCGTTCATACACCGTGGGCGCCAACCGTGGGCGGCAAAACACCCTCTCCTCGCCTGAAATAGTTACCGGCAAATATTTGGGAGATGCGAGATTACCGTCCTATCCCCAACCGACGAGACGTCCAAATTTGAAACGGGGAATAAGTTCGTAACTTTCCCATATTTCAGACAGGTGCGTCCCAAAAACATTGTTCCCCGTACTTCTCCCTCCATTTTCCCATTCATACACCATCCGCGCTAGAACACCCTCCTTTACTAAAAAAATATATGCTTACAGTTTCCCCCTTTTATGATCACTATATGATCAGAATAAATGCTTTGTGTCATAATAACACTACTCCACCCATCAAGCTAAACAAGCTTAGTTGTTCAAATACGAATATGATATTATTAAAACAGAGTTGTTTAATTGGTTAGCTAAATGTTCCTAAATTCGTTTCGAAAATGCATGTTCGCCGCTCGGGTGTCTATCTCTGTGTGTGGTCTGGTCAGCACGGTTGGGGAGGTGAACTTTGCATATGCAGGGGGTTTATAGGGAGACATTCTCCGAGTTGAAACCGCAATGCATTCCATAGATAATCTGACTACTTTTTATGTTTTCATGAATCTCAGATTCTGAACAGCGTCATAATGATTATGAGCTTGCGCGCATGAAAAGAATAAAGCAGAACAATGCCGTGGCTGTCAAACTTGGTATTAAAGGACTGAAATCAAGTCTGGATGCAATGCAATGCAAACACTCTCCACCTACAGATTCATGCTCGGAATATGATCCTAACATTGATTCTGAGCTAGAGGGAGACCTAAGTCAATGTAGGTCCCTAGTGGAGGAGTCAGAGGAACATGCCCTATCTTATTCACCCATCAAGGTACTTGCTCTAACTTTCCAAGGTTATATTGCTCGCACATATCTTGCAACTGATGCTTTGCATTGCTTCTACTTTCTTGAACTGCCATTAGCTTAGATTACACATCGTGTATGTGAATACGCCCTGCCTATCCACTTTCAGTACATATTCCATCTGTCATCATACCATATTTATCCATTCAAATGCTGTTCTTGTGTATCAGACATTCAAAAGGAAGAGGGCGATTGCTGATCGTGGAGGAGCACAAGAAAAGTATTTGGAAAAGGTAGTGGCACCTGATAAATCAAATAGCCCATTAGGTGTAGTTGCAATATCACATTACCCATAAAATACCCCAACTCTAGCAGACTCTAGCCCTACTACACTGGTCATTTCTGATGCCCCAACTCAGTAGACCCCAACTGCAGCAAACAGTATGATTATGCCAGTTGACATAGCACCAGCTGTATGACGCAAAACCCCCATTCCAGCAAAGAGTACACCAAATCCAGTTGCCAAATCCCTTTCCGAACCAGAGAGAGCCCCAATTGCAGCAAATAGGACCGCTATTCCATTTCTTCGCAGTTTAGAATACAAAGCTTATGTTGTTGTCAGGAACTTTGTGCGCATCTTTCCTTCATGGAAAGATTATACCGCAGACATAGAACAATTTCCAGTCTTCCTCCGCAACTTACGCGTAAGTAATGTACTAATGTTATTCATGGTCATTACTGCATATGTTTCTGCTGACAGAAGACACAAGATTTCATTCTTTTAAATAGGCAAGGCACAAACTGGATTGTGATGACGAGCAAGGGTTTGTTGCGCTTTTCAATCACCTCGTTGATGAAGTATCATTCCTACCTGAGTCAAACGCACTTCGATGGCAAGCCTCTGAACGAAATTTCTGTAAAGTCTCCGGTGCTACATTTATCCGACGGTGACTGGAATAATCTTGTTACACATTGGTCTCGGCTGCAGCGTAAGGTACTGCCTATGATATCACATCACAATTTTAACTACATTTCTGCATTTGCCTTAATGTCTCACTTGTACGAAAACTGTTAGCAGAAGAACATTCGTTCTCAAGGGACCACAGAATCTCGCAACTATACTGCACACTGCATTGCTCTTGTGAGTACCTCTTGCCCTGTATGACCATACTTACTTTCATAGCTATTTGATTATGTAGCATCACTGCACATGTGAGCCTCGTAATCGTCCATTTGGTGGACATTATAAGATCCGTATGGACTCTTACATAAATTTAGAATCAACCCAATGCTTTTGAAGAGGTTTAGCTCTGCAGTCCTCTTGTAAGGACTGGACGTGGTCTATCAATGTACTTACATTAATAGCTACTCCCTCCATCCCGTAATATAAGAACGTTTTGTACAGTACACTAGTGTTCAAAACACTCTTGTATTATGAGAAGAGGGATTGGTTCATTTTGTAGCATTCTGCATCTTATCTCCCTCGCCCACCATTTACTAAAAAAGATCAGATCTATATTTAATCTTACTAACAAGTAGAATACACAGACAATGTTAGTGCATAAGTGTAGCCCATTGCTCTTGTCGGTACATTTTGTCCTGTAACGCTTGTACTTCCAAGGATTGGTAGTTGATGATGTAGCATCAATTTGCATCTTATCTTCATTATCCTCTATCCCTTCTAGTATTATCATATCTATAATTACTCTCTACAAAATGTAGAGTACAGGCAATGCTTATGAAGAAGATTATGTGCTGAAATTCTTGAGTTATCCTTCCCTTGCCATGGAGAAGGGCATTATAAAGCCGGTGTTAACTGTTAATGTAAGTCAGTCCTTATAAAGCCTTTATCCTCAACTGCTGTTTAATTTGCTCATACTCCCTATCGTTTACTGCTATTTAGTTTGCTGTTTCTACCAAAATGCATGTTCATAAGAACCGTAAGTTCTAAGTTTTACTTGTAAAACCAAATTCCTTATTCATACCATGCACATTACTTAATACTCCCTATATGTGTGCTTGTTTTTGTGGATCTATAATCTAGTGTGTCGTGAAGCAGCCCATGTTTGCACCTTGTCATCTCTTGTTTTATCTTACTGATGTGGCTGATGATATGAACAACATGCCATGCACATTATCCAAAATAGATACAATGATTTTCTTTGCCCTTCATCTATGCTTGTTATGTTGACATGGTAATCCAGTAGTGTGGTGAAGCTCCCCGCATTATGAACAATGCCAAATTATGCTATTGATATTTTGAACATACTCTTTATTTTCTAGTTTGAAATTGGATAGAATTGACAGAACAGTTATCATCTTTGTTTATACACGTGCAAAACCTGTCATCTCTCTGCTTTGTTTCAGGGTGATATGCTTGATGGCATGCACAAGTCTGCTGAAGGCCGTGGCACAAACCCAACATATATTGCAGCAAAGAAGGCAAAACATCTTGAAGATAGCGAGACAACCCCAAAGTCTTGTCTTGATGCAGTGTTCAAGTTACTTGAGACTAACAGTCGGACAAGCTCACATAATTCATTGTCTGAATCAGTTCGACTTCTTCAGTCCCAAGTTCTAGCAGAAAGGCATTCTGCAACTCAACTTCGACTTGAAGTCCTATCTTTAAAGAAAGATTGCGGAGAACACCAATGAGAACCTCATCGCTAAACAGCTACACCTGGAAGCTATGACCGACATGCTAGGCCGGTCTCACAGCCTTGCTCAGCAGCTTGCGTAGCAGTTCCCCCGCAAGGCTAACCATTCTTGAACTGTCTTGGAAGTGGTCTCGGTTCAGTATTATTTTGTTATGCTGCAATGGTGCCCAGTTTTTGTAATCTGCTTCTTCGTTGCGCTTTATGATCACTGGTGGCGAACTTTGATGCCTAGTGGATGTAATATACCTTAAATCCTTTATTGTGTAGTGTAGGTTTATTCTTATGTCGTAATTTCTTTATTGTATAGAGTAGGTTTGTTCTTAATTCCTACTAGTTACGCAGCAGCCTGAAATGAACCCCGGCCCATGATTGTGCGAATCAAATCACAGGCTTTTAATAGGCCAAAATTGTCTGGGTCCTTGGTTGGCCCAAAAAGATATCAGCTGTGAGCAGGCCGGATGCAAACCGGGCCGTAGTTAGGCCCAACTATATGACGGGCTTTTCACAGGCCGAAATCAACATAGGGCCGAAATGTTAAACGGGCCCTTAACAGGACAAAACTAATATCAGGCCGAATTACTAAGTAGGCCTTTAGCAAGTGGTCCCAAAAGCATATTGTCCAGTTGACGGGCCGAATCTGATATGGGCCATAATTGAGCCCAAAGCCTCTTAAAGGGCCGGACTTGATCTGGGCCGTAATTTGACCCAGAACATGGAAGGCTTTTAACGGGCCGGATCTCATATGGGCCACTATTAGGCCCGGAGCGTGGCAGGCCATTAATGGACTGGATCAAATACGGGCCGATATTTGGCCCAAAACATGGCAGGCAGTTAATGGGCCGGCCTACTAGGGTCCTCAAAATCTTGTGGGCCTACAGCTGGGCCGGCCCATTAATGTCGGCGAAATTTCGTGGGCCTTTAGCTGGGCCGGCCAATTATGACCCGCAAGAATCTTGTGGGCCTTTACCTAGGCCGGCCCATTATGGCACACAAAAATCTTGTGGGCCTTTACCTGGGCCGGCCCATTATGGCCCGCAAAATCTTGTGGGCCTTTAGCTGGGCCAGCCCATTATGGTCCGCAAAATCTCATGGGCCTTTAGCTGGGCCGGCCCATTATGGTCCGCAAAATCTTGTGGGCCTTTAGTTGGGCCGGCCCATTTAAAATTGTTGGGCCGTGCCACGTGTCGACGTATCATAGGTACCTTCTGTCCAGTGAGTGGATGACATCTGTCCCGACGATGAGCCGACACATGTTTCCTCTAGCCAATGATGATTTTACACGTGGAAAATCCCCATTGGTCGGGGCTGTTAACGGGTTATTGAATCCAAAACCCGACCCGATAGCTTAACGGCGTTCCGTTACGGTGGATGCCATGTGTCGGTCACCCTTGACGAAAGCACTTCTGTGACGCGCGATTTATCGTCATGGAAGTGGACACTTCCGTGATGATAATTTTGGTAATGTCATGGAACACTTCTACGACAGCACAGGTATGACTATCTTGATTCTGTCATAAATTTGTCATGGATGTACATGCATGACAAAAAAAGCAAACTACTGTGACAAACACGTATCATCACGGAAGTGCATTTTTTTTGTAGTGGGGGGAGTCCTACTCCCGGTGGGAGTAGGACTCCTCCTGGCGTGCCCTCTCCCTAGCCGCTGCACCCCCCTTGCTCCTTTATATACGGGGGCAGGGGGCACCCCATAGACACAACAATTGATCAAGTTGATCTTTTAGCCGTGTGCGGAGCCCCCTCCACCATAGTCCACCTCGATAATATTGTAGCGGTGCTTAGGCGAAGCCCTGCGTCGGTAGAACATCAACATCATCACCACGCCGTCGTGCTGACGAAACACTCCCTCAACACTCGGCTGGATCGGAGTTCGAGGGACGTCATTGGGCTAAACGTGTGCTGAACTCGGAGGTGCCGTGCGTTCGGTACTTGATCGGTCAGATCGTGAAGATGTACAACTACATCAACCGCGTTGTGCTAACGCTTCCGCTTTCGGTCTACGAGGGTACGTAGACAACACTCTCCCCTCTTGTTGCTATGCATCACCGTGATCTTGTGTGTGCGTAGGATTTTTGTTTGAAATTACTACGTTCCCCAACAACTTGCGCAGGAACCTGCAAGGTTGCGTGGGAACGGGCTCACCGATGATTCATTGGCGCCACCATTTGGCCAAAACGACGCCCCCACGCGTTGCGCAAGCTTGCGCTGTAAGCCGTCTGCGGCAGCGGGGTGACAATATGTGCGAGAGGAGGACGAAAGGCCAGGTACACATACGGTTAATAAAAAAATTTGCGATTTAATTACCTACTATACCACTATCCTGGTTTATAAGTATGATTTAACAAATAAAATACGAATGCATGTCGCCAAAGATTATATAGTTGGATTTGTATTTGAACATAGTTTCCAATTATATAATTTATAAAACATGCGTTAACATTTTGTTGGTTAAATTTGAGGGCAAAGTATGGCATAGAATATTAATGACACTATAGAGTAGACGGAGGTGGTAGCACACGGCCGCTCTCTACACAGCGATGCAACTGTCGGCCGGCTTGTGGGCGACTATTTCCTGCCTGTTCAACTACTCTTATGCGTGTGGTTGTGTAACACCCCGGATGTAACTTTCCATATTTGTATCCAACTCTTGCCGTCCCCGACGCTAAGTTATATTTATTTCTCGGGTTCGGGTCTTTGTCTCCGTGTGTTGTTTTTATTTTTTCGTGCATCTCTTACCATGTCATCTCGTGCATTGCATTTGCATACATGTTCATCTCATGCATTTGAGCATTTTCTCCGTTGTCCGTTTTGCATTCCGGCGCTTCGTTCTCCTCCGGTGGCCATTTCCAGCTTTCTTTCATGTGTGGGGTTCAAACATTTCCGGACTGGACTGAGACTTGTCATGCGGCCTTGGTTTACTACCGGTAGACCGCCTGTCAAGTTTCGTATCATTTGGACTTCGTTTGATACTCCAACGGTTAACCGAGGGACCGAAAAGGCCTTGTGTGTGTTGCAGCCCAACACCCCCCAAATTTGGCCCAAAACCCACCAAACTCTGCTCCATGTCCTAGAGCGTTCGATCACGATCGTGTGGGCGAAAACCGCACCTCATTTGGACTCTCCTAGCTCCACTTATGCCTATTTATACCCCCTCCATTCGGATCTCCTCTTCCCCCGTTCAAACCCTAAAAAAAAAGAGATCCATCTTCCCCGCGC
>NC_041384.1:242872270-242879712 GCF_002162155.2 Triticum dicoccoides | reverse complement strand
CCTCGCCGCCCGGGAGCACCGGCGCCGCGCCGCCCGCCTCCACGCCGGCGCCGCCCCGGCAGCCTCCTCCCCTACCGGCGGCCGCGTCTCCGGCGAGCTCCGACTCCGGCTGCTACAGTGTCTTCGGCGCCGCCTCGGGAAGCGTGCCGATCCAGATCTGGATCTGGGCATCGGTTGACTTTTCCCCAAACCCTAGTTCATGATGCATTCTTTGACTGCCCGTAACTTTGCATCCGTAGCTCCGATTTGGGCATATGATATATCAAAATCTTCGCCTCGACATGTACATCATTTCATTCCATTGCATCATTTGCATTTGAGGTCATCTTGTTACCCTAAATGCTGTTAGAAGGAGGCTTCTTGAGTTAAATTGCAGATCCGTTAGTTCATCATGCACTTTTGTCATTTTTGCCATGTTTAATCCGTGCATGATATGCCTATGCCCCTTTCGGATGAATTGTTAAGCATTTTGTCTTCTTTCCAAAAGTGCCACCCATGCATTTTTAGGATGTGTGTGTTGTCTTGTGCAAGCTTGCGAAGAGAGGTACCTGAGATTGCTGATTTCAGGGACTTAGTGATTTTCACTAAGTCTGGGATATTTTAGTTCATGATGCTATATGTCCAGCTTGTTTCCTAGTGATCCGTGCCTCTTTTGAGGATGATCAGTAAGGGAGTTTTGATATTTATGTTTTTTTCTATCCATCCTTGTCTTTGTTTGCATATTTGGAGTGTTCTAGGTTGACTTAATCGAGCTCAACTTTTGCTTCGTTGTTAATCTGGGCAGATCGTCAACTTGTTTGCGATTTTGCCGATGCTACCGTTAGTGTTCCATGCATGCTATGCCTTTGTTCTTGCCTTGTGTAGCTAGCATATTGTGTCTTCTTTCTAGATATATGCTTGCCTTGCCATGACTTGCACCGTAGTGAGTGCATCGAGCTCGTTTACATGCCTTCGTGAGTTATAATTTCAGCATGTCTCAGTTTTCACTAAGTCTGAAAACTGATTGTGTTCGAGCTATGTTCGTGAGCTCGGTAGAGTATCTTGTGAACCCTTTTGGCCCCAGGTCACTTTGGGTGTTTTGTTAAGCTTGTTGAGTAGCTCCATGTCATGTTCTTACTTGTCATGTTCAGGTCATTTATCAGGTTGTTTTTCTGCTCCAAAGGGAGCATCGTGATCTGAAATTTCAGGCTAGTGTTAATTTCACTAAGTCTGGAATCTGTTTTGCATATTCATTTTTACCATGCTTGTTTGAACCTCCTAATGGATGAAATTGCCTATGGCTCAGTGCTAGTGTTTTGTTAACCATCTTGTGTACATCACTGCCATGTATTTTGTTTTCATGTTTGGTGGCTGTAGCATGTTCATTTCGTTGCATTTAGATGCCTACTTGCTGTAGATCGCAGACCGGTGTCATATCTTAAAACGCTTGCCATTTCCAAACCGTAGCTCCGATTCCAATGATCTTTATATCGTTTTCAGGTGATTTCTTCCCCTCTATCCAGTGGCACACTTGGTTTTCCAAGTTGATGCCAGGTTCATGCATTTCCTGTCATATCTTGCATTTTGCATCCCGCATCGCATCCCGCATAGCATATCGTCATTTCATCATATTGCTTGGTCTTGCACGTGGTTGATTGTATCCTTGTTGCTTGTTTGTCTTGTTTGGGTAGAGCCGGGAGACGAGTTCGCTACCGAGGAGCCCGTTGAGTTTGCTTGTGAGGATCCAGTCAGCTCTGACAACTGTGTAGGCAAGATGATCATACCCTCGAAATCACTACTATCTTTGCTATGCTAGTTTGCTCGCTCTTTTGCTTTGCCAATGCTACGATGCCTACCTTTTGCTTGTCAGCCTCCCAATTGCATGATTGAACCTCTAACCCACCATTGTCCTAGCAAACCGTTGATTGGCTATGTTACCGCTTTGCTCGGCCCTTCTTATAGCGTTGTTAGCTGCAGGTGAAGATTGGAGCCGTTCCTTGTTGGGACATTTATTTTGCTTGTTGGGATATCACTATATTGCTATGTTATCTTAATACATCTATATACTTGGTAAAGGGTGGAAGGCTCGGCCTCTCGCCTAGTGTTTTGTTCCACTCTTGCCGCCCTAGTTTCCGTCATATCGGTGTTACGTTCCCGGATTTTGCGTTCCTTACGCGGTTGGGTTATAATGGGAACCCCTTGATATTTCGCCTCGATTAAAGCTTTTCCAGCAATGCCCAACCTTGGTTTTACCCTTTGCCGCCTAGCCTTTTCTTTCCCTTGGGTTTTGCAGACTCAAGGGTCATCGTATTTTAGCCCCCTTGGGCCAGTGCTCCCTCTGAGTGTTGGTCCGAACTGAGCTGCCTGCGGGGCCACCTCGGGGAAACTTGAGGGTTGGTTTTACTCGTAGCTAGTCTCATCTGAGTGTGCCCTGAGAAAGAGATATGTGCAGCTCCTATCGGGATTTGTCGGCACATTCGGGCGGTGTTGCTAGACTTGTTTTAACCTGTCGAATTGTCTTGTTGTACCGGGTTACCGAGTCTGATCGGTGTGTCTCGGGTGGAGGTCTATTCCTTCGTTGACCGTGAGAGCTTGTCATGGGCTAAGTTGGGACTCCCCTGCAGGGATTGAACTTTCGAAAGCCATGCCCGCGGTTATGGGCAGATGGGAATTTGTTAATGTCCGGTTGTAGATTACTTGAACTAAACTTAATTAAAATGAATCAACCGTGTGTGTTACCGTGATGGCCCCTTCTCGGCGGAGTCTGGGAAGTGGACACGGTGTTGGAGTTATGCTTGCGCAGGATGTTCCTTTAGCTTCTCGCTCGTGCTTCGCCTTCTCTTCTCGCTCTCTTTTGCGTATAAGTTAGTCACCACATATGCTAGTCGCTTGCTGCAGCTCCACATATATTTGCCTTATCCTGTCCTATAAGCTTAAATAGTCTTGATAGCGTGGGTGTGAGATTGCTGAGTCCCTGTGGCTCACAGATACTACAACTCCAGATGCAGGTCCAGGTGATTCCGCTCCAGGTGACGAGTACGAGCTCAAGTGGGAGTTCGACGAGGACTCTCGGCGTTATTATGTTTCCTTTCCCGATGATCAGTAGTGGTGCCTAGTTGGGGATCGATTCAGGGCCTTGTCGCATGTTGGGTTCTTTTCTATTTTGGCGCCGTAGTCGGGCCATGAGTGTTTGTTTGATGGATGTTATTTATGTACTCTGATGTGACGTGGCGAGTGTAAGCCAACTATGTTATCTCCCCCTTTTATTATGTATTACATGGGATGTTGTAATGATTGCCTGACTTGCGACATTGCTTTCAATGCGGTTATGTCTCTAAGTCGTGCCACGACACGTGGGAGCTATAGCCGCATCGAGGGCGTTACAAGTTGGTAATCAGAGCCTTCCCCGACCTTAGGATCCCCCATTGCTTGATCGTTTTTAGCAGCCGAGTTGTGTCTAGAAAAATGTTTTGAGTCACTTAGGGATTACATATCGGAGAGTTAGGAATTCTTTTTACTTCCCAGTCTCCTCATCGCTCTGGTAAGGCATCCTGACGTAGAGTTTTAACTCTTCTCTTCTCAAATTTCACTAAAAAAAATTTTTAGGATCACGCGAGTATCTTGGTTTTGTTCCGATGGTTTTGTGACGAGAACATTGTTCTTGGTGCCTCCTGTCTTTAGGGGTTGTGGCAGTGTCCCGGGGAGTTGAGCTCCGAGGTGTTGTCGTCACAAATTTATCGTTGCAATTCTGGTATACTTGAGATATGTGCGCGACATCGGAAATCTCTTTTATGCAGTTCGTTGGTGAGATAACCTCGACGCCACCCAGTACTGGGGCGGGAGTTCGGGAGTATCGCCATAACTTGTATAACGGATGCTTTTCGAAGGTTGAGATAGATGGTTTCCGAAGGTTTCTTGGTTATGTGTTGAAGGATGGATACAGCTGGATGTAGGATTTGCTAGCTTGGGTGAGATATTATGCTTCCCCTGTATCCCCAACACCTGATTGCATAACCGGAAAGGTTCGGGAGTTTCATAGGTGGGAATTCTAGTAGCTCTAGTTCTTCTTCCACGGATATTGGTTTGAGATTGGGATTTCTTACCGATTATTCGTTCTTGATCCGTACCTTGTTGAATTGTTTCTCTACCTTAATTCTACGTGGCTTCTCAATTTATGGATATGTGACCATTTGAAGAGGAATGCATTCGTTCATTTTGTTCGGATGTGAAGACTATATGTTGCAATTTTCATTCCGTTGGATTCAGCTTCTATATTGTTGTCTATCAATGTGCTAATGGTGGTCAACCTCTTCAGGATGGCTCCTCCAACGCGCACGACTCTGAATCCTGATCCGCCTCCACCTCCGCCTCCTCCGGAAGCATGGCAAGCTGTGATGGCAGCTACTAATGCAAACACACAGTTGATCATGCAAATTCTCCAAGAGCGCAATCAAGGCAGTCAAGGGAATCAAGGCCACAATCAGCACCACTTTGCTACTCTGAACCAGTTCCTCGCAAATGGCCCAAAGACGTTCAGCGGTTGTGTTGAGGCTACCGATGCTGACGATTGGCTAGTGGATCTGGGCAAGCATTTTGAATGCAGCAACGTCAGGCCTGAAGATTTCGTCAAGTTCGCTTCTTTCCAGCTCAAAGATCAGGCTGCAGAGTGGTTCCAGCAGTACAAGGATTCCAGAGGTGGACGTTTGATCACTTGGGATGATTTCCGTCAAGATTTCCGCGCTCATCACATCCCTCAAAGTGTGGTTGAGAGTAAGCGTGAGGAATTCCGCAATCTGAAGGAAGGGTCTTTGTCTGTCTACGACTACAACAAATTGTTCCAGAAGCTCGCCCGTTTTGCCAAGCAGGATGTTCCTGATGAGAAGAGCATGATCTATCAGTTCAGGGGTGGTCTTCGTGAGGAAATTCAGCTCGCTCTTGTCCTCTTTGAGCCGTTGAGATACGATGAGTTCTACAACATGGCACTGAAGCAAGAGGCTACTCAGTTGAGGTGTGATGCTTCCAGGAAGCGTGCCAGAGATGTTACTCCGTCTTCCTCTACTCAAGTGGCCAAGCAGCAGAAGTTTTGGCTTCCTCCTCCTCCGTTCCGTCAGCCGTATCAGCAGAAGAGCAAAGGTGGCAGTGGTTCTTCCCACCCACCCAACCCAGGCTTTCAGAACAAAACTTCGTCTCAAGCTCCAAGATCGAGTGCTCCGTATCACCGTCTGCTTTCAGAGGTCACGTGCAACAAGTGCCAACAGAAGGGTCACTATGCCAACAAGTGTACCAACCAGAGGCGTCTTCCTCCTCCTCCTCCTGTCAGATCGGCAAGTACAGCTGTGGTCAAGCATAATCCCAAGCACGCCAAGGTCAATTTGATGAATGCAGCCCAGGCAGAGGACTCGTCAGATGTGATCATGGGTAACCTTCCTGTTAATGATATTCCTGCAAAAGTTCTTTTTGACTCTGGTGCATCGCATTCCTTCATGTCATTTCCATTTGCATCGGAGAACAATTTTAGCACTAAGGCATTACCTAGAGCTATGCAAGTCGTCTCTCCAGCTAAGCGACTGAGTTCCAGTATGGAGGTGCCGGATATTTCAATCTTGATGGGTGATTTCAAGTTTCTTGCTTCTCCAATGGTTCTTGGCAACTCTGATATTGATCTTATTCTGGGGATGGATTGGCTTTCTAAGCATAAAGCTCAGCTTGATTGTGCAGCCAGGCAGATTCAACTGACTCATTCGTCTGAGGATGTCATTGTCTTTGCCGCTCAGGATAATACCATCCGGTTGTTTTCTCTCAATGAGAAGGGTGAATTGGATGCCATCTCTCAAATTCCTGTCGTTTGTGAGTATCAAGACGTCTTTCCAGAAGAGCTCCCAGGAATGCCTCCGCACCGGCCAGTTGAATTCGTTATTGAACTTGAGCCTGGCACGAAACCTGTGTGCAAACATCCTTACAAGCTCGGCCCCGAAGAGTTGAAGGAGTTGAAGAAACAACTCGATGAGCAAGAAAGATTGGGTCTCATTCGGCCTAGTACTTCTCCGTGGGGTTGTGGTGTTCTTTTTGTGAAGAAGAAGGATGGATCGAGTCGACTTTGTGTTGATTACCGTCCAGTAAACAAGAAGACCATCAAGAACAAATACCCACTTCCCAACATCAATGAGCTGTTCGAACAACTCAAGGGTGCTCAAGTATTCTCCAAGCTCGATCTTCGTATGGGTTATCATCAGATTCGTATTCGTGAGCAAGATATTCCCAAGACGGCGTTCAGAACAAGCTTTGGTTCATATGAATACACCGTCATGTCTTTTGGCCTCGCCAACGCTCCTCCGACGTTCTCTCGCATGATGAACTTCATCTTCAGCCCCTACACCAATGACTTTGTTTTGGTCTATCTCAACGACATTCTGTTTTTCTCGAAGAACAAGGAAGATCATGCCAAGCACTTGCGTTTGGTTCTTGACAAGCTCAGAGAACATCAGTTCTACGCCAAGTTCTCCAAGTGTGAATTTTGGCTCGATGAGGTTCTTTATCTTGGTCATATCATCTCTGCCAAGGGCATTTCCGTGAATCCTGAGAAGGTGTCTGCAATTGTGAATTGGGAACCTCCTCAGAACGTAAAGCAACTCCGCAGTTTCCTCGGTCTCGCAAGCTATTGCCGAAGATTCGTTGAAAACTTTTCTAAGATCGCCAAGCCTCTCTCAAATCTTCTTCAGAAGCATGTCAAGTACGTTTGGTCTCCGGAGTGTGATATTGCTTTCAACACTTTGAAAGAGAAATTGATCACTGCTCCAGTTCTGACTCCGCCTGATGAAACCAAGTCGTACGAGGTCTTTTGTGATGCCTCTCTCCAAGGTCTTGGCGCAGTTTTGATGCAAGAGAAGAAAGTTGTTGCTTATACATCTCGCCAGTTGAAGCCTAATGAGAAGAACTACCCCACTCATGATCTCGAGTTGGCGGCAGTTGTGCACGCTTTGTTGACTTGGAGACATCTTCTATTGGGAAGAAAAGTGGACATTTTCACTGATCACAAGAGTCTCAAGTACATCTTCACCCAGCCTAATCTCAACCTCAGGCAGACTCGATGGGTCGAGATGATTCAAGAGTACAATCCGAGTATCGAGTATACTCCAGGCAAGGCCAATGTGATTGCTGACGCTTTGAGCAGAAAAGCATATTGCAACAGTCTGATTCTCAAGCCTTATCAACCCGAGCTTTGTGAAGCTTTCCGCAAACTTAATCTGCAAATTGTTCCTCAAGGTTTCCTCGCCAACCTTCGAGTTTTTCCTACCTTGGGAGACCAGATTCGCCAAGCCCAGCTTCTTGATGATATGGTGAAGAAGGTGAAGATTGGTATTGCAAAGAGTCAGTCCAAGTACAAGTGCTACCGCCTTGATGACAAGGACACTCTCTTCTTCGAGGATCGTATTGTTGTGCCCAAAGGTGAACTTCGTAAAGTG
>NC_041384.1:242770205-242870021 GCF_002162155.2 Triticum dicoccoides | reverse complement strand
CGGCCGACCGCCGGTGCCGCCGCGCCCCGCCACCGCCGCCGCCGCGGACCACCGCCGCCTCCGCGCCGCCGCCCGCGGCTCCCCTCGCCGCCCGGGAGCACCGGCGCCGCGCCGCCCGGGAGCACCGGCGCCGCGCCGCCCGCCTCCACGCCGGCGCCGCCCCGGCAGCCTCCTCCCCGACCGGCGGCCGCGTCTCCGGCGAGCTCCGACTCCGGCTGCTACAGTGTCTCCGGCGCCGCCTCGGGAAGCGTGCCGATCCATATCTGGATCTGGGCATCGGTTGACTTTTCCCCCAAACCCTAGTTCATGATGCATTCTTTGACTGCCCGTAACTTTGCATCTGTAGCTCCGATTTGGGCATATGATATATCAAAATCTTTGCCTCGACATGTACATCATTTCGTTCCATTGCATCATTTGCATTTGAGGTCATCTTGTTGCCCTAAATGCTGTTAGAAGGAGGCTTCGTGAGTTAAATTGCAGATCCGTTAGTTCATCATGCACTTTTGTCATTTTTTCCATGTTTAATCCGTGCATGATATGCCTGTGCCCCTTTGGGATGAATTGTTAAGAATTTTGTCTTCTTTCCAGAAGTGCCACCCATGCATTTTTAGGATGTGTGTGTTGTCTTGTGAAAGCTTGCGAAGAGAGGTACCTGAGATTGCTGATTTCAGGGACTTAGTGATTTTCACAAAGTCTGGGATATTTTAGTTCATGATGCTATATGTCCAGCTTGTTTCCTAGTGATCCGTGCCACTTTTGAGGATGATAAGTAAGGGAGTTTTGATATTTATGTTTTTCTCTATCCATCCATGTCTTTGTTTGCACATTTGGAGTGCTCTAGGTTGACTTAATCAAGCTCAACTTTTGCTTCGTTGTTAATCTGGGCAGATCGTCAACTTGTTTGCGATTTTGCCGATGCTACCGTTAGTGTTCCATGCATGCTATGCCTTTGTTCTTGCCTTGTGTAGCTAGCATATTGTGTCTTCTTTCTAGATATATGCTTGCCTTGCCATGACTTGCACAGTAGTGAGTGCATCGAGCTCGTTTACATGCCTTCGTGAGTTATAATTTCAGCATGTCTCAGTTTTCACTAAGTCTGAAAACTGATTGTGTTCGAGCTATGTTCGTGAGCTCGGTAGAGTATCTTGTGAACCCTTTTGGCCCCAGGTCACTTTGGGTGTTTTGTTAAGCTTGTTGAGTAGCTCCATGCCATGTTCTTACTTGTCATGTTCAGGTCATTTATCAGGTTGTTTTGCTGCTCCAAAGGGAGCATCGTGATCTGAAATTTCAGGCTAGTGTTAATTTCACCAAGTCTGGAATCTGTTTTGCATATTCATTTTTACCATGCTTGTTTGAACCTCCTAATGGATGAAATTGCCTATGGCTCAGTGCTAGTGTTTTGGTAACCATCTTGTGTACATCACTGCCATGTATTTTGTTTTCATGTTTGGTGGCTGTAGCATGTTCATTTCGTTGCATTTAGATGCCTACTTGCTGTAGATCGCAGACCGGTGTCATATCTTAAAACGCTTGCCATTTCCAAACCGTAGCTCCGATTCCAATGATCTTTATATCGTTTTCAGGTGATTTGTTCCCCTCTATCCAGTGGCACACTTGGTTTTCCATGTTGATGCCAGGTTCATGCATTTCCTGCCATATCTTGCATTTTGCATCCCGCATAGCATATCGTCATTTCATCATATTGCTTGGTCTTGCACGTGGTTGATTGTATCCTTGTTACTTGTTTGTCTTGTTTGGGTAGAGCCGGGAGACGAGTTTGCTACCGAGGATCCCGTTGAGTTTGCTTGTGAGGATCCAGTCAGCTCTGACAACTGTGCAGGCAAGATGATCATACCCTCGAAATCACTACTATCTTTGCTATGCTAGTTTGCTCGCCTTTTGCTTTGCCAATGCTACGATGCCTACCTTTTGCTTGTCAGCCTCCCAATTGCATGATTGAACCTCTAACCCACCATTGTCCTAGCAAACCGTTGATTGGCTATGTTACCGCTTTGCTCAGCCCTTCTTATAGCGTTGTTAGCTGCAGGTGAAGATTGGAGCCGTTCCTTGTTGGGACATTTATTTTGCTTGTTGGGATATCACTATATTGCTATGTTATCTTAATACATCTATATACTTGGTAAAGGGTGGAAGGCTCGGCCTCTCGCCTAGTGTTTTGTTCCACTCTTGCCGCCCTAGTTTCCGTCATACCGGTGTTATGTTCCCGGATTTTGCGTTCCTTACGCGGTTGGGTTATAATGGGAACCCCTTGATATTTCGCCTCGATTAAAGCTTTTCCAGCAATGCCCAACCTTGGTTTTACCCTTTGCCGCCTAGCCTTTTCTTTCCCTTGGGTTCTGCAGACTCAAGGGTCATCGTATTTTAGCCCCCTTGGGCCAGTGCTCCCTCTGAGTGTTGGTCCGAACTGAGCTGCCTGCGGGGCCACCTCGGGGAAACTTGAGGGTTGGTTTTACTTGTAGCTAGTCTCATCTGAGTGTGCCCTGAGAAAGAGATATGTGCAGCTCCTATCGGGATTTGTCGGCACATTCGGGCGGTGTTGCTGGACTTGTTTTAACCTGTCGAATTGTCTTGTTGTACCGGGTTACCGAGTCTGATCGGTGTGTCTCGGGTGGAGGTCTATTCCTTCGTTGACCGTGAGAGCTTGTCATGGGCTAAGTTGGGACTCCCCTGCAGGGATTGAACTTTTGAAAGCCGTGCCCGCGGTTATGGGCAGATGGGAATTTGTTAATGTCCGGTTGTAGATTACTTGAACTAAACTTAATTAAAATGAATCAACCGTGTGTGTTACCATGATGGCCCCTTCTCGGCGGAGTCTGGGAAGTGGACACGGTGCTGGAGTTATGCTTGCGCAGGATGTTCCTTTAGCTTCTCGCTCGTGCTTCGCCTTCTCTTCTCGCTCTCTTTTGCATATAAGTTAGCCACCACATATGCTAGTCGCTTGCTGCAGCTCCACATATATTTGCCTTATCCTGTCCTATAAGCTTAAATAGTCTTGATAGCGTGGGTGTGAGATTGCTGAGTCCCTGTGGCTCACAGATACTACAACTCCAGATGCAGGTCCAGGTGATTCCGCTCCAGGTGACGAGTACGAGCTCAAGTGGGAGTTCGACGAGGACTCTCGGCGTTATTATGTTTCCTTTCCCGATGATCAGTAGTGGTGCCTAGTTGGGGATCGATTCAGGGCCTTGTCGCATGTTGGGTTCTTTTCTATTTTGGCGCCGTAGTCGGGCCATGAGTGTTTGTTTGATGGATGTTATTTATGTACTCTGATGTGACGTGGCGAGTGTAAGCCAACTATGTTATCTCCCCCCTTTATTATGTATTACATGGGATGTTGTAATGATTGCCTGACTTGCGACATTGCTTTCAATGCGGTTATGTCTCTAAGTCGTGCCACGACACGTGGGAGCTATAGCCGCATCGAGGGCGTTACAGGTTGCTTGCGCTTCAGGCAGCCACGGCGCGCTCTACCCGCGTCCCGCTGCGCGTGATCTACTCTCGCATCCCTCTGGGTGCTCTGCCCTTGTCCCTCCACACACACTGCCAGTGTTTGGGGCCGACGCACGATAAGACACGTTCATGTGCAAGCAGTTGCGCCGGGCGCGGTGTGACGATGCAGTTACCCGCTGCAAAAACTGCCATGCGGACGTGCCGAGAATCCATGCCGCCTGGCCCCCTGAGGGAGTCCTGGATTAGGGGGTCTCCGGACAGCCGTACTATCTCCATTGGTCGGACTGTTAGACTATGAAGATACAAAATTGAAGACTTTGTCTCGTGTCCGGATGAGACTGTACTTGGCGTGGAAGGCAAGCTAGGCAATACGGATATGGATATTTCCTCCTTTGTAACCGACCTTGTGTAACCCTAACCCTCTTCGGTGTCTATATAAACCGAAGGGTTTTAGTCCGTAGGACAACAATCATAACATACAATCATACCATAGGCTAGCTTCTAGGGTTTAGCCTATCTGATCTCGTGGTAGATCTACTCTTGTACTACCCATATCATCAATATCAATCAAGCAGGACATAGGGTTTTACCTCCATCAAGAGGGCCCGAACCTGGGTAAAACATCATGTCCCCTGCCTCCTGTTACCATTTGGCCTAGACGCACAGTTCGGGACCCCCTACCCGAGATCCGCCGGTTTTGACACGGACATTGGTGCTTTCATTGAGAGTTCCTCTGTGTCGTCGCCTTTAGGCTTGATGGCTCCTACTATCATCGATAGCGATGCGGTCCAGGGTGAGACTTTTCTCCTCGGACAAATCTTCGTATTCGGCGGCTTTGCACTGTGGGATAATTCGATTGGCCATCTAAAGAAGATTGAAAGCTATGCCCCTGGCCATCAAGTCAGATTTGGAAGTTTGAACTACACGGCCGACATCCGCGGAGGCTTGATCTTTGATGGATTCGAGCCACAGTCGGGCACGCCGCACTGTCACGACGGGTATGACCTAGCTCTACCGCCGAACAGTACCCCAGAGGTTGCGCCCGCATCAGCTCCGACCCTCAGCTCGGAGCCAACTTCTCCAGTCGAGGACGGGTGGTTAGACACCGCCTCAGGGGCTGCAGTCTCAATGGCAATCGAGCCAAACACCAGCCTAACCCTCTGCGCAGCTCGTGACTCCAAGGTGCCGGACTCTTTTCCGGACTCCGAACCATCCATGCCCCTGCCAATCGAATCCGATTGGGCGCCGATCATGGAATTCACCGCCGTGAATATCTTTCAGCACTCGCCCTTCGGCGACATTCTGAATTCACTAAGGTCTCTCTCTTTGTCAGGAGAACCCTGACCGGATTATGGCCAACATGATTGGGATGCGGACGACGAAGAAATTCGACGCCCACCCACCACCCACTTCGTAGCCACTGTGAATGATTTAACTGACATGCTCGACTTCGACTCCAAAGACATCGAGGGTATGGACGACGATGTAGGAGACGAACATGAACCAGCACCTATAGGGCACAGGAAATCCACCTCGTCATATGACATATACATGGTGGATACACCCAAAGAAGGCAATGGCAACGGGATAGCGGAGGATGACCCCTCCAAGAAGCCGCCCAAACGCCGACATCAGCGGTGTTGCTCTAAGTCCCGCCAAAGCAAAAGTGGTGATACCGGCACCGGAGATAATAACACTCCGGATAGTGCCGAAGAAAACTACAAACCCCTCCAGCAAGATTTAGAGTAGGAGGATGGAGGAGCCAGCTCTCCCGAGAGAGCGGCAGACGGAGAGGAGGAGGATGACAATCACATGCCCCCTCCGAAGACGAGGCAAGCCTCAGCGATGATGAATTCGCCGTACCAGAGGATCCCGTCGAACAAGAGCGCTTCAAGCGCCGGCTTATGGCCACGACAAATAGCCTGAAGAAAAAGCAGCAGCAGCTTCAAGCTGATCAAGATCTGCTAGCTGACAAATGGACTGAAGTCCTCGCGGGCGAGGAATATAAACTCGAGCGCCCCTCCAAGAGTTACCCAAGGCGCAGGTTACTACCCCGACTGGAGGAAGTAGCGTATGATACGGATGATCGACCACCTCGTGGCCGCGATAGAGAGGCATTCCAGCCAAAAGCTAAGCCTCCACCCCAATGCCATTCAAATAAAAAGGCATGGGGAGATACGCCAGACCTGCGAGCCATATTGGAGGACAAGGCAAAGCATTCAAGATCGATCTACGGATAATGAGGGCGCACCACTCTGCGAGACGACAAACGTCACGTCGGATACATTAAAAGTAAATCCGGCTGGGCCGAACACAACGGGCAAGACCCATTCGAGTTGCGTTGAGATATAGTCCAATACAGAGGTGCTGCACACCCCTTATGCTTCACAGACGAAGTAATGGAACATCAATTCCCAGAACGTTCAAACCTGTAAATATTGAATCATACGACGGCACAACAGATCCCGTAGTATGGATTGAGGACTTCCTCCTCCACATCCACATGGCCCACGGCGATGACTTACACGCCATCAAATACCTCCCACTAAAGCTCAAAGGACCAGCGCGGCATTGGCTTAACAGCTTGCCAGCGGACTCCATTAGTTGTTGGGAAGATCTGGAAGCCGCATTCCTCGACAACTTTCAGGGCACTTATGTGCGACCACCAGAAGCCGATGATTTGAGCCACATAATTCAGCAGCCAGAAGAGTCGGCCAGGCAATTCTGGACTCAGTTCCTTACAAAGAAAAATCAAATCGTCGACTGTCCGGATACGGAGGCCTTAGTGGCTTTCAAGCACAATATCCGAGACGAGTGGCTAGCCCGGCACCTTGGTCAGGAAAAGCTGAAATCTATGGTAGCTCTCACGACGCTCATGACCCGCTTTTGTGCAGGAGAAGACAGCTGGCTGGCTCGCAGTAATAACATATCAAAGAACCATGGTACCTCCGATACCAAGGACGACAATAGCAGGTCACGTCACAACAAGCATAAGCGCTCCATTAACAGCGAAAATACTGAGGATACGGTAGTCAATGCTGGATTCAAAGGCTCTAAACCTGGTCAGCGGAAAAAGTCATTCAAACAAAGTACGCGGGGTCTGTCCAGCTTGGACCGTATACTCGATCGCTCGTGTCAAATACACGGCACCCCAGACAAGCCAGCCAGTCACACCAACATGGATTGTTGGATGTTCAAGTAGGCCGGCAAGTTAATTGCCGAAATCAAGGACAAGGGGCCGCATAGCGATGACGAGGAGGAGCCCCGACAGCCGCACACTCGAGGACAGAAGAGGTTTCCCCCGCAGGTGTGGACGGTGAACATGATATACGCAACCCACATCCCCAAGAGGGAGCGGAAGCATGCGCTCAGGGACGTATATGTGTTGGAGCCAGTCGCCCCAAAGTTCAACCCTTGGTCCTCCTATCCGATCACCTTCGATCGCAGGGACTACCCCACTAGTATCCGTCATGGCGGATTCGCCGCACTGGTCCTAGACCCAATCATCAACGCATTTCACCTCACTCGAGTCCTCATGGACGGCGGCAGCAGGCTGAACCTGCTTTATCAGGACACAGTGCGCAAAATGGGTATAGACCCCTCAAGTATCAAACCCACCAAAACGACCTTTTAGGGCGTCATTCCAGGTGTAGAGGCCCATTCCACACGCTCAATTACACTAGAAGTGGTCTTCGGATCCCCGGATAACTTCTGAAGCGAAGAGTTAATCTTCGATATAGTCCCGCTCCGCAGTGGTTATCACGCACTGCTCGGGCAAACCGTATTTGCTAGATTCAATGCGGTACCACATTATGCATACCTCCAGCTCAAGATGCCAGGACCTCGCAGAGTTATTAAAGTCAATGGAAACACAGAGCGCTCTATCCGAAAAGACGAGCACACCGCAGCCCCCGCAGCAGAAACGCAAAGCAGCCTCTCAAGGCAATCAACCAGTTCGGCGCTTCACAGCCCGGACACCATCAAGCGCGCTCGGGGCAATCGGCAAATAGACCGCCTGGAGCGATCTGAGCTCGCGTAGCAATACAACGGCCACCCCAATCCCAGCTCAGCGGTGAAACTCGTGCCGCGCATACATAATTACGCATTAAAAATACCATGGGCATAGATGGGGAGGGGGCACAACTGCGGCACGCCCCAAGACGCGGCCTAAACCGCACTAGGGGCTTCCCGTTTGGTTATTTTTCTTTTTCTTTCAGGACCTTAATCTCTGGAAACACTGTCCGGCAGCACTATTGCCTAACACACGATGCAACAACCAAGGAGGCAGACAACTACGTCATACCACGGAATTCCCAGGTTGATTATAGTAACGAGTGAAATATTCAATTTAACATCATTCCTCAGCTTTCCCTTGGAAGGGACATAGTCCTACTCTTTGCTTATCGCACTATCTGTATCACTCTGCTTTAACACAATTTTTTAATAAATAATGCATGACATTACGACTATTATTGCATTCTTGTTATATATATATATATATATATATATATATATATATGTGTGTGTGTGTGTGTGTGTGTGTGTGTGTGTGTGTGTGTTCATTAATGACGCCTTGCAAATGTACACTATGGTATGGCCAATACACCAGGGGCTTATGTACCCCACAATGTGGTGTGAAAAGTCCGAACACTTTCACAAGTGCGGCACCCCGAACTTATAGCATTATATGCATCAGCTCCGAATCATGTCTTTGGTCAAATGTTGGGTTTGCCCGGCTCCTATGTTTTGGTACCTTACGTTCCGCTCTATTGGCTAAGGTAGCGCTAGGAGAACTACTGCGATTGTGCCCCGGTTCTGTCGGGCTTAGCACCTCAGTAGAGAAAGCTAAAACTGACTATCATGATAAGGCGAGAGACTGATCGCTGTTCGGTGAGGTTTTTCGAGTCCCTAAAGACTTATGCCGCTTAGGGCGAGGGGTCGGCCCTGTCCGGCTTACAGGCGTGTATCGCGCCCCGAATTCGGCCTCCCGAATACCAGGGGCTTCGCCGAAATTTAAAATTATAGAATTCTATGGCTAAGTGAGAGTGATAAAGCATTATTAGTCTGGTTGCCTTGTTCGTTGTGCTGAGCACCTCCCTCGAAGGACCCAAATATGGGAACAAGAGTGCTCAGGTTTATTCCGAACACCCCAGCACTCGTGGCATGGGGGCAGAAGCCGAGGACTAGCCATCTCTCAGATTGGATAAATAGACAAACAGAAGGTAATATTTTAAATTCAAACAAGCGTTGCATAGGGCATATGAAACAAGTTTTCATAAATACAGGATAAAACGAGCAAGTTTACTCAAATATTACATCTTTTGAACACTCGTCCGCGATGAGACGGGCACCCGGCAGAACACCTTCGTAGTACATCTTGGGGTGGCGGTGCTCCTTGCCCTCCGGCGGCCCCTCCTTGATCAGCTTCACGGCGTCTAGCTTGACCCACTGCAATTTCACACGGGCGAAAGCCCGGCGTGCACCTTCAATGCAGATAGATTGCTTGACGACCTCCAGCCACGGGCAGGCATCCACAAGTCGCCTCACCAGGCCGAAGAAGCTGTTTGGAAGGGCGTCGCCAGGCCACAGCCGGACTATAAAGCTCTTCCTGGCCTAATTGGCCGCCTTATGTAGCTCGACCATCTGCTTCAGTTGGTCGCTCATTGGCACCGGATGTTCGGCCTCAGCATATTGAGACCAGAACAGCTTCTCCGTCGAGCTTCCGTCCTCGGCCTGGTAAAATTGTGCGGCATCGGACACACTGCGGGGCAAATCTGCGAATGCTCCTGAAGAGCTCCGGATCCAGGTAACTAATCGGTAATTTACTTTTACATGCTTGCTTTGCATATAGAAAGCCTTACCAGCCGCTATCTTCTTCATCGCGTCGATCTCTTGGAGGGCCTTTTGGGCTTCGGCCTTGGCACTTTTTACACTCTCAAGGGCTGCGGCAATCTCAGACTCCCGCGTCTTGGAGTCAAGCTCCAACGCCTCGTGCTTCGCCACAAGAGCCTGGAGCTCTTGCTGCACCTCGCCCACCAGAGCCTCGTGCTTCTCTCGCTCGGTGCGTTCCTTGGTTGCTGTATCTTCGGCCTTGGTTAGCGCTTGCTTCAGGGTCTCCACCTCGGTCGTGGCCCCTGGAAAACATACGATGATCCTGTCATTTTGCAATCGCGTCCTCTTATATATATATACATAAGACAGGGTATTACTTACCCTTGTTCCCCTCGAGCTGCCTCTTGGCAAGGCCGAGCTCTTTCCTGGACCCCCTCGAGGTCCTGCTTCAGTACGGCGACCTCCGCAGTCAGTGTGACGGACGCCAGCAGCGAAGCCTGCATATGCATATTGAGACACTTATATTAGACTCCTGCGATATTATTCGATCCTTTTTCGGCTTTTCTTTGTGAACACCGAACAAAGCATCAGGGGCTACTGTCTATGCGGTAATACTTCTACTACATTTTAAAACACTTACCTCGAAGCCTGTTAGAAGGCTGGCACAGGCTTCAGTCAATCCGCTCTTGGCGGACTGAACCTTCTGGATCACCGCACTCATGACAGTGCGGTGCTCCTCGTCGATGGAAGCGCTGCGAAGCACTTCCAGCAGACTGTCCGGCGCCTTAGGATGGACAAAGGTCACCGGCACAGGTGTCTTGCCCCTCTTAGAAGGAGGCCGCCTGCCCGAGCCTGGAACCGCTAGAGGTTCCGGCACGGTGTTCGGCTAAGTGCCAAACTCGGAGCTCTCAAGGGCCCCATCCCCTCGGCTCCCGGAGTCTGGATGGTCGCCTTGTGGCCCCTCCGAGGCTGTCTCCCCTTGATCCGGTGCCTCTTGAGACAACACCTCGGCATCGTCGGCAGGATGAGGGGAGCTGGCGGTCGGGACTGGATCGCTATCCATGTCCGACAAGCCCAAGGAGCCGCCTGATGATACATCGATGTTCGCTCGTGGCGGCCTGCATAATTGCCTTCGGCGTTATAGAAAGCAGTGCGGCAAAGGAATCCTATGAGTTAATCTAGTATCTGAATACTTACGATCTCCCCGGGGGCTTGACCCTAGGCAACCACTCATCTTCACCTTCGTCGGCGGTGGTGGAACCGTCCGAAAGGAGAGTCCTTCCCTTCTTGGACCCTCCGGCCTCCCCGGTTGGGGCGGCCTTCCTTTTCTTGTCTCCCCCGGTCGGTGGGGGAGCATCTTCTTCTTCTTCTTCCTCGTCTTCGGGGGAAGAGTGTGCCGCAGAGTCATCGTACAGTGAGTCCGACGATGCCTGGCGTCGGGAACTCTTTCGGGTTGCCTTGGCCTTCTTGGTCTTCTCCGGCACCGTATAAGGGGCCGGAGTCAACATCTTCGCTAGAAGAGCGTCTGCGGGACCTTCAGGCAAAGGAGCCGGACAGTCGATCTGTCCAGCCATCTTCTGCCAGTCCTGTCAAAGGTACGGGAGTTTAGATCCCGCATAGAGTCAATCTATATAAAAAAATAAGTATCCTGTGAAAGGTAAAGCAGCTTACCACACTGGCTTGGCGCTTCGCGCTGAATCCGCGATCCTCTGTAATAGGGGGGGACCTCGGCACTTTTGAACAGCACCCTCCAGGCATCTTCATGAGTCGTGTCGAAGAGCATGTTCAGAGCTCGGTGTTGCGCCGGATTGAACTCCCACAAGTTGAACTCCCGTTGTTGGCACGGGAGTATCCGGCGGATGAGCATAACTTGGACTATGTTGACAAGCTTGAGCTTCTTGTCCACCATGTTTTGAATACATGTTTGGAGTCCGGTCAGCTCTTTCGCACTACCCCAGGACAGGCCCTTCTCTTTCCAGGAGGTGAGCCACGTGGGGATGCCAGATCGGAACTCGGGGGCCGCTGCCCATGCAGGGTCGCGCGGCTCGGTGATATAGAACCACCCTCATTGCCACCCCTTTATGGTTTCCACAAAGGAGCCCTCGAGCCATGTTATGTTGGGCATCTTGCCCACCATGGCACCTCCGCACTCTGCCTGGCGGCCGCCCACCACCTTCAGCTTGACATTGAAGGTCTTCAGCCATAAGCCGAAGTGGGGCTTGATGCGGAGGAAGGCCTCGCACATGACGATAAACGCCGAGATGTTGAGGATGAGGTTCGGGGCCAGATCATGGAAATCCAGGCCGTAATAAAACATGAGCCCCCGGACGAAGGGATGGAGAGGGAATCCCAGTCTGCGGAGGAAATGGGTGAGGAATACCACCCTATCATGGGGCCTGGGGGTGGGGATGAGCTACCCCTCATCTGGGAGCCGATGCGCGATGTCGTCGGGCAGGTATCCGGCTCTCCTCAGTTTCTTGATGTCTCCCTCCATGACGGACGAGACCATCCACCTGCCTCCCGCTCCGGACATGATTGGAGAAGGTCGAGGTGGGAAGTGCGGACTTGGGCGGACGGAACTAAGCGTCCCCACTTGCCTGGTAAAACTCGCTTATCCCCCAAGCGTTGTAATTGATGGCGCGGTTGGGTTACCCACGCCCGTATTGATGAGAATCCTGTAATAAGGGGACACGGTCTCTGCTTTGACAAGACGTGTCGAAAAACTGCCTCACGTTGTGTGCAGGGCTGGCTAAAAGAAACGGTTCGAATAATCACCGGGCCATGACGTAACATCATGCTACCAAAACAAGCCAGCAAATTAGATCTGCGAAAATATTGTTCTCTCTACGATGGAATGTGGAACTTATTTTGCAGGGTCGGACATTATCCTCGTATTCAAATTCTTCTGTGATGTATACAGAGAAGGAACCCATCTTGCAATGTCGAAGACAATACTGCACGCCGGACTCATCGTCATTGAAGCCTAGTTCAGGGTCTTCTCAGGGAGTCCTGGATTAGGGGGTCTCCGGACAGCCGGACTATCTCCATTGGCCGGACTGTTAGACTATGAAGATACAAGATTGAAGACTTCGTCTTGTGTCCGGATGGGACTCTACTTGGCGTGGAAGGCAAGCTAGGCAATACGGATATGGATATTTCCTGCTTTGTAACTGACCTTGTGTAACCCTAACCCTCTCCGGTGTCTATATAAACCGAAGGGTTTTAGTCCATAGGACAACAATCATAACATACAATCATACCATAGGCTAGCTTATAGGGTTTAGCCTCTCTGATCTCGTGGTAGATCTACTCTTGTACTACCCATATCATCAATATCAGTCAAGCAGGACGTAGGGTTTTACCTCCATCAAGAGGGCCCGAACCTGGGTAAAACATCATGTCCCCTGCCTCCTGTTACCATCCGGCCTAGACGCACAGTTCGGGACTCCCTACCCGAGATCCGCCGGTTTTGACACCGACACCCCCTTATATTCCTGCGGCCATTTACCTTCATCTCTCGTCTCACACAACACAATAAGCACACCCATGAGGACACATACAGAGAGGACATCCAGCGGTTCCAATGGCGCTCCCAGCGGCAGACGACGACAATGGCGGGCAGTTCACCACGCATAACGTAGTGGACACCCACCTGAGGGGGAAGGCCCTCTTGGTGGTCTACACGAACGATCCGATCTCGGTGGAGAGCTCCATCCAAACTATGGAACAGTTCCTTGCCGAGGACAAGTACCGAGTGGTCGGCTTCGACCACGAGTACACCAGCGGTCGTGCCGGGCACGATCAGAAGGTTGTCGTCGCCTAGTTGTGCATGCGACATGACGTCCTCGTCTACCACTACCACCTTGCCACAAGGCCTTGCAAGCATTTCTCCAGGTTTCTCAACAGCTCCGACTACAGTTTCGCTATGATGGACACCACCAATGATCTAAAAGCGCTCAAGGTTTCGGACTTGAAATGCCTAAATCTTGTCAACATCCAAAGCCACTACAAGGTCTGGGGCAGCGACACAAACAAACTGAACTCCCTGGTTTACCTCGCCTCGGCCATCATCGACCCCTACTACATGAAGATGAAGAATGAGAGAAATAAGGACAGGAACGCCTAGCACAGTGTGTGGCATAAGAGACTGGATGAACAACATGTCAAGTACGCGGCCATGGACGCGTACACAAGCTACGAGATGTACAGGCAGATCGTTGACATGAGGAATTGACTTCTTCCTGACCCAGACGAGGGATCGAGCCACATAGTAGTGGCGGGAGCGTCACAAGAAGTAGATGACTAGACGATCGTTTCTCCTACTTTAGAATGCACACAATTGTTTATTGAGGTGTGTGCGAATGATCTGTATAGTCACTTATGTAATTGGATGTTTATTTCGGTTATATATATACATGTTATTCTACTGTAGACAGAGAAAATCACATGGCTTATTAGCAACAATCGTCTGTGTTATTATTGGTCTACGCACACATTTCTGATTACGGACCTGTTTGCTGCGTATCACACACACCTTGATCTGGCTGGCCGTTTCTTTTGTGTTGCCTAATCACAAACAGTTCGTCTGAGTGAACCGTATGCTCTATATCGCACACACCTTCATCAGGCTTCCCGTTTATTTTGTTCCTCCTCATTGCAAACAGTTCATATTGAGCTGAACTGTATGTCTTGCATTGCACACGCAACTAAAATATGAACCGTGTTTGATAGCTCCACCATCGCAAACATTTTGCACATTTTTGACGGTTATTTTACACCACTATTTGCGATAATGGCATCGCACTCAGTTTTGTCGAAGGGTTTCTGATCGTAGTGTCGCATCTGGACCATCCTATAGTAGTGAGGATCTAGTACGGCAAGGCGCTCCAGCTACAAGTGCCACTGTCGGAGCCACGGCTCTTGCTGTTCGCGGAGGAGGACGATCGCGCGTTTTTCTTGGTCGGTGGCGTGCTCGACATCGGCACGCCTATCGTCATGTCGATCGTCTGCAACAGAGCGGGGGCGTCCCCACTGCCGCACTACGTGGCCAAGCTATGGGCGAACGGCCTGCCAGGGGAGCCCAAAGCCAGCACCGATGCCATCAAGGTGGAAATGGAGGTGACAAGCAGCAAGGATATCGGTGATGTCGCTGTGCAGGAGCTGACCTTCTTCACAGTTCCGCCCAAGCTACTGGTCGGGGCTAAGCTAGTGTCCCTCCACATTTAGATTGACAAGCTCACGTCCTAAATGATTCTACAGTGCCTTCTGTGTATCTTAGTAATATGCTAATATAGGGGTTAGCTCGGTCTACTTTAGCTTAAGAGATGGTGGGTTTTGGTGGCGATGCAATAATTACTTCGATATTAGTTCAGTAGTAAAAGTAATTTCCATTAGTCGAATGGATATTTTGGGTCTATTGGATATAAAGATCCTTTGGGTAAGAAGTATAAGAGCATCTCCAATAGCTTGTCTATATGGATGTCTATACTCGTTTCCCACGACGTGAGCCCAAAACATGCGTCCAACAGCTTGTATATATGGTCGTCCAAATATATACATCCTCTAAATCGACCTCAACAATGTCCACACCTGGAGAATGTGAAGGCGTCATCTAAACTCAGCTACAGCCATGCTTTTTTTCTCTCCCCACCGACGGCCCACCTGTCATGGTCCCTGTATATAGACGTTCTGATGCAAAACTAGACGTGTATATGAGGGAATCTTTTTTGACCATTGTCTATATGAATATATAGACATCCAAATATACACATGCTATTGGAGATGCTCTAATAGCTTATATGCTTGTTTTTTCAGGAAGTGTTGCATACTTGTGCGAGTTGACGCGACACATCAAAGTAGTACTACTAGTAGTACTCCCCTCGATCCTAATTTCTCTGTGCATAATAAGTCGAGGCGCAGATACCAAGGAGGGCCTGGTTGTGTCTATACTTGGACAACCAACCCGACTGCACACCAGGCAGACGAAGCTCGTGTCATGTTGGTGCCGTGTGCGGCCCTCACATTAACCAAAACCTCGCGCCTCCAGCTTAGCCTCCGCGTTTTAAACTTCTCAATCTCAAGGCCAAGGAGCAACATGAAACCTATGATATAGCTAATCGGATGGTTGAGAACACTACAATTCGTAGCTACAGATGCATGTGTGAGAGAGGACGAGTGCGTGCGTGCACCTCTTCTCTTCCTGTATAACGTACTCCCAAATTACCCGTCGCAAATTACTTGTCGTAGAAATGGGTGTATCTAGAACTAAAATACATCTAGATACATCCATACCTGTGACAAGTAATTCAGGACAGAGGGCTAAACTCAGAGTACAAGTGTACGTGGGTGGCATCGACCTAGGGAGCTAGAGATGGTGCGTGCGGGAAGTCCCGAGATATAGGTGTGTGCGTCGGAAAGAAGGAGGGAGATTATATGTGTCGATGTAATCGTGTGAAAAAAGACTAGTCTATAGCTCGCCACGAGGCTATTCTTGTTGAACACCCCAATAACCGTAAGATATGTATCCGACGGTGCCAGTTATTGCATGTACACAAAAATAGAAAAAGAAGTACCATGTCGTATGCTACACCACAACCGAGAACACATGCCCACGTTACGCCATCCGGGAATAGTGCAGCACTTCGAAACTAGAACCATGAATAAATTTTGAGATTGCGTCTCGTCACATTCCAAATTACTACTCCCTCCTTTCTGGTTTATAGGGCTCAATTCAAAAATCTCACCAACCAAGGTAGATGGTGAGTGGTGGAATACTTTTTGTAATTTGCAAAAGCACCCAATTAATGCTCTTGCTTTCCCAAAAATTTATGTTTATCAATGTATTAATTGCAATGCATGCATGCATAAAGTACATGCATTGGTCATTCTCTTAATACTTGCATGCAATTATTTAATGCACCTTGGAATCTGAACTTGTGATGGGGAACAACTAAATTGAGCCTTATAAAATGGAAAAACTAAGATTTTCAGATAAGCCCTATAAACCGAAAAGGAGGGAGTACTACCACGCTATATTTAATTGCAAACTTGTTCACACTGATCACAACCTAAACGGTTTCCCACTTAGGAGCGTATTAGTAGTACTTGGTTATAAATACTACTATGCCAAGATGACTGCACATTCCTCCTCAACTCCTCATCCACAGAAAACAATCAAGTCATTCATCATCGTTCCCTTGTGTCTGCCATGGCCAGGTGAGTTCTAGGTCGAGAGGTTTCCACCAAGGAGAGGCGAGCATGGAAGAGGAAGCATGAGAGATGTCCCTCCTCACCGCGAAAGCAGCCGACATGTCCAGCCGCATAGCAATAGCAGCATAGACGTCCTTCTGTGCGGCCGAAGCAGCATGGAGGTCCCACCGTGCTGTCGATGTAACAGACTGGTCTGGCCACGCCGCGGAAGCAGTAGAGATGTCCCACCGCGCTGCTGAAGCAGCATGGAGGTCCTGCCGCACTGCGGCGGCCTAGGAAAATTTCTCGCGGACAGGCGAGGACTCTTACAGGCGCATGCATGCGATTCTCCTTAGCCAGAGGGATCAGATCGCTGGCTGGGCGAGGTTGCAGTACGAGGCTACCGACGTCATCCGACAACTAGCGGAGGGCAATGCGAAGCTCCGAGCTGAGCGCGACCTGCTAAGGGCGACGATCGCCGAAAGGGCGAAGCAAGCGAAGGAGACCGCTGCCTTGTTGCAGAGGATGGGTGTCATCGTCAAGAAACTTATGGATGAGAATACCATGCTCCGCATCGAATGCAACAGGCTGGTGGAGGAATTCGGGGATGCAACCAAGCAGCGAATTAAGGACATGAAACTGATGAAAGAGATCATCGCCGCTCGCTGCGAGAACTAGTCTCCGCGACCTGCAGCGCATAAAGAAAGTAGAGATCAGCGAGCCAGATTGTTGTATGCGTCTTCCTTCTTCTTTTGCCCTTGTGTATTTCGGTCATAGCCGCATGTGCCTTTTTTAATTATCTTCCTAATTATGTAAGACAATTATTATCCACTCTCGTCGTCCTTATATATATATATATTCATCAGTCTTGCTATAAGTCGTAGTAGATGCTATATAGGTCTGTCAGATCTTACATCAAGATTTGTGCAAAATTTACTTTTCAGATTTTCTTTTTTCTCTCTTAAATCTCAGTCAAGTGAGACATAGCCACGCCATGAAACAGAGGCTCGGGCGCCATTTATGAAGACCTTGGGAGAGAGGTGGACGGCAGATGGAGGTCAAAGGGCTCTCCTCCTGATAAGAACACGCAGGGGTCTGATCGCACGCCTCCCGTACTCAAATAACTACTTGCACGGCACCTCCCAGCTAATAAAAAAGGGGACGCGTGGCGGCACATAGATGCTAAATAGAACGCCCACGGTTTCAATAATACATGTGTTTCCGATTGTAATGTGACAACACTTGTTCCAAAATGACTTTGTTGGTTGTTAATGTGTGCGCCTTCGCCAATCGGACAACAAAATTACCACAACATGTTGGTGCCATGTCATGACACCAAGCCAAGTTTCATGATCTTCATGCGTGTTTTGGATTAACAGGAATTAAAAAACCAAGTTTCTCAATGTTTCCAGCCGAGCCACAACGCCCGGGTGTTTCAATTTCATTCCTATTTCTTGCATGGGACCTAGAAATTTACCCGAGGACACACATGTGATTTTTCAACCAGCTTTGGTGCACTGGAGCATGTGCTTGTATTTCAAATTTGAATTATGCACGCAAAGGTGATATGTTCCCTCTCAGAACCACGAACCTTCTTGAGAGAAGCTCCGGTTTGCAAGAAGCTTATACCAAAACTTGTTCCTATTCGGCCAATTTGTTTACCACAACATGGTAGTACCATGACATGACACTATGCCAACTTTCATGATTTTCACGCGTGTTTTGGATTTACAAGAATTTTAAAAAGTAGTTTCTCAATGTTCTCGGTCGAGCCACGATGCCCAGATGTTTGAATTTCATTCCCATTTCTTGCATGGGACCAAGAAATTCACCCGAGGACACACATGTGATTTTTCAACCAAATTTGGTGAACGAGAGCATGTGCTTGTAGTTCAAATTTGAATTATGCACATTAAATGACCAGAAAATCAATTAATGTATAAAAAAGGCCAAACAAACCCGGTATAATTCCAAAATTTAATAGGGCACTCATGTAGTTCTATGTTGGCTTTGTAAAGAAACTCAAGGGGGTAGCGTATATTGTTTCGCACTGAAAGGTGACACGTTCCCTCTCTGAACCACGAGCCTTCTTGAGAGAAGCTCCGGTTTGCATGAAGCTTATACCAAAATTTGTTCCTATTCGGCCATTTTTTACCACGGCATGGTAGTACCATGACATGACACCATGCCAAGTTTCATGATTTTCAGGCGTGTTTTGGATTTACAATAATTTTAAAACCAAGTTTCTCAATGTTCCTGGGCGAGCCACGATGCCCAGGTGTTTGAATTTCATTCCCATTTCTTGGATGGGACCTAGAAATTCACCCAAGGACACACATGTGATTTTTCAACCAACTTTGGTGCACGGGAGCATGTGCTTGTAGTTCAAATTTGAATTATGCACATTAAATTACCAGAAACTCAATTAATGTATAAAAAGGCCAAACGAATCCGGAATAATTCCAAAATTTAACAGGGCACTAATGTAGTTCTATGTTGCCTCGTAAAGAAACTCAAGGGGGCAGTGTATATCATTTCACACTCAATGGTGACACGTTCTCTCTCAGAACCACGAGCCTTCTTGAGAGAAGCTCTGGTTTGCAAGAAGCTTATACCAAAACTTGTTCCAAATAGGCCCAATTTTTTACCACAGCATGTTAGTGCCATGACATGACAACATACCAAGGTTCATGATTTACAGGCAAGTTTTGGATTTACATGAATTTAAAAACCAAGTTTCTCGATGTTCTCGTCCGAGTCACGACGCCCAGATGTTTGAATTTCATTCCCATTTCTTGCATGGGACCTAGAAATTCACCCAAGGACACACATGTGATTTTTCAACCAACTTTGGTGCACTAGAGGATGTGCTTGTAGTTCAAATTTGTATTATGCACATTAAATGTCCAGAAACTCAATTAATGTATAAAAAATGCCAAATGAACCCGAAATAATTCCAAAATTTAACAGGGCACTCATATAGTTCTATGTTGCCTCTATAAAGAAAATCTGGGGGGAGGCAGTGTATATCGTTTCGCACACAAAGGTGACATGTTCCCTCTCGGAACCACGAGGCTTGTTGAGAGAATCTCTAGTTTTGCAAGAAGCTTATACCAAAACTTGTCCCGATTCAGCCAAGAATTATAGACATATGAAAACAGGGTTTAGATTATCTCGAATTTCTCGCCACCTAGACCAATGTACTCTGATTTGAATTCAACATAAAATGGATACAAATATTTGAATTGGAGATCGTATGTCACATGTAGTTTATAGTGAAATATGATTACTCCTATATGCATGTTTTTTCTTATCAAGATAATATTTAAATGATTGTATAACTTGGAAACAATCGTATTCAAATAAGGAAAATTGATTCAAATTTGGTCCATATGGTAGACAACAATATATATGTTCATAGGGTGGAGCAAAATGTTCATATATGATGGAAGATCAAAATGTAGGACTACATCCATTATAAATCGCAAGGTGACCTAGCGATATATTCGAATTCAACATAACGTGGATTCAAAAATTGAATTTCAAGATCCTGGCATTTGTAATCATATAACAAGGTACATGACTCTTTCTTTTGGTGGGAATTGATTTTTTTTGTTATTGTTGAGGGAAGTGCGAATCGATTTGGTACTGTACAGGGTAATCTTGTGCTCTTGATTTTTTTACATTTTTCTTGTAGTTTTTTCAATGACATTTATAGCAATATAGTAAAAGGGGACATGAATTGTTTGTGTCTTGTATGAATTGTTTTCTTGTAGACGTTAAGTTTGTTCTGCCGAACAAGGAATCTGCACCTTGTTATCTCGAAATTTTCAAGCTCGAGAATCTTTTGTCTCATCTGCTTTGAAACTCCTGCCTCTTCAACTCGCGATGTGCCTTGTTATCCTAAAATTTCAACGCGCGTGAAAACTCCCTCCTCATTCGAAATCGGTCCCGCAGCCCAGACACGTGAAATCCCCCTTCTATCCCTCAGTCGGGAATGCCAGTTCGACGTCGTGGTGTCAAAATCAGTGGGGGTATGCTGGTAACTTACCCAACATTTCGGACAAGCGCGTCCCTAGGCCATGGCTCCCCCTACCTTCCCCTTGTACACCGAGGCCGCCAAAACCCACGAAACCCACACTACTCGGTCGGCCTCCTAACCGCCGCCCAGTCGGAGACTCTTCCCCGACGACATCGTCCACCGCAACAACTCACCATCCCTCATCCACCGCACTGGATGAGGATCCCTTGTCGATCTCATCATCCCGCCGGATTAGACACCTGTCCTCCACCTCCAAGGAGCTGCCCCGACGTTCGCCAAGTCAATCGTGCCACCTCCATCCCCACAACACCGTCTTGACCTGCCCCATCGGATTCGCAGCACCCTCACCAATTCCTCCGATGAAGCTGAGGCAAACTCGGCGCCTCCAAGGAGGTTCTGCACTCAGCGCTGCATTTTATCTTTTATTCGGTCTCACGGGGCTGCCAGTGCTCGATACTAAGCAGCCATGGTGGGTCTCCATCGACGGTGCCGTCGCAAGCCACTTCATCCACGGCGTCTGACCCCATGTCGTTGCTTCCTCGCTGACGACTTCCACACCGACACTAGCTGCAACTACTCCGGCTCTCGCTCGTGTTGTAGCTATGTTCTTGCTGTCGGCCGCTGTAAAGCCTCGGATACAACTTTCCGTATTCGTACTCCGACTCTTGCCTTTTCTGGAGATGCATTATGATTTTCCCTTCGTTGTTGGGTTTAGTTTTTTTCATTTTGCTTTTTGTTCATGTCATGCATTTCATATCATGTCATCATGTGCATCTCATTTGCATACGTGTTCGTCTCATGCATCCGAGCATTTTCCCCATTGTCCGTTTTGCATTCCCACACTCCTACGTCCTGCGGCGCCCCTTTTGTCTCTTTTTCATGAGCAGGTGTTAAACATTCTCGGAATGGACCAAGATTTGCCAAATGGCCTTGGTACACCACCGGTAGACCGCCTGTCAAGTTTCGTGCCATTTGGAGTCAGTTTCATACTCCAACGGTTCATCGGGGAATAGTTAAGTCCTCGTGTGTGTTGCAGCCCAACACCCTTCCAAAGTGGCCCAATAACCCATCCAAACACCCTCCATACTCTCGGTCATTCGATCGCGACCACGTGGCCGAAAACCGCACTCCATTTGGACTCTCCTAGTTCCCTTTAGATATAAAAACATCTCCTCCTCCTCCATTCCCGGATGAAACCCTAAATTTCTTCCCCCGCCGCCGCCGGACGTTTCACCTCCACCGACGGACATGTCCGCCGCTGCCGCTCGCCCACTCCTGCGCTGACACATGGCACATCCGCGCCACCCATCGCCACCGGCCCGCCAGGCCCGCGCGGGGCCCTCCCGGCCCGCGTACCGCCGCTACCCGCGCGCCCGAGGCGCCTCGCAGCTCCGCCGCCCCGTGTGTGTGCTCTGGTCGCCGCCCGCCACGCGCCTCGCCGGCCATCACCGCTCTGTCGCTACCCATCCAGTGAGGTCGCCTTGCGCCTCTCCTCCGCCTCTGCCACTCCGCCATCCTCCTCATCTCCGGCGCCGGATCCGCGTTCTCCGGCGAGCCCCCGCACCTCTCCAGCTTCGGCCACCGTGGTGTCTGACTCCGGCGATCCTTGGGAACCGCGCCGCCCCAAACCCTTGATCTGGATCCAGAGGAGGTCGAATTTCCCTAAGTCTTTTATTTCTATAACTTTTCTTTGCTCTGTTCATCATGTCATAACTCCTCATCCGTAGCTCCGTTTCGTGTGTGTGATATATCAAAATGTTCATCATGATGTGCTCTTCATTTTGTTCCATTGTGCCATGCTTGTTTGAGTCCATCTTGATGTCCAAATCGTGTGTGCAAGAGGGCTATAAAATGTTAGTTCCTATTGCTTAGCAGATCTTGAGCATTTGTCATTTTTGCCATGATTATTGTGTGATGCATATGGGCATGAACTCTACATGTGTTTTGGGCTATGCCATGCCATCTTTACAGGGGTGTATGCCATGTATTTTTGTGATAAATGTGGTGACTAGCACATGCATGCAAAGTAGCTCTCGTGATATTGCTGATTTCAGGGACTTGGAATTTCACTAAGTCATTTCCCTGCTGTTATTTTTATGCCATGTATTCATGTTGCTACAAAGAGATCCATGCTTCTTTTGAGTATGTTCAGTAAGGATGATTTTCACATATGGCCATGCTCTATCCATGCATGCCCCTGTTTGAATTTATGGAGTGCCCTAGCATGACTCTATCTTGCTCTACTTTTGCTATAAAATGTTCCTGGCAGATTGTTTACGTGTTAATCAATTTTGCCAAGGTTGTTGTAGTTGATCCATGCATGATATGAGATTGTTCTTGCCATGTTTAGCTTCTTGAACATGTCTTCTTTCTGGTAGTATGCTTAGCTTGTCATGCAATGCCTTGTGTTGAGTGAATCGAGCTCGCAAAGATGCCTTCATAACTCTGTTTTTGCCATGTCCAGTTTTCTGCTAAGTCTGATTCTGTTAGCGAAACTTGCTATGTTTACATGGGTGCCATCATCTCTCCTGATCCTTTTTGGCTTATGGTCAGTAAGAGTCTTCGGCTATATGCTTTGAGTAGATCCATGCATATGGGGTGGTCTTTCTATATTTGGTTCCGTAGTCGGGCCATGATTGTATTCGGGATGATGTAATACTATATTTATGTATTGTGTGAAGTGGAGATTGTAAGCCAACTCTTTATCCCTTTCTTATTCAGTACATGGGATGTGTAAAGATTACCCCTCTTGCGACATGCCTACTATGCAGTTATGCCTCTAAGTCGTGCTCCGACACGCGGCAGATATAACCGCATCTTGGGTGTTACAAGTTGGTATCACCGCTCTGTTCTTGCTGTCGGCCACGCTGCTGCACTGCTCTTGCTTTCGTTTGTGCTGTTTCTCTACTCTGATATTGCTGTCGGTCATGCTGGTGCTCCACTCTTGCTCTCGTTCATGCTGCTGCTCTGATCTTGCTCTCGCTCGCGCTGCTGCTGCACGACCTCCGGCAGCTACAGGAGTTGCTGCTTTAGCACTCGCTCGCTGTTCTGCTACACGACTTGCTCTCTGCTAGTGCTTTCCCTTCTCGAGCGTCTACTGATTTTGATCACTGCTTCTCTGCTACTAGCGCTCGAACACCCTAAACATCTATTACAATGCTCTTCTACTAGTTCAATCAGTTTCAATAGTAAAATTCAATTTCGACTGTGAAGTTCAGTTTCTTCAGTTAAGTTCAGAGTAAACAATATTTACAGCATATGTCAGAGCGGCCCTGGCATGGCTGATGTGTTTTACGTCTAGTACTTTTGGGTGATGTATTTTACATCATCAATTGCAGATGATATTAGAGTCCCACTTTAGATTAACGTTGTCTGTCTTGTCCTGCTTTAGCCTCGCCGTCGTACACCTCACCGGAGCTGCTCCAATGACGGAACCATCCATCACAGCGGAGCAGTACCTTCGGCGCCGTTTGCAGAGGCCTCAGATCTTATTTCCCGCCTCTGATAGTCACACCAGCATCACCGTCCTCCACGTCCAACACAATGATGCTGAGGTCGACAAGGCTATGCCAAAGAGGTTGTACACTCATTGCATCACTTTGTTACTCTGCATTCATGTCGATCCCTCAGGGATCCTTTTCTATGGAACTAATATGGTACTACTATTCGTGCATTTGGTTAGGAGTGGAGCAAACCCAAACTGCAGGATTTTTTTCCTTTGGTGTCTCTTTCAAAGAAAAATGGTAGGAATTTTAATATCCAGTTGGACATCCTTTTCAAATTAATATGCATGAAGAACAAGACTAATTGCATTACTATCATAATAAGATTCTTATTTTTTTCATTTTCACATCGTTTGACTTTAATTTGACGATGTTTCTCCATTCCTGTGTTCTTCCAATTCATGTGAACCAAACACCGAGGTTTATAGAAATCCTATGTTTCCAAATGCTCTGTTTTGCACGTGCATTCCTATCCTATTCCTGTGTTTTTCCTTTCCCTGTGTTTATAGAATCCTCCAATTCTAAGGAGCCCTTACAGATTTACTTCATTTTCAGATAGGCATCAAAGAAAACTCTGTGTGTTTTGTCCTGCTCCTGCCGTGCCGTCATCCACCCCACCTGAGGTGCACCATCGACAGAAGCATTCACTACAGTAGAGATTCCCCCTGCAAACTTTCTTTCTCCGCCTTAGATCATCTTCCCCGTTGCCGGCAGCCTTGCCAACTGCATTACCATCATCGACTGAGCAGATGAACCTGAGGACTACACAGTTCTGGAAGAGAGGTCGCAGTCTTTCGTGTTTGCTTATGTTATACATCGGTTATAATTACCTGCTACTTTATCATTCAAACTTGAGTTTTAAAATGCACGTGGGTCTCATATCGAGGCATCAACGAATAGTATCTATCTACTATCTGGTTCATCTGGGCTCTTCTATGTGGTTCATGTTGGGTAGGCAACAAACAATAGATGATCCATTGTCTATGTTTTTAAACTGAAGCTATAATCTACTTGCTATCATTAGTTTTGGATCTATCCACTCGTTTGCTACCATCAGTCTTGATTTCTGTATGCACCCCTTAGGCCTTACAAAATCTAACTAATTTTTTATTATGCATGTCAGTTATTGTACACAGTCGTACTGAACATGTAGACAAAAAGAGAAGACCATTGCGTGGGAATACAATGTCATGCAGACGCCGCTCCATGGTGGCCGAAGTGCCCCCCCTCCCGCCATTCTAGATTGTATTCCAGAAGAAGATAACTGTTACCACCTGAGGTGTTTTCTCTAACCTGGCATGCTGATGTTGGTCATATCATGCATATGGTGCCTCACATTGCTTACATTATTCATCTTATATGTCATCAGCTTAGTTTAGATTTGCCTTGTGTGAATGCCACATGTTTGGTTTCTATATCATACTCCCACCATTCCTAAATATTTGTATTTTTAGAGATTTCAACAAGTGACTACATATGGAGCAAAATGAGTGAATCTACACTCTAAAATATGTCTATATACATCCGGATGTATTAGTCCATTTGAAATCTCTAAAAAGACAAATATTTAGGAATGGAGGGAGTATATGGGAATTATGCAATGCCATCTTCTTTAGCCAGGCATCATATACGTGAATCATGCAATGCCATCCTGTTTAGCCAGTCATCCTATATGTGAATTGTATCGTGCCATATTTTTTTCATAATGTATTCCATTTGTCAACAATGTTTAAACATTCATCTACTCTTCTTGTGCATCAGCCATTTGAGTCAGTCATGGGAAAATCTGGAGTGAAAACAAGGTCTTCTGAGCAGTCAGTGCTACCTGTCGATGCAGATTGCTTGCTGGTTATAGATAGCTCCTCAGAGGAGGATTCAGAGGCAGATGAACAGTTGTATCCCCCCCAAGGTGCATGCTCTAACTTGGCAAGGTTATAATGCTCATATCATGCATACGGTGTCTTGCATTGCCATGCCATCTGCTTAGATTAGACATGCTTTGTCTGAATGCCTCCTGTTTGCTTTCTATGTCAGATATGTGAATTATGCAATGCCATGTTTTTCAGCCAGTTATCATATATGTGAATTATGCACCGCCATGTAGCCAGGCATCATATATGTGAATTATCTCATGCCATCTTGTTTTTCATTACATATTCCATTTGTCGACAATCTGTGTATATTGAACTACTCTTCATGTATCACCCATTTGAGCCGGTTATGGAAAAATAGGGAGTGAAAACAAGGTCTTGAGAGCAGGCAATGGTACCTATTGAAGCATATATCTCGATGGTTACAGGGAGCTCCTCAGAGGAGGACTCAGAGAAAGATGACCAGCCATATATCCCACCTGAGGTGTATGCTCTAAGTTGCAATGTTTATATTTATCATGCCATGCATATGGTGTCTTGCATTTCTTGGTTTATACATCATATGCACAATATTGAATTCCATATTCTTAGTTTAGAGATCATACATGCGAGTGCCAACTGCTTAGTATATGAATCAATTATGTCAATTATATCATGCCATCCTGTATAATTAAACAACATTTATGTGAATTATTTCATCCCAACCTATTTTAGAAAGACATTGATACGTCTCCATCGTATCTACTTTTCCAAACACTTTTGCCCTTGTTTTAGACTCTAACTTGTATGATTTGAATGGAACTAACCCGGACTGACGCTGTTTTCAGCAGAATTGCCATGATGTTGTTTTATGTGCAGAAAACAAATATTCTCGGAATGACCTGAAACTCCACGGAACATCTTAGAAAAAATAATAAACAATCCTCGCCAAAGATGTAGACCAGGGGGCCCACACCCTTCACATGAGGGTGGGGGGCGCCCCCCCCTAAGGCGCGCCCCCTACCTCGTGGGCCCCCTGGAGACCCTCCGACACCAACTCCAACTCTATATATTTGCTTTCCGAGAGAAAAAATAAGAGAGAAGAAATCATCGCGTTTTATGATACGGAGCCGCAGCCAAGCCCTGAAACCTCTCAGGAGGGCTGATCTGGAGTCCGTTCGGGGCTCCGGAGAGGGGGAGTCGTCGCCATCGTCATCATCAACCATCCTCCATCACCAATTTCATGATGCTCACCGCCGTGCATGAGTAATTCCATCTAGGCTTGCTGGACGGTGATGGGTTGGATGAGATTTATCATGTAATCGAGTTAGTTTTGTTAGGGTTTGATCCCTAGTATCCTTTATGTTCTGAGATTGATGTTGTTATGACTTTGCCATGCTTAATGCTTGTCACTAGGGCCCAAGTGCCATGATTTCAGATCTGAACCTATTATGTTTTCATGAATATATGTGAGTTCTTGATCCTATCTTGCAAGTCTATAGTCACCTACTATGTGTTATGATCCGGCAACCCCGAAGTGACAATAATTGGGACCACTCTCGGTGATGACCATAGTTTGAGGAGTTCATGTATTCACTATGTGCTAATGCTTTGTTCCGGTTCTCTATTAAAAGCAGGCCTTAATATCCCTTAGTTCCCAATAGGACCCCGCTACCACGGGAGGGTAGGACAAAAGATGTCATGCAAGTTCTTTTCCATAAGCATGTATGACTATATAAGGAATACATGCCTACATTACATTGATGAATTGGAGCTAGTTCTGTGTCACCCTATGTTATGACTATTACATGATGAACCGCATCTGGCATAATTATCCATCACTGATCCGGTGCATGCGAGTTTTCCATATACTGGTTTACGCTTATTTACTTTCCCGTTGCTACTGTTACAATCACTACAAAATACCAAAAATATCACTTTTGATGTCTTTACTTTTGTTGCCGTTACCACCACTATCATATTACTTTGCTACTAAACACTTTGCTGCAGATACTAAGTTTCCAGGTGTGGTTGAATTGACAATTCAACTGCTGATACTTGAGAATATTCTTTGGCTCCCCTTGTGTCGAATCAATAAATTTCGGTTGAATACTCTACCCTCGAAAGCTGTTGCGACCCCCTACACTTGTGGGTTATCCAGAACAATTTCTGGCGCCGTTGCTGGGGAGCATAGCTCTATTCTTTGAGTCACTTGGGATTTATATCTGCTTATTATTATGAAGAACTTGAGAGATCCAAAAACCAAGATCTATCCCTCAACTACGAGGGGAGGTTAGGAACTACCATCTAGCTCTGCACTTGATTCACCTTCTGTTATGAGTAAGTTTGCGACACCTACACCTGCTTCTGCTATTCGTTATGATATGTCGCATGTTATTGATGATGCCACTTCTGCTATGCATGATACTTATGATGAAACTGCTTCTATGCCTGATACTACTGTGCCCCTTGCTAAATTTCTTGATGAACAAATTGCTAGGGCTAGAGAAAAAGAAATTATTGAATCTAAATACGATGATGATAGTGATGATGAAAATGTGCCTGTTATTCCTGAGGGTTATCTTTTTGATATGGAATCTTCTGCCGCTATTTTAGCTTGCAAAGATAGATATGAGCTTAAGAGGTTATTAATTAAATGGAACAAAGAATCACTTAGAGATAAAATGAAACCCAACCCTGCTTTTGCTACTTCACCTATATGTGTTCCTGTTAAATATTATGTATTCTCTGTTGATCCTGATATAATTACTTTGGTTGAATCTGATCCGTTTTATGGCTATGAATCTGAAACTGTTGTGGCACATTTTACTAAGTTAAATGATATAGCCGCCCTATTCACTAATGATGAGAGATCACGTTTCCTCTATATACTCAAAATATTTCAGTTCTCATTAAAGGGTGATGCTAAGATATGGTTTAATTCTCTTGATCCTGGTTGTGTGCGTAGTCCCCAGGATATGATTTATTACTTCTCTGCTAAATATTTCCCTGCTCATAAGAAACAAGCTGCTTTGAGGGAAATATACAACTTTGTGCAAATTAAAGAAGAGAGTCTCCCACAAGCTTGGGGGAGGCTTCTCAAGTTACTTAATGCTTTGCCTGATCATCCTCTTAAGAAACCCGAAATACTTGATATCTTTTATAATGAACTAACCGATGCTTCCAGAGATTACCTGGATAGTTGTGCTGGTTCTCTTTTCAGGGAAAGAACACCGGATGAAGCTGAAATTCTATTGAATAATATGTTGACAAATGAAAATAATTGGGCACCTCCTGAGCCAGCTCCTGCTCCAATTACTGAGTCTATTCCTAAACCAACTCCGAAGAAGAGAGGTGTTCTATTCCTCAGTCCCGAAGATATGCAAGAGGCAAAGAAATCTATGAAAGAGAAAGGTATTAAAGCTGAAGACGTTAAGAATTTACCTCCTATTGAAGAAATACATGGTCTTAATTCACCTCCTGTTGAAGAAACTTATGATCTCAATTCTTTATTTATTGAAGAACCTCCTGACCCCGATATCCTGACACAGGTAGTAAAGGTAAATTCTCTCTATAGATATGATAAAGCTGAAGTTCCTTCTAAAATTGCTAGTCAGTGCTTGGATGGGTTTGATAACTTTATGTTTAAGAAAGACGACTTCAATGCTTATTTTGGTAGACAATTAAAAGAAAATGCTTATATGATTAGACGCTTGGGTGATTATATGGCTAATATTAAAGGTGAACTTAAACTTGTTAGCAAACATGCTTCTATGGTTACCACGCAAGTAGAACAAGTACTTAAGGCTCAAAACGAAGTGCTTGATGAAATGAATAGTAAGAAAAATGATTATGTTGTTAGAGTGGCTACTAGAACTGGTAGAATGACTCAGGAACCTTTGTATCCTGAAGGCCACCCTAAGAGAATCAAGCAAGATTCTCAGAGAAATAATATTGATGTTCCTAGTTCTTCTAAAAAGAAGAAAAAGAAAAATGATAGAACTGTGCAAACTTCTAGTGAACCTATTGCTGAACCACCTGATAATCCAAATGATATCTCTATGTCTGATGCTGAAACACAATCTGGTAAAGAACATGAACCTAGTGAAAATATTAATAATGATGTTCATGATGATGCTCAGCCTAGTAATGACAATGATGTAGAAATTGAACCTGCTGTTGATTTTGATAACCCACAATCAAAGAATCAATGATATGATAAAAGAGACTTTGTTGCTAGGAAACATGGTAAAGAAAGGGATCCTTGGGTTCAGAAACCCATGCCTTTTCCTCCGAAACCATCCAAGAAAAAGGATGATGAGGATTTTGAGCGCTTTGCTAAAATTATTAGGCCTATCTTTTTGCGTATGCGATTAACTGATGTGCTCAAAACAAATCCTTATGCTAAATATATGAAGGATATCATTACTAATAAAAGAAAGATACCGGAAGTTGAGATTTCCACCATGCTTGCTAATTATACTTTTAAGGGTGGAATACCAAAGAAACTTGGAGATCCCGGAGTACCTACTATACCTTGCTCAATTAAAAGAAATTATATTAAAACTGCTTGTGATCTTGGAGCCGGTGTTAGTGTTATGCCTCTCTCTTTATATCGTAGACTTGACTTGAATAAGCTGACACCTACTGAAATATCTTTGCAAATGGCTGATAAATCAACTGCTATACCTGTTGGTATTTGTGAGGATGTGCCTGTTGTGGTTGCAAACGTTACTATTTTAACGGACTTTGTTATTCTTGATATTCCCGAGGATGATAGTATGTCTATTATTCTTGGAAGACCTTTTCTTAATACTGCAGGGGCTGTTATTGATTGCAATAAAGGTAATGTCACATTTCATGTTAATGGTAATGAGCATACGGTACACTTTCCGAGAAAACAACCTCAAGTTCATAGTATCAACTCTATTGGAAAAATTCCATCAATTATATTTGGAGGTTTTGAATTCCCTCTTCCTACTGTCAAGAAGAAATATGATATACTTATTATAGGGGATGTGCATATCCCCGTTGAGGTAACTTAGTGTTATTCGAAATTTCTCCAGTTTCATGATTATCGGAATGAGTTTGTTAACAAGACTTGATCAACCTTGTTAGTGGATTCTTTTTTATGAGCATGAGATGGATGAAACTAGAAGGACAAACTTCTGTGCCCTCTCTATACTTTCTGTTATTTAGTAAAAATAAAGTAAAAATAGTATTTTTTTTGTCTGTTTCCTGGCTTATCCATGCAATATAAAAATATCCCGAAAATAAAAGTCCTCAAAATGACATGCCAATTTAATATGATTTTTCGGGAATATTTGAGGATTTACTCTGCAAAAATCGCCGCGGGAGGATCTGCCACCTGGCCACGAGGGTGGTGCCCCCCCTCTAGGGCGCGCCCCCTGCCTCGTGGGCCCACGGTGGCCCTCCTCCACTTATCACAGCACCCATCTTCTTCCTCTGCCTCACACAAACCCGAAAAACCAACTCAAGCACGAGTTCCAGCCACTTTTGCTGTGATTTTCGATCTCCTTGCTCAAAGCACCTCTCACAAAACTGCTTGGGGAGATTGTTCCTTGGTATGTGACTCCTCCATTGGTCCAATTAGTTTTTGTTCTAGTGCTTTATTCTTTGCAAATTTGTGCTGCATAGGTGACCATGTTCTTGAGCTTGCATGTCAAATTTATATGGTTCCAAGTAGTTCTAATGCTTGATATAGGATCTAGGCACTTGTAGGAGTAGTTGCTATCAGTTTTATTGAAGTTGGTTTACTTTTATTTTGAAGTTACTAAAACTTCCAGAATTTTTTAGAGAAAAACAATATGCTTAGGAAGATGTTCCAAGGTGGTTCCTCTAAGAAGCAAGGACCCAGGATTGCTATGCGCGATGCTGACGAGGATCCACCAAGAGACGCTCCAGTACGGCCTTGCGAATGGCCGTCGGAAAATTTTATGGACCATGCGAGAGTTAAAGATGAATTCAAAGCATATTTGCGCAATGCCGGTCTTGAGGATTTTGAGGCTAACAAATGCTCCCGGTATCATGATCTCACAAGTTCATTTGTGAGGAGGTTTGAGTATTCATCTTCGCGTAATTCTCCTTCAGTCATGTTTGATCTCCATGACAAATCTTATACCATGGACTTAGAGGATTCACTTCTTCTTGCAAACTTCCATCATGGGGTAGTGTTAGGGATCCCCCTAAATCTGAATTTAGAAACTTTCTTGCTAGTATAACTGTGTGGTAATCTAGAGATATAACGCAGGCTACCATAGGGAGCATTCACTTTCCTGCTATACATTATTTTGCTCTCTTCATCGGTAGATGCATAAATGCTAAGGATGAAGCATGTCACATGTGTGTCCCTGATCTTAGCATTCTCAGGAGTGCTATGTTAGGAGACCAATCTTATCATATGGGAGCCATTGTAGCTCTTAGGTTGCATCATAATAGACATAATGGAAATTTCTTTGGAGGAATTTATGCAACCCGCTTAGCTCATTTTCTTGAAATAGACATTCGTGAGGGTGCTACGGAGTTGCCTCCTGCATATTTAGATTATAATTCTATAGCTTCGCACCAGTTTGTTGAGAGGCCTGAATCACCTCTCTTATATCGTTTAATTTTTGATAAACGACGTGTTTTCCATATTACTCTCCCTGCTCCTGCCTTCTTTGATTCATAGACAAAAAGAAGATATGTTATTACCAGAGAGGAGGCAGAAGAGTACGAGAGGAGAGCGGAGGCAGCTCGACTCCACGCTACAGCTCAGCAGGCGATAACCGCTGGACATCAGTATGATCCCAACTATCCTTCATCACACTACAACCCCAGCTACACCTATGGGAATCCGCCAGGCTATCCCTGGCAATAGACCAACTTAGGCCAAATGCCTAAGCTTGGGGGAGTATGTATTTCTCACCGACATTACATTTATGTTCACACACACTCATGCTAGATGTCGGTGCTCATACTTTTTCACTGTAATATCCATGCTAGTTTATTTTCTTTTTCCTGCTTTCCTCTTGTGTGTTTGTTAAACCTTAAGAAAACTAAAAAAATTAGTAGTAGTTTATTTTTCTGTTGTAGTAGTAATAATTAAAAAGAAAACCCAAAAATATTTCCCGTTTTTCTTTTGCTTGTTGGGAGCTTTGCCGTGTAAATAGTTTTATTTATTTTCTTTTCTTTGGGGGTCAGTAGGAGAAGACCATAATTAAATTATTGAAGTGGCTCTTATATGCATTATTGTTCAATTAACCCAAGAGCCCGTATTGCCTTGTCTTCTCCTGTTTATTGAATGTTCGCAGATTCCAGCTTAGTCCAATGCACATGCACTCTTATTATTATTCACATCGTCCAGTCATGCAAGTGAAAGGCAATTATGATGATATATGATGGGCTGACTGAGATGAGAAAAGCTGGTATGAACTTGACCTCTTTTGTTTTTGTAAATATGATGAGTCCCTTGTTCTTGATTCAGCTTATTATGAATAAACATGTTTGCAATGACAATTAGAGATCGTAGTTGCTTGTGCCATGCTTGATTATCTATGAGTTATAATGGTTTACCTTGTGTGCCAACATGCTATTGAGATGATTATGATGTGGTATGATGGGGTGGTATCCTCCTTTGAATGATTTAAGTGACTTGACTTGGCACATGTTCACGCATGTAGTTGAAACAAATCAACATAGCCTTCACGATATTTATGTTCATGGTGGATTATATCCTACTCATGCTTGCATCCAATGTTTATTAATTTTAATGCATGTACATGGCTGTTGTCGCTCTCTAGTTGGTCGCTTCCCAGTCTCTTGCTAGCCTTCACCTATACTAAGCGGGAATACTGCTTGTGCATCCAATCCCTTAAACCCCAAAGTTATTCCAGATGAGTCCACTATACCTTCCTATATGCGGTATCTACCTGCCGTTCCAAGTAAATTTGTATGTGCCAAACTCTAAACCTTCAAATAATCATTCTGTTTTGTATGCTCGAATAGCTCATGTATCAACCAAGGCTGTCCTTATCTTCCATGTTAGGCGGGTTATTCTCAAGAGGAGTGGACTCCGCTCCTCACTCACGAGCAAATGGCTGGTCACCGGGATGCCCAGTCCCATGCTTTATGCAAACTAAATTAAAATTAATTGCAAACAAAACTCCCCCTGGGATCTGATGTATGTTGGAGGCACTCGTTGTTTCGAGCAAGCCATGGATTGATGTTTGCTAGTGGAGGGGGAGTATAAACTTTACCATTCTGTTTGGGAACCGCCTATAATGTGTTTAGCATGGAAGATATCGCCATCTCTTAGTTGTTACGTTGACAATGAAAGTATACCGCTCAAAATACAATTTATCTCTATTTCAAAACCGAGCTTTGGCACATCTACAAATCCCTGCTTCCCTCTGCGAAGGGCCTATCCATTTACTTTTATGTTGAGTCATCACCCTCTTATTAAAAAGCACTAGCTGGAGAGCAAAGCTGTCATTTGCATTCATCACTATTAATTTATGTTGGGTGTGACTATGATTGGATCTCTTTTACCATGAATTACATTGTCTAGTCAGTCCTTGAGCTTTAAAGGTGCTCTGCATTTATGTTTTGCGGTTTCAGAAAGGGCTAGCGAGATACCATCTTGTTATATCATATTATGATTGTTTTGAGAAAGTGTTGTCATCCGAGATTTATTATTATGACTTGCTAGTTGATTATGCTATTGATACGTGTAATTATAAGACCTGAGAATTATTGCAAATGTGGTTAGTTATGATCTATGCTAAAAACTCGAATGCTGGCTTGACATACTTATAACAACAAGAGCAAACAGAGTTTGTAAAAGTTTTTCTTTCTTTCTTTCAGTTTGTCAACTGAATTGCTTGAGGACAAGCAAGGGTTTAAGCTTGGGGGAGTTGATACGTCTCCGTCGTATCTACTTTTCCAAACACTTTTGCCCTTGTTTTGGACTCTAACTTGTATGCTTTGAATGGAACTAACCTGGACTGACACTGTTTTCAGCAGAATTGCCATGACGTTGTTTTATGTGCAGAAAACAAATATTCTCGGAATGACCTGAAACTCCACGGAACATCTTAGAAAAAATAATAAAAAATCCTCGCCAAAGATGAAGACCAGGGGGCCCACACCCTTCTCACGAGGGTGGCCCCCCCCTAGGGTGCGCCCCCTACCTCGTGGGCCCCCTGGAGACCCTCCGATGCCAACTCCAACTCTATATATTTTCTTTCAGAGAGAAAAAAATAAGAGAGAAGAAATCATCACGTTTTATGATATGAAGCCGCCGCCAAGCCCTAAAACCTCTCGGGAGGGCTGATCTGGAGTCCGTTCGGGGCTCTGGAGAGGGGATTCGTCGCCGTTGTCATCATCAACCATCCTCCATCACCAATTTCATAATGCTCATCGTTGTGCATGAGTAATTCCATCGTAGGCTGGCTGGACGGTGATGGGTTGGATGAGATTTATCTTGTAATCGAGTTAGTTTTGTTAGGGTTTGATCCCTAGTATCCATTATGTTCTGAGATTGATGTTGCTATGACTTTGCTATGCTTAATGCTTGTCACTAGGGCCCGAGTGACATTATTTCAGATCTGAACCTATTATGTTTTCATGAATATATGTGAGTTCTTGATCCTATCTTGCAAGTCTATAGTCACCTACTACTCCCTCTGTTCCGAATTACTCGTCGCAGAAATGGATGTATCTAGATGTATTTTAGTTCTAGATACATCCATTTTTGCGACGAGTAATTTGGAATGGAGGGAGTATGTGTTATGATCCGGCAACCCCGAAGTGACAATAATCGGGACCACTCCCGATGATGACCATAGTTTGAGGAGTTCATGTATTCACTATGTGCTAATGCTTTGTTCCGGTTCTCTATTAAAAGGAGGCCTTAATATCCATTAGTTTCCAATAGGACCCCGCTGCCACGGGAGGGTAGGACAAAAGATGTCATGCAAGTTCTTTTCCATAAGCACATATGACTATATACGGAATACATGCCTACATTACATTGATGAATTGGAGCTAGTTCTGTGTCACCCTATGTTATGACTGTTACATGATGAACCACATCCGGCATAATTATCCATCACTGATCCGGTGCCTACGAGTTTTCCATATACTGGTTTACTCTTATTTACTTTCCTGTTGCTACTGTTACAATCACTACAAAATACCAAAAATAACACTTTTGCTGTCTTTACTTTTGTTGCCGTTACCACCACTATCATATTACTTTGCTACTAAACACTTTGCTGCAGATACTAAGTTTCCAGGTGTGGCTGAATTGACAACTCAGCTGCTATTACTTGAGAATATTCTTTGGCTCCCCTTGTGTCGAATCAATAAATTTGGGTTGAATACTCTACCCTCGAAAGCTGTTGCGATCCCCTACACTTGTGGGTTATCACACATCATATAGTTTTGTCATGTCATCCTGTTTAGATACTCATCATATGTTGAATTATGCCATTATATCCTGTTAAGTTATCCATCATATATCTGAAACTGTGTCATGCTATCCTGTTTAGTTAGGCATCATATATGTGAAATTATGTCATGTTGTCCTGTTTGGTTAGACAACATATATGTCAATTACCACATCTGTCTATCATACAATGTCTGTATGTTCAATTTATTTTCTTGTTTATCAGCCATTTGAATTGGAGGGGTTGATGGCAGTATCTAAGGGAGCAAAACCCATTCTTCACCAAAGACAGTGCTACCTGTCGATGCAGATAGAACCATGGTTGTACTGGCCCACAAACATGCCCCACCACACATAATCGACACTCCTCCAGATTGCACACTTGCACCGTTGGGCAGAGAACTAGCTACAACCATCTAACGACAACCCCAGGGGATAGTAACCCACTTCTAGTTGACAAAGCACCATGTCCACCATAGAGTACCACCACACGAGCAGCTTGTAAAGCAACTGTTGTGCCCAAAGCACGAAGACCACCACAGCGAACACAAACTCCACATTTAAAGCAGAAGAGCAACTATTCTCAGGTCAGATTCCGTAGCAATGGTCCATACTCCTTTGCTGTTGGATCACTGTATTTACTCATACCAACTACTTTCGAATTTGAAGGATCCAATTGAAACTCCAATGGCACAACATGTATGTTTTAAACCTATTTCTTTAACTAGATTGTTGTTCTAACTTCTTGCTCTATATTGATTTCAGTTTCAGTTGTATAAACAATTATGTTCTATTGTGATGCATATTACAAGTGTTGCCAATGCTGTGTCTTAAAAATATATGAGTTGAACTGTGTCTCTATCTTGATTTGGCAACATAAACTAGAATGATATGGACAATACAGTGACCATAGTACATATATATATATATATATGTTTGTTTCATGCTGTTATCCTGTCCACCTTACCATTGAACCGGTTTACCAAAATGAGTTTGGTATACTACATGCTAAACCTGTGATGTGTCTGTTTGTTTCTCTTATAGTATGCGAACGGAATATTGGAGAAGAGCACCCCCACTATGCAATGGTAGAGAAAGTAATGCAGGTAAGGTTCAAGATAGAGAGACAACCATGTTGGTCTCCAAGAAAGGTGATAAAAACGATCTTGTAGGCAGTGAGAAAACCCCACAGTCCTGCATTGATGTAGTGTTCGAGTTACTGGTCAGTACAGCTGGGACAAGCTCTTCGACCTCGCTACCTGAATCACTTCAGCTTCTTCAGTCTCAGCTACAAGCTGAAAGGCATCAGACAACTGTGCTGTGGCGAGAAGCCGAAGGACTGAGGAAGTCCTTGCAAAATTTAGATGCATACTTTCTGGTGCAACAGCTAGTGCTGGAGGATTTAAGCGCCAAATAAGAGAAAGTTAATAAGCTTGCTAAGAATCTTGCCAGCATTATGGGTACCCAGGATATTGTTTCTTGAGCTCTTCTAAAGTGGTTTTAGTTCTGGACTTGTTTTGCTGTGGCGTTTATTTGCACTGGTCGCTAAGTTTGACAACTAGTGTATATGATATGTTGCTTTGTTCCCTATATTTGCACTGGTGGTGAACTTTGATGCCCAGTGGATGTAATATGTTTAATAGCTATGATAGCCTAGCATAAGTTGCTTTCTTATTTATTTCCTTGTTGTCTTGTTTATTTGTTTGATTGTAGTCGGTGCAGTTCTTTTTCCGCGGTTTACTAGTGGCCGCAATAACCTATTTTTTAAATCTAGGCCACAATAACAATGAGCTACATATTTACTATAGTTACCATGGGGCTCCTACGTGCCATAGAAACAATGGGCCTTCTTAGGGCCGTAGAAAGAATGGGCCTTCTATGGGCCGTAGCATCAATGGCCTTCTACGTGTCGTATGATCGATAGGCCAAACATGGGCCAATAACAGACCGCATTATGGGCTGTACACGGGCTAGATTTGGAATCGTCCGTTCATGGGCTGACAATAACACGTCTTCGTTTATCGGCCATATTTGTTGACGTTATGAAAATGGCCCAACGGATTAACTGGCCGCAAACAGGCAGATTATAACCGCGGGCTGGATTTGGCCCACAAGCGGAAAAGGCCAATGACGGGCCGTAAGTAACCGAATGCTGGAAATGAGCCCAAGAATAAATGGGCCCTGAGAAGGCCGAAAGATAACACGGCCTGGAAATGGCCAATGGAATAATGGGACATTAATGGGTATAAAGGGGTACACTGTTCATCACGGGCCAGATTCACCACGGGCCGTTAATGGGCCAAGAGTTACAAATGGCCTCGTATGGGCCGAAAGACATCATGGGCCATACATGGGCCGGAGGTTACAACGGGCTGGAATCATATTGGACGGCCCCGATGAAGCTACTGGGCTTAATTCCGATAGGCCGTAATGGGCTGTGAGTTAGCGGGCCGTAAATGTGCTATATACGAACAGGCCGTTAACAGGCTTTCCGTGGGCTGGCCTGTTACCTTTTGACCAAGTCAAACGGGCCTGCCTTTTCACCAGAATGGGCCTCTGTTGGGTCGTGCCACATGTCGATGTATCATAAGCGCCTCCTGTCCAATGAATGGATGACATTTGTCCCTACGGTGAGCCAACACGTGTTTCATCCGGCCAATGAGAATTTTACACGTCGAAAATCCTCATTGGTCCGGGCTGTTAGCGGGTTATCGGATCCAAAACCAGATCCAATAGCTGAACAGCGATCTGTTATGGTGGATGCCATGTGTCAGTCGCCCTTGACGAAAGCACTTCCATGATGCGTGATTTATCGTCATGGAAGTGGACACTTCCGTGATGATAATTTTGGTAATGTCATGGAACACTTCTACGAGAGCACATGTATGACTATCTTGATTCTATCATAAATTTGTCATGGATGTCCATGCATGACAGAAAACGTGACCTACTGTGACAAACACGTATCATCATGGAAGTGTATTTTTTTGTAGTAATGCAACTTCCATCATCTTTATATACATGACTTGAGCATCATTGCCATATTGCTTTGCATGACCGTAAGATAGGTAGCATGATGTTTTCATGGCTTGTCTGTTTTTTGATTTCATTGCTACGCTAGATCATTGCACATCTCGGTACACCGCCGGAGGCATTCATATAGAGTCATATTTTTGTTCTAGCATCGAGTTGTAATCTTGAGTTGTAAGTAAATAAAAGTGTGATGATCATCATTATTAGAGCATTGTCCCATGTGAGGAAAGGATGATGGAAGCTATGATTCCCTCACAAGTTGGGATGAGTCTCCGGACTTTACAAAAAAAGAGGTCAAAGAAGCCCACAAAAAAATAAAAGAGGCCCACCAAAAAACACAAAAAATGAGAGAAAAGAGAGAAGGGACAATGTTACTATCCTTTTACCACACTTGTGCTTCAGAGTAGAACCATGTTCTTCATATAGAGAGTCTCTGAGTTATCACTTTCATATACTAGTGGGAATTTTCATTATAGAACTTGGCTTCTATATTCCAACGATGGGCATCCTCAAGTGCCCTAGGTCTTCATGAGCAAGCAAGTTGGATGCACACCCACTTAGTTTCAGTTTGAGCTTTCATACACTTATAGCTCTAGTGCATATGCTACATGGCAATCCCTACTCCTTGCATTGACATCAATTGATGGTCATCTCCATATCCCATTGATTAGCCGTGTTGATGTGAGACTTTCTCCATTTTTGTCTTCTCCACACAACCACCACCATCATATTCTATTCCACCTATAGTGCTATATCCATGGCTCATGCTCATGTATTGTGTGAAAGTTGAAAAGGTTTGAGAACATCAAAAGTATGAAACAATTGTTTGGCTTGTCATCACGGTTGTGCATGATTTGAATGCTTCACGTGGTGAAGATGGAGCATAGCTAGACCATATGATTTTGTAGGGATAACTTTCTTTGGCCATGTTATTTTGAAAAGACATAATTGCTTTATTAGTATGCTTGAAGTATTATTGTCTTAATGTCAAATGATAGACTATTGCTTTGAATCACCCGTGTCTTAATATTAATGCCATGATTAGATTACATTATCAAGATTATGCTAGGTAGTATTCCACATCAAAAATTATCCTCTTTTATCATTTACCTACTCAAGGACGAGCAGGAATTAAGCTTGGGGATGCTGATACGTCTCCGTCATATCTATAATCTTTGATTTTTCCATGCCAATACTATACAACTTTCATATACTTTTGGCAACTTTTTATACTATTTCTGGGACTAACATATTGATCCAGTGCCCAGTGCCAGTTCCTGTTTGTTGCATGTTTTTTGTTTCATAGAAAATCCATATCAAACGGAGTTCAAACGCGATAAAAGCTTATGAAGTTTATTTTGAATATATGTGATTTTTGGGAAGAAGAAATCAACGTGAGATGATGCTCGAGGGGGCCACAAGGCAGGAGCGCACCCCTGACCCTCGTGGCCACCCCGTAAGGCGGTTGGTGCCCTTCTTTCGCTGCAAGAAAGCCGATATCCGTATACAAATCGTGTTAAAATTTCAGCCCAATGGGAGTTACGGATCTCCGGAAATATAAGAAACGGTGAAAGGCCAGAATCTGGAACACAGAAATAGAGAGAGACAGAGAGACAGATCAAATCTCGGAGGGGCTCTCGCCCCTCCGCCACCATGGAAGCCATGGACCAGGGGGTAAACCCTTCTCCCATATAGGGAGAAGGTAAAGGAATAAGAAGAAGAGGAAGGGGGCCTGAGGGAGTCCTGGACTAAGGGGTCCTCGGGCGTCCAACCTGTTAGCCATGGGCCGGACTGATGTGCTGTGAAGATACAAAGACCAAAGACTACACCCGTGTCCGGATGGGACTCTCCTTGGCATGGAACACAAGCTTGGCGACTACATATGTAGATTCCTTTCTTTGTAACCGACTTTGTGTAACCCTAGATCCTCCCGGTATCTATATAAACTGGAGGACATAGTCCGGAGGACGGACATTATCATAGCCATACAAGCTAGACCTCTAGGGTTTAGCCATTACGATCTCATGATAGATCAACTCTTGTAATACTCATATTCATCAAGATAAATCAAGTAGGACGTAGGGTATTACCTCCATAGAGAGGGCCCTAACCTAGGTAAAACATTGTGTCCCCTGTCTCCTATTACCATCAACCTTAGACGCACAGTTCGGGACCCCCAACCCGAGATCCGCCGGTTTTGACACTGACATTGGTGCTTTCATTGAGAGTTCCCAGTTGGTGTCGCGCGGCTCGATGATGTAGAACCACCCCGACTGCCACCCCTTCACCGTCTCCACAAAGGAGCCTTCGGGCCATGTGAAGTTGGGCATCTTGCCCACCATGGCACCTCCGCACTCTTCTTGTTGGCCTCTCACCACCTTCGGCTTTACATTGAAGGTCTTCAGCCATAGGCCGAAGTGAGGTGGGATACGGAGAAAGGCCTCGCAAATGACTATAAATGCTGACATGTTGAGGATAAAGTTGGTGGCCAGATCATGAAAGTCCAGCCCATAGTAAAACATCAGTCCGTGGACAAACGGGTGGAGGGGGGATCCCAGCCCGCGAATGAAATGTGTGAGAAACACAAGCCTCTCATGGGGCTCTTGGGTTGGGACGATCTGTCCCTCGGCCAGGAGACGATAAGCGATATCCTTGGCCAGGTATCCGGCCGAGGGCTGTGAAACAGCACGGTTGGGTTACCCACACCCGTATTGATGAGAATCCCATAATAAGGGAACACAATCTCTGCTTTGATAAGACGTGCCAATGGCAACCGCATCCCGAAACATGGAACGGCAGATGAAAAATAGTTCGAAATTATGAACGAACAGATGTGATGTCATGCTAACAAAAGTTGTCAGCAGATTGGACGCGTGTGAAATTATATTCTCTCTGCGGTTGTGTGTGTTGTGTGTTACAGGTCCGGACACGTCGATATGTCCGAAGACTATTGTGGAGTTCGGAAGGAGGAACCCGCCTTGAAATGTCGAAGACAGGCTTACGCGTCAGATACCTTGTCATTAAAGTCAGGTTCAGGGGCTACTGAGGGAGTCCTGGACTAAGGGGTCCTCGGGCATCCTGCCTGTTAGCCATGGGCCGGACTGATGGGCTGTGAAGATACGAAGACCGAAGATTACACCCATGTCCGGATGGGACTCTCCTTGGCATGGAAGGCAAGCTTGGTGACTAAATATGTAGATTCCTTTCTTTGTAACCGACGTTGTGTAATCCTAGATCCTCCTGGTATGTATATAAATCAGAGGGTTTATCCATTACGATCTCATGGTAGGACATAGAGTATTACCTCCATAGAGAGGGCCCGAACTAGGATAAAACATTGTGTCCCATGTCTCCTATTACCATCGACCTTAGACGCACAGTTCGGGACCCCCTACCCGAGATCCGCTGGTTTTGACACCGAAAGGGCCCTCTTCCCCTCTCTCCTGGTGGCACCGGAACACCGTCGGGGCCATCATCGTGTGACGGTGATCTACACCAACACCTCCGGCATCTTCACCAACATCTTCATCACCTTCCCCCATCTATTTATAGGGGTCCACTCTCCCGCAACCAGCTGTACCCTCTACTTGAACATGGTGCTTTATGCTTCATATTATTATCCAATGATGTGTTGCAATCCTATGATGTCTGAGTAGATTTTCGTTGTCCTATCGGTAATTGGTGAATTTCTATGATTGGTTTAATTTGCTTGTGGTTATGTTGTTGTCCTTTGGTGACCATCATATGAGCGCGCGCGTGGATCACACCATAGGGTTAGTTGTATGTTGATAGGACTATGTATTGGAGGGCAAGAGTGACAGAAGCTTCAACCTAGCCTAGAAATTGATGCATATGAGATTGAAGGGGGACCAATATATCTTAATGCTATGGTTGGGTTTTACCTTAATGAAAGTTATAAGTTACAGATGCTTTCTAATAGTTCCAATCATAAGTGCATAGAAATCCAAGTCAGGGATGACATGCTAGCAATGGCCTCTCCCACATAAAACTTGCTATCAGTCTTGTAACATAGTCAATTGCTTGGGGACAATTTCGCAACTCCTACCACCACTTTTCTACACTCGCTACACCAACTTTATTGCTTCTTTACCTAAAACATCCCCTAGTTTTTATTTACGTGCTCTTTATATTCTTCTAAACCTATCATGTTACACCTACAAATTACTTCTAGTTTCATATTATTCTAGGTAAAGCGAATGTTAAGCGTGCGTAGAGTTGTATCGGTGGTCGATAGAACTTGAGGGAATATATGTTCTACCTTTAGCTCCTCCTTAGGTTCGACACTCTTACTTATCAAAAGAGGCTACAGTTGATCCCCTATACTTGTGGGTTATCAGCCTATCAAAATGTTTTTATCTCTCAATTTTCGCTTTGAGCTCTGGCACCTCTACAAATCCCTACTTCCCTCTATGAAGGGCCTTTCTTTTACTTTATGCAATTTTTATGTTTGAATTTGAGTCTCCATCTTCTCTTATAAAAGCACCAACAAGGAGGCACTATGATCGTACTTGAGCATTGGGTTTAGTTAATATGCGAGTGTGTTTCATGAATGGATCAATGATTGAGCTTGATGGGCCAGGGATAACTTATTTTAGCGTTGATATTTTGAAAGACATGGCTGCTTGTTGATATGCTTGAGTATTTAGGTTATCATGTTAAAACTAGACTATTGCTTGAACAGTATAAAAGTCCAAATGTCCTGTCAGGACCCCGACTCAATGCCACATCGAGCTAGCATGTAACACCTCATATCACTTTGCGGCCTCACGCACGGTATTCCCACGGGTGTCGCCTTACCTTAGCCCGGGACCGTTTGCGCCTTTTGGCACACGTATATGACAGTGTCGCTAGCATCCATATGATAAGGAGCCCGGGCTGACATGGCTAGTCGTAAACCCAAAGTGGCACAGACTTACAGGGACAGGCATCCATGACCCAGCATCGAACGTGTCGGTCATCAGCGAGTGAATCCAGGCTGTAGCACTGGGCTAGCAGGACTCCGGTGAACCGGGCTGTAGCAGGCTAACAGGACTCCGGTATTCATCGCGTGACATTTCCCCGAAGGGACAGACACAGGAACGAAGAAGGACACATGCCGGCCAGCCTAAGTGTTCCGGAGCGGTAGCGAGCTACCATGGCTCGATGGAAACACTAGGAGACATTTCCCGGTAAGAGAGGCTACTAAAGATAAACAACTAGATGGTCAGATCCCACACATACCAAGCATTTCAATAACATACCCACAATATGCTCGATATGTGCAAATACAACATGGCATCACAACATGACTCTATGACTCAAGTAATTTATCAATAGGCTCCGAGGAGCGAGATATTACAAACATGGGTCTCATGACCCAACATTCAGAGCATACAAAACAAAGCACAAGCGGAAGCTATCATGTCTGAGTACAGACATCTATAAATGAAAAAGGCTGAGAAGCCTGACTATCTACCAAATCCTGCCGAGGCACAAGATCGTAGCTGAGGTAACAAGCTAAACGTCGAAGTCCACATGGAACTACTAGTGAGACCGAAGTCTCTCTGCAAAAACATAAAATAGGCAAACGTGAGTACAAATGTACCCAGCAAGACTTACATCAGAACTATCTACATATGCATCATTATCAACAAAGGGATGGTGGGGTTTAACTGCAGCAAGCCAGCTTTGACTCGGTGGCTATCCTGAACTACGACTGCAAGTAACTCTTTTGAGGTGGCGCACACGAGTCCACATATTCACCATATCAATACACCACTATGGATCCGCTCCCGTCTCCCTACGAGAACGCCATCCATAGCACTCACGCTTATCTTGCGTATTTTAGAGTATCCACTTTCACTTGTCTATGAACTGATATAAGCAACCCAGAAGTCCTTTTCCGCGGACACGGCTATTCGAATAGATGATGTTAACCCTGCAGGGGTGTACTTCTTCACACATGCTCTCACCACTTACCGCCGTTTACACGACATGTACTCGGCAACCTTCAAGCGGAAGCCCAACGTGGGTGTCGGCCACGGCCTGCCTAAACACTCAAGTCTCTAGTCCAGGTTTATCGCCTATTCGGGTTCCATCCATGAGGAGATCCGGCCGGAGTTTCGCTCACAGCCCCAAACGATGTGAACAGGGTTCCGTGACACCAAACGGGCGCCCGGTATACCCGGCCACGTGCCTACCGCATCACAGCCCACCCCTCCGGTCAGCGCTGCGCACGGCCTCCAGCATACTACAAACACCAGAAACTACTTGCAACTCCTGGACAGAGGACAAGGGTGATTAAGAAGCCGAGAGGGTCCATTGGTTTCGGGCCCAATGCATGGTAGTAGCTGAATCATGGATCACAAACACAGAACTCAGTTCCTGAGGACGGCTGCAATGAGACAACCCACCATGTACTCCTACATGGCCTCTCACCGCTACCTTTACCAAATCGTGTTCACACGCTTAGCTCACACACCGTAGGACATGTTCACACACCTCTGATTCATCCCGGATGAATCAGACCTGACTCGACTCTAAGCAGTAGCAGGCATGACAAACAAGCATGAATGAGTAGGCACAACAGGGCTCAACAACTCCTACTCATGCTAGTGGGTTTCATCTATTTACTGTGGCAATGATAGGTCATGCAAAGGATAAAGGGGTTCAACTACCGCAGCAGGCAACAGATGAATCGTTGTTGTCCTAATGCAGTAAAAGAGAGCAAGAGCGAGAGAGTGGGATTGTATCGGAATGAACAAGGGGGTTTTGCTTGCCTGGCACTTCTGAAGATAACATTGAGTCTTCATCAGTGTCAACGATCACAACGTTGGAACATCCTCTACCGGGAGGGAACAGATACCGACAACAAAGAAGAAATACAATCAATGCAATGCACAATATGATGCATGCTCATGAATGGCAATATGAATGTGTTTTGAGCTAATGCAACTAGCAACAGATTAAATGAAGTTGGTTTGAATATAAGATTCAAATTCAAACTCCATATGTGATTATTCAGATGCCATTTATATGATTTGTGCTAAACAGCAGCTATAAGTTGTTCTAACATGCATGAAAATGGTACAGATGGATTCCTTGAATTTTTCTGATAATTTTTCATATATAAATTATTTAATTTGGAGTTACGGTTGAATTTCTATGAATTTTAGAAGTTTATACCATTTTCTGGATTTTCAGATTTATTTTAAATCCAGAAAATCATTTAATGCGTCAGCATGACATCACCTTGACGTCATCAGGTCAACAGGGCAGGTTCAGGTCAAACCTGACCAGTGGGGTCCACTGGTCAGTGACTGGGGCTGATTAGTGTCGCTGACATGTGGGCCCAGTCAACAGCCACGTGAGCTTAGTCAAAGCTGATGCGTGGGCCCACTGATATTAGTTAAAACTAAATAGAAACTAATCTACGATTAATTAGATGGCGGGGCCCAGCTGTCAGTGTCACACGGGTTAATTAGCAGGGTCATTAGCCCTAATTAAGCGTGCCACGTCGGCAGTCGCCGGAGTTTCGCCGACGACGACCCAAAACGCGGCGGAGACGCACCGGGGTGGCTCGGGTTTCGTCTATACTGCACCGTTCGGTGCGCCCTTTGGCTCTACGGAGAGCTGGCGCGATGGCGCGTCGGATGGTCGTGGTCTCCGGGCCTGGGGTGGCCGGAGTCGACGGCGGCGAGCTCGCTTGCGGCCGCCGAAACTCGGGTGAGACACGGGCGACCACTAGGGGGCACGAGAGGGCGAGCTGCGGCAGGCAATGGGCTCGTGGAGACGTTCTGAGCACGATGGTGCACTCGGGTGGGAGCTCCAGTGGCTCTGGCCACGACGGCGACGAGGCACGGCGGCGGCGAGCTTCGGCCGTGGTGGAAGATGGAGCTAGGGGACGAAATCAAGTGCGCGGAGTGAGGGGAAGAGAAGAGGAGCTCACGGGGAGTCGGACGAGACGCTAAGTGGGCTCGGGGACGTCCTGTCGGCGGCGAATCGAACGGCGGCGATTGCCGGCCGTGGCGATGAAGATGGCGGTGATGGCGTGGCTACAGGGCACCCGGCGTCGCATGCGTCGTGGTGGAGCTTCATGGGTTCGGGACGGAGCTCCTGAGCTCATCGGAAGGGCGAGGGGTGGCCGGTGGCTATGGATGCAACGGCGGCGCCCTCCGGTGGCTCTCGGTGGTGCTCCAAATCGAGAGAGGGAGAGAGCCAGAGCGAGCAGAGAGAGGAATAGCGGTCGGGGACGACTCCGTGGCGTCGCTAGAGGACTCGGGGAGGAAGCAGGAGGTGGCCAGGGGAAGCAGGAGGTGGCGCGCGCGGCGGCGTCGCGGTGTCTGTCCTCCTGGCAGGGAGGAAGACGACAGGGGGGGTGGAGATGGGCTGGGCTGGCCAGGTGGGCCTGGTGGGCTGCAGAGGTAAGTCCAGGTAAGGTTTCTCTCCTCTGTCTTTTGTTTCTATTTCAGTTCTGTTTTTCTTTATTTAATTCTTTTGCCACTGTTTTGAAATAAAATAATAATTCAAACAATGCCAAAGCTCCTCTGAATATTTTTATTTTGCTAGATGGACTTTTCCAAAAGCTTATAAAATATTCCAGGGGTATTTGAAATTATATTCTGATTATATGAATATAATTCAAATTCAAATAGCTAATGAATTAAATTCAAAGTCCCAAAATAAATCCTTAAAAATGTTCAATATTTTGGTTGGGACCAGAACCCTTACCAAAAATTATCAAACATTTAGGAAAAGCATTTTGGAGCAATGAATGAGATTTCTAGGGTTTTTGCCCCTCTTTTATTTAAGTTTTTGAGGCTTCCAAAATTCCTCAGCTCAAGTTTCGAAAATATAGACATGATGCACACATGAAGCTAGCCTAGAGCACTACCAGCAGCTAGGGATGTGACATGTCCATGCTATAAAGAAAAATATTATGATATGACATGTTAGGCAGCATTCCACATCAAAAATTCTATTTTTATCATTTACCTACTCGAGGACGAGCAGGAATTAAGCTTGGGGATGCTGATATGTCTCCAACGTATATATAATTTTTTATTGTTCCATGATGTTATATTATCAATCTTGGATGTTTTATAATCATTTTATATCATTTTTTGGTACTAACCAATTGCCAGTTGCTGTTTTTTGCATGTTTTTTACATCGTAGGTAATCAATATCAAAATGAGTCCAAAAGCAGTCAAAATTTTTGTGGATTTTTTTTGACCAGAAGACAACCAATGGGCTGAAGAAGCACTTGGGGCTGCTCTGAGGGGAGCACAACCCACCAGGGAGCGCCGGGAGGTCCAGGCGCGCCCTGGTGGGTTGTGCCCACCTCGGGTGCCCCCCGGACCGCCTATTTACTCTGTAAATACCCGAATATTCCAGAAACCCTAGGGGAGTCGACGAAAATCAATTCCAGTCGCTGAAGAGTCCAGAACCACCAGATCCAATCTATACACCATCACGAAGGGGTTCACCACTTCCATTGGTGCCTCTCCGATGATGCGTGAGTAGTTCTTTGTAGACATTCGGGCCCATAGTTAGTAGCTAGATGGATTCCTCTCTCTCGTTTGTTTCTCAATATAATGGTCGCTTGGAGATCCATATGATGTAATTATTTTGTGGTGTGTTTGTTTGGATCCGATGAACTTTGAGTTTATCATCAGATCTATCTCTTTTTATCCATGAAAGTTATTTGAGTTTCTTTGATCTCTTATATGCATGATTGCTTATAGCCGCGTATTTCTTCTCCGATATTTGGGTTTTGTTTGTCCAACTTGATCTATTTATCTTGCAATGGGAAGAGGTGCTTTGTAGTGGGTTCGATCTTACGGTGCTTGATCCCAGTGATAGAAGGGGAACCGACACGTATGTATCGTTGCTACTAAGGATAAAACGATGGGGTCTATTTCTACATAAATAGATCTTGTCTACATCATGTCATCGTTCTTATTGCATTACTCCGTTACTCCATGAACTTAATACACTAGATGCATGCTGGATAGCAGTCGATGTGTGGAGTAATAGTAATAGATGCAGCCAGGAGTCGGTCTACTCATCTTGGACGTGATGCCTATATTATGATCGTTGCCCGGATGTCATCATGATTATTTGAAGTTCTATCAATTGCCCAACCGTAATTTTTTAACCCACCGTTTGCTATTTTTCTCGAGAGAAGCCACTAGTGAAACCTACGGCCCCCGGGTCTCTTTGTCATCTTATTTTCCTTCCCGATCTATTAAACTAAAAATACAAAAATACCTTGCTGCGATTCATTCTTATTTATTTTATTTGGTGTTCGATCTATGAATCTAGTACAATTTATTCACATCCGTTTTGCCAATTCCCGGCACCATTACCCGAAAGGGATTGACAACCCCTTTAATTCGTTGGTTTGCGAGTATTTTTTATTTCTGTGCAGGCATCGTTTATGTATTGTTGCTTGGTTCTCCTACTGGTTCGATAACCTTGGTTTCATCACTGAGGGAAATACCTACCATCGTTGTGCTGCATCATCCCTTCCTCTTTGGGGAAATACCGATGTAGCTTCAAGCCGCATTAGTAAGTGACATGCTTTTCCACAAACCATTTTATATGGAGACATACCCATAGGATTCTTGTAAGAATTTCTATAAGCCCATGATATATCATCAAGTTTCTTAGACCAATTCTTTCTAGATCTATTAACAGTCTTTTGAAAAATCAATTTAATCTCTCTATTGTTGAATTCTACTTGACCACTAGAATGAGTATGATAAGGAGATGCAATTCTCTGGTTGACATCTTACTTAGCAAGCATTTTATGGAAATCACCACGAATAAAATGTGAACCACCATCGGTTATTAGATATCTAGGGACTCCAAACCTCGGGAAAATAACTTCTCTAAGCATCTTAATAGAAGTGTTATGATCAGCACTACTAGTTGGAATAGCTTCTACCCACTTAGTAACGTAATCAAGAACAACTAAAATATGTGTATACCCATTAGAGGAAGGAAAATGTACCATAAAATCAAAGCCCCAAACATCAAATGGTTCAATAACAAGTGAATAGTTCATAGGCATTTCCTGACGTCTACTAATATTACCAATTCTTTGGCATTCATCACAAGACAAGACAAACTTATGAGCATCCTTAAAGAGAGTGGGCCAATAGAAACCGGATTGCAATACCTTTTGGGCAGTTCTATCTCCAGCATGGTGTCCTCCGTAAGCCTCGGAGTGGCACTTGTGTAGGATCTGTTCCTGTTCACGCTCAGGTACACAACGTCTAATAACACCATCTACTCCCTCTTTATAAAGGTGTGGGTCATCCCAGAAGTAATGTCTTATATCATAGAAAAACCTTTTCTTTTGCTGGTATGTGAAACTAGGTGGTATAAATTTAGCAACAATGTAATTAGCATATTCAGCATAACATGGAGTATTACGAGAAGCATTTATGATAGCTAGTTGTTCATCAGGAAAGCTATCATCAATAGGCAGTGGGTCATCAAGAACAATTTCTAACCTAGACAAGTTGTCTGCAACGGGGTTCTCAGTTACATTTCTTGTAGGTCATCAATAATATGCAAATCAAATTCTTGTAGCAAGAGAACCCATCCAATAAGTCTAGGTTTAGCATGTTTCTTTTCCATAAGATATTTAATGGCAGCATGATTAGTGTGAACAGTTACTTCGGAATCAATAGCATCTACTTTAGCTTTATCAACTTCAATACCTCTTTCAGAAATTTTATGCCCCAGGACAATATCTTCATTAACCATAAAGTGGCACTTCTCCCAATTCAACACAAGGTTAGTTTCTTCACATCTCTGCAAAACTCGATCAAGGTTCCTTAAGCAATCATCAAAAGAAGTTCCATAAACGGAGAAATCATCCATCAAAACCTGAACAATATTTTCACAAAAATTAAAGAATATAGCAGTCATACATCTTTGAAAGGTAGCAGGTGCATTGCATAAACCAAAAGGCATATGTCTATAAGCAAAGGTACCGAAAGGGCAAGTAAAAGTGGTTTTCTCTTGATCATCTTTTAACACAGGTATTTGAGAGAAACCATAATAGCCATCTAGAAAGCAAAATTTTGTATGCTTGGATAATCTTTCTAGCAATTGATCAATAAAAGGTAGAGGGTAATGATCTTTTCTAGTAGATTTATTCAATTTGCGAAAATTAATTACCATTCTATAAGCTGTAATAATTCTTTGTGGAATCAATTCATTCTTATCATTAGGAACAACAATAATTCCTCCTTTCTTAGGGACACAATGAACATGACTTGCCCATTGACTATCAGCAATAGGATAAATTATACCTGCCTCTAGAAGCTTTAGATTTCATTTTGTACCACTTCTTTCACCTTGGGATTTAATCATCAACTGGTTTAACATCTTTCTCCAATTTAATTTTGTGTTGACATAGAGTGGGACTAATGCCCTTAAGATCATCAAGAGTATATCCAATAGCGGCATAGTGCTTCTTTAGAGTTTTCAATGATTTCTTTTCTTCATGCTCTAAAAGGTTAGCACTAATAATAACAGCATAGATCTTCTTTTCATCAAGATAAGCATATTTGAGAGTAGCATGTAATTTTTTAAGCTCAAACACGGGATCACCCTTAGGTGGAGGAGGATCCCCAAGGATTTTACAGGCAGATTGTGTTTCAAAATGGACCCTTGATTAAAGAATACTCCATCTATTTCCCTTCTTTCATTCATAAACATATCATTTTCATGGTCTAGCAAATATTGTTCTAAAGGATCAGTAGGAGGCACGGCAATAGAAGCAAGACCAATAATTTCATCCTTACTAGGAAATTCTTTATCATGGGTGTCAGCAACCTGGTAACGGGGGTCCCCAGTCTTGCCTGCTCGTGGCTCCCCCAGCGGCCCTGTACGGCCCATCTTCACTAGCAAACACTCAAGACCCTCACGAGGCGGACGATGCAAGACACCCTTGGGAGCGGCCTCACCAGGCTGGCTCGCCAGGGGTGGAGAGATCAACGCAAGGAGCACCTCGCGAGGTTCCTGTGACGCAAGCCATGACAACAAAGGCCAGGCGGGCGCCAGCGCGCGTAGTGTCCTCGTTTCCCCTTTGGTGCTAAAGAAGCAAGCGCAGGTGCGGAGTCCCGAGGTGTCAAGCAAAGGTTTCCATATCGGTGCAACGAGACCAAGGCGAGCAGGATGGAAGGACGGAGGTCACCATGGAGCCCAAGACGGCGTCACCACCAGAGCCTTTGGCAGGCGAAAACCATCTTTTGTCAGGATAGCTTGTACAAGTTGTCCCCCTTCAAACTGGCCGTTGTGGGATCCCTTCCCGCCTAATATTTGGGAAGAGAACATGGGCCTCTATAAATAGGACTAGCCACCACCGTAGGGAGGCATATTATCTTGGACTGGATCCATTCCACCAAGGCCACCAGACAAGCTCACTAAGCACAAGAACACCTCTCCTCAGGAGGCTGTTCTTCCCTTGTAACTGTTCATCCCCAGCCCCAGAGGCAATCCACCACACCACACTAGAGTAGGGTATTACACCACATCGGTGGCCCGAACCAGTATAAATCTTGTGACCGTTTGTTCTACGGGTTCGATGCGCTAAGCCTTGAGATTGTAGTGAGGGAGGGTTAGAGGGGGAGTGATCTTTGTGCGCACGGCAATGTTCGACCCTCAAGGGTTTTTGTCGAAACACGAAATACGGCATTTGGCGCACCAAGTAGGAACCTCAAGGGTTTTTGTCGGAACCCCATCGGCAACCCCGCCAGCAATCTGCAGTGCCGATGTTCGGGGACCCGAGGGCCAACGCCAATCGCTGGGCAGCCTGGCCAGCCCGGGCGGCGCCATCGACCCAAGAAGACCTCAACTCTATGCTCCAGGTGGCACGCGCACTGCCAAGCGCCGAGGGGCGCGGGCGGCGTTGTCCGACACCTTCCACCCTTACCCCGCGTCGCGCGCGAGCCGCCGGGAGGGCCTCAAGCAACGCCGAGGCGACAGCGTCGTACTCCTGACGCGAACAAGAAAACATGAGGGCCGCACTCACAGTGGCGCGGGAGCTGCTGCGATGCCGACTTATGGAGAGCGGTCGGGATGCATTGCTGGAGCGTGTTGCCGAGCTGTTGGACGCCGCAGCCAGGGGTGCGCCACCTTTTTGCTCCTTGTTTACGCCTCAGGCTGCGGCTGGATCATATGGTGGGCCTTGTCGTGCCCGTGCGCCCCCAAGCGCAGCAGGAGGTTTCGTCGGCACCGGCGCAACCAGGGGCGCCGGACACCCAACCACACCTGTTCCTCCCCCAATGGGTGCAAACATAAGCATCTCCACCCACGGTTCCGGCAGGATGCTGCCCTACTATCCTGGCACGCTGAGTCAGGCGACGTGGAGCGTGGGGCACCTCGGCGAGGTTTCCGGGGCGACGGCTCCGGAGGACTATGGGCCCCACATGATGGACCAGGAGTGCACACCAGAAGACGACCCTGGTTCATTTCTTGAGCCAGGTTGGGAAGAGGATACGCTGGAAGCTGAGGCCTTCCAGGAACCGCCCTGGAGCCTTGCCGACCACGCCGGTGACAACAGCTAGAGGTACCACTAATCTCCCAGGAGCAGGCTTACGCTAACCATGGGTCGCAGGTGAATCAGGTCACAGCGGTGGACGACAGCCCTAGCACGGCAGCCCCCATCTTGCCAGGAGAAGCGCATTGGAGGCTGCGGGGGAGGAGCCAGGAGCAAGGCCCCTCCCCACATCGTCTGGAGCAAGGCATCACCCAACCACACCTGGCAAAGGGCCCGTGGTCGCCGAGAGCGCCGCTAGCATCCCCTTTGCCCCTTGGTATCGTCCTGGTTTCCGGACGCCCCAACGGTGGTCCAGGGCAGCGCAAGGTGGGGCCCTCACCTGGCGATATGAATTAAGGCTCACGCATGTGAAGGTCTCCGCTCGTGACACTCTCATGTAATAATGTGTGGGGCTGTACACGCCTCGGAGTATCCGGAGTGCCTCCCTCGGGCCTCGGGGGGCTCCCGCCCACCTCCTAGTGGAAGCACCATGCTCCGCGCTAGCCGTCGACACTATCCCCCAATGACTATGCTCACGGCCTGTGAGAGGACTTAGCTCCGCGCTGGTGAGAAGACTCGAAGACAAGAAGACTAGCTAGGTGCCGAACACAGCCATTTGATTTTGACCTCTTTTCTGTAGCTCAGACTTGCAGCTTTTGATCTTGAATTTGAAGTTGCATTTTCATTAGAAATCATGGGGGGCATCGTTTCTTGTTCGTGTTGATTTCGTGAGTTTCTAGATTCGCATTTTGTTTGAGATTTACGACCGCTATCTTCCCCCTTCCAAAAATCTCACCAGCGGGGGCTGGCAGCGGCACATGCGCACTACGCGCGCGTCTTGCTATTACTGGCGCTCGCTCCTCGCGAGGCCCTCTTAGGTGGACTAGCAGACCTCTCAGGAAGCCAAAACCTCATGAGCCCATGAGGGGCTCCTCTCAGAAGGAATGCACGTCTGCAACTGCCGAACCAATTTGAAGCCCGGCTAAAGCAAAGTAAGTTACGGCATCAAGCCCACAAGGGGAGTCGTGAGCTCCCAAAGGAACGCTTTAAGCCTAGCTTAAGGAATGAAGTGGTAGTCTATTTACATGAGGGGCTTCCTGTCGGTGTCAAAACCGGCGGATCTCGATAGGGGGTCCCGAACTGTGTGTCTAAGGCGGATGGTAACAGGAGGCAAGGGACACGATGTTTTACCCAGGTTCGGGCCCTCTTGATGGAGGTAAAACCCTACGTCCTGCTTGATTAATATTGACGAAAAACCCTACGACTGCTTTATGCCGGATTGCTTCCGAGGTGGTGCACCACCCCGACTGCTTCCGAGCCAGTAGCCCTCAAGGTGTGTATCGGTTTAAAACCCGAGATGCACCTGAAGGATGACGTAAGACCGCTGATCCCAGTAGCCGCTGAGACTTAGGTTGATTTGCAAAATCGGCCTGAGGGTCAAGTCCTAGCTCGGCAGAATACTTCGGGACACAAAAAGCGGCATGCTCAGTCCTCGAGACTCAGGTTGGGTGCGGACGACCAACCTGAGGATCAAAATCTCCTCGACAACTGTATTGCACTTAAAATTTTCTGCATTGCATAGGCAATGCAGTAGCCCCCGAGACACTGGTCGGGTGGCAACACCAGATCAGGGGATCGATGTGCCCCTTTAATAGTTTTAAATAATAAGCCCGAAGCCCAGTAGCCCCCGAGCCTTAATGCGGGCACGGGTGGCCGAATTAAGGATCGATATCCATATTAAAATCACAAATTATGTGTAATGACTCTATGTATCCAAGTACTTTACATCATTTAATGCTCGGATCAGCATTATACAAAACTTTGTTGACCGACCATCGGCTTCCACCTCCACGGCCAGTAGCCGAGGAGTGTTTGTCTTACTTTATAAAGCCTTTATGAAGGCAAAGATTTACGGCAAACAAGGCAATCTGGCCATACGGTTTTATAAACAAAGGTAAGCAGAGAGATATGTTATATTACTGTTTAACAGAAGAAATGTCTTCCAAAGAAAATAGTCCCGCCATCGATCCCTTTCTTTGGGTTGTTATGCTAAGCATGATCATGAAACCTCAGCTCTAATGTAAGAGCAAAATATTGAGGATTTTAGTTTGGGAGGCCAGTTACTAGCCCCCGCTAGTGTTCGGCGACAATCGAGGTCAAGCCGTAAACACTTTGGCCAATGTTATGAATGGCCCGTCATTTAATATAGTTGTCGGTGTCAAAACCGGCGGATCTCGGGTAGTGGGTCCCGAACTGTGCGTCTAGGTCGGATGGTAACAAGAGGCAGGGAACACGATGTTTTACCCAGGTTCGGGCCCTCTTGATGGAGGTAAAACCCTACGTCCTGCTTGTTTAATATTGATGATATGGGTAGTAGAAGAGTAGATCTACCACGAGATCAAGGAGGCTAAACCCTAGAAGCTAGCCTATGGTATGATTGTTGTATATGGAGTCGATTGCCTATGGACTACAACCCTCCGATTTATATAGACACCGGATAGTGTTAGGGTTACATAGAGTCGGTTACAATGGTAGGAGATCTTGAATATCCGCATCGCCAAGCTTGCCTTCCACGCCAAGGAAAGTCCCATCCGGACACGGGACGAAGTCTTCAATCTTGTATCTTCATAGTCCAGGAGTCCGGCTAAAGGTATAGTCCAGCTACTCGAACACCCCCTAATCGAGGACTCCCTCAGTAGCCCCTGAACCAGGCTTCAATGACGATGAGTCCGGCGCGTAAATTGTCTTCGGCATTGCAAGGCAGGTTCCTCCTCCAAGTCCTTCATAGAAGATTGTAAACACCAAGAGTAGTGTCCGGCTCTGCAAAATAAGCTTCCACATATTGCCATAGAGAGAATAATATTAACATAAATCAAATCTGCTAACGTATTCCACAGTGCATCATCACACTACAGCCAAGTCCTTCACTCGAATCGTTTTCACTTTTCCACCTCAGCGTGTTTTGCGAGGCAGTTTCCTTGGCACGTCTTGTCAAAGTAGAGATCATGTACCCCCCTTTTATGGGATTCTCATCAATACGGACGTGGGTAACCCAACCACGCCACTTATCACGGCGCTTGGGAGGCAAGCGAGTTTTACTAGGCAGGTGGGGACGCACAACCGCATCCGCCCATATAAGGGGACAAGGATCCACCTTTTTACCTACGCGTTCTTCCTCCTTTGCCTATCCATCTCTTGCGCACCCGAGCTCCAGTGCCCAAGCCCGCACTTCCCACCTCAACCTTCTCCAGCAATGTCCGAAGCGAGAGGCAAGTGGATGGTCTCCTCTGTCATGGAGGTTAAAATCAAGAAGCTAAGGAAGGCCAGATACCTGTCCAAGGACATCGCGCACCGGCTTCCCGAAGAGGGGCAGCTTCTCCCCACCCCAAGGCCCCATGAGAGGGTAGTATTTCTCCCCCACTTCCTCCGCGGATTGGGTTTTCCACTCCACCCATTTGTCCGGGGGCTCATGTTCTACTACGGCCTGGATTTCCATGATCTGGCTCCGAACTTCATCCTCAACATCTCGGCGTTTATCGTCGTGTGCGAGGCTTTTCTCCGCGTCCGCCCCCATTTAGGCCTCTGGCTCAAGACCTTCAACGTCAAGCCCAAGGTGGTGCGCGGCAGCCAGGCGGAGTGCGGAGGCGCCATGGCGGGAAAGATGGCCAGCGTCCTATGGTTCGAGGGCTCTTTCATGGAGACCCTAAAGGGATGGCAATCCGGGTGGTTTTATATCACCGAGCCGCGCGATCCGGAATTGACCGCAGCCTCGAGTTCCGATCCGGGCCCCCCCACGCGGCTTATGTCCTGGAAAGAGATGGGCCTGTCGTGGGGTGACGAAAAAGAGGTGACCGGATTGCAAACATGCATCCAGTCCCTGGTGAACAAGCCAGTCCGGCTCGTTAATATAATCCAGGTTATGCTCGTCCGCCGGATCCTCCCGTGCCAACAACGGGATTTTAATCTGTGGGAGTTCGACCCGGCGCAGCATCAAACCCTCAGCAGGCTCTTCGACACGACGTACGAAGATGCCTGGAAGATGCTATTCAAGGGCGCCGAGGCTCCCGCATCCGCTTCTGAGGACCGCAGATACAGCTCGCAGCGTCACGCTAGCGAGGTAAGCCATCTACACCTTTTACATGATGTTAATCTTTTTTCATAGTTTGACTCTATGCGGGATCTAAACTCCCTTACCTTTGACAGGCTTGGCGAGCGATATCCGGACCGATTAACTGTCCGGCGCCGCTGCCCGAAGACCCAGCCCTAGCTCTACTAGTGAAGCTGCTGGTTCCGGCGCCTTATGTGGTGCCGGAGAAGAAGGCCAAGAAGAAGATGACCACGGGGACTCGAAAGAGTACCCGCAACATGGTGGTGTCGGACTCGTCATCTGACGAGTCCGAGACGCCCTCCTCCCGCGAAAACGAGGAGGAGGAAGAAGAAAACTCTCCCCCCCCCCCCAAGTGGAGGGAGGAGAGAAGAGGAAGGTCGCCCCAACGGGGGAGGCCGAGGGGTCTAGGAAAAGGAAGACCCCTCCGCCGGACTACGCCCCCAACACCGAAGAGGGAAAAGAGGAGTGGCCAAACAGGGCCAAGCATCTGGCGAAATCATAAGTTCGGATATCAGAGTAACTCATGATGTTCCTTTGTTGCACAGCTTTCCCTAATGTCGAATGTAATTATGTAGTCTGCCCCGGGCCAAATTCGATGAATCGTCGGGCGGCTCCCTGGACTCATCGGACGTGAACTCAGTTCCACCCGTTGTCTCCCCCCGCACTGCAGACGACGCTGAAGTGGCGTCGCGACAAGCTCCGGGGCAGGAGGAGGTGGTCCCGGAGGGGCTGCAAGGCAACCTCCCAGACTCCAGGAGTGAACGGGACAAGACCCCCCTGGGCTCCAAGTCCGGCTTTAAGCCGGACACTGCACCGAAATCATCAACGGTTCCGGACTGCGGTAGGCGAACTCCTGCCAAGAGGAGCAAGCCTACTGAGCCGGCGTCCTCCGTCCAACCGGAGGCACCGGACAATCTGCTGGAGGAGGTTAAGGGCGCCTCCATCGACGAGGAGCACCATGCCATCATGAGTACGGTGGTCCAGAAGGTTCGGTCCGCCAAAAGCTGACTGACTGAAGCTTGTGCTAGCCTTCTAACAGGCTTCGAGGTAAGTAAAAATATGTAAAAATATTACCGTATAGACAGTAGCCCCTGATGCTCTATTTGGCGTTTGGAAAGAAAAGCCGAGTAGAGGATCTATTAAATATCGCAGGAGTCTAACTAAAAAGGAGTCAATATACGTATGCAGGCTTCGCTGCTGGCCACCGCCACACTAACTATGGAGGTGGGTGCCCTGAAGCAGGGCCTCGAGCGGACCGAGCAAGAGCTCGGCCTTGCGAAACGGCAGCTCGAGGAGAAAGAAGGTAAGAGATACCTTATAGAAAAAATGCCTATAGGAAAGCGCAATTGCAAAAAATGACAGGAGTATACTGCTTATTATAGGGGCCACAACTGAGGTGGCGACCCTCAAGCAGGCGCTGTACGAGGCCGAGAAGAAAGCGGCCATGGAGCGCGCCGAGCGGGAGAAATTTGAGGCGCAGGTCGTCGAGGTGTGGCAAGAGCTTCAGGTTCTCATGCAAAAACATGAGAGTTTGGAGCTCGACTCGAAGACGCGAGCGTCCGAGCTTGCTGCGGCCCTTAAAACTGCCAAATCTGCCAAGGCCGAAGCCCAGAAGGCCCTCCAGGAATTGGATGCGGTAAAAAAGATAGCGGCGGGTAAGGCATTCTATATGCAAAGCAGACATATAAAAGTAAACTACTTGTTACTTACCCGAATCCGGAGCTCTCCAGGGGCATTCGCAGATCTTCCCCGCGGCGTATCCAATGCCGCCGCATTCCACTGAGCCGAGGAAGGCAGCTCGACGGAGAAGGTGTTCTGGTCGCAGTACGCTGAGGCCGGACACCCTGTGCTCTTGAGCGACCAGCTGAAGCAGCTGGTCGAGCTCCACAAGGCGGCCGAACAGGCCCTGAAGGGCTTCATAGTTCGGCTGTGGCCTGGAGAGGCCCTGCCTGGGAGGTACTTCGGACTGGTGCGGCGGCTGGTGGAGGCTTGTCCAAGGCTCGAGGTCATCAAGCGCTCCGTCTGCATAGAAGGTGCCCGTAGGGCCCTTGCCCGTGCAAAGGTGCACTGGGGTAAGCTGGACGGTGAGAAGCTTGTGAAGGACGGGCCGCCGCCGGGGAAGGAGCATCGCAAGCCCGAGAACTATTACAAGGATGTTCTTGCTGGTGCCCGCCTTGTGGCGGATGAATGTACCAAGGATGTAATTTTTGAATGAACTCGCTCGTGTTATCCTGTGCGTTGAAAACTTGTTCATATGTGCTAAGCAATGCTTGAATTTAAAATATTACTTTCTGTGCGGCCGTTTATCAAAAAATTGAGAGATGGCCAGTCGTCGGCTTCTGCCCCCATGCCACTAGTGCTGGGGTGTTCGGGATAAACCTGAGCGCTCTTTTTCCCATGATTGGGTCCGTCGAGGGAGGCGGTCAGCACAACGAACAAGGCACTCGGACTATAATGCTTGAACACCCTCACTTAGCCATAGAACTCTATAATTTTAAATTTCGGCGAAGCCCCTAGTTCGGAAGACCGAGTTCGGGGCGCTATCCACGCCTTGGCCGGACAAAGACAGCTCCTCGCTCGAAGCGGCATAAGCCTTTAGGGACTCAAAAAACCTCTCGAACAGCGACCGGTCTCTCGCCACATCATGACAGTCAGTTTTAGCTTTCTCCACTGAGGTGCTTAACCCAGCTGAACCGGGGCACAATCGCAGTGGTTCTCCTAGTGCTACCTTAGTCGATAGAGCGGAACGTAAGGCACCAAAACATAGGAGCCGGGCAAACCCAACTATTGACCCAAATCATGATTCGGAGCCGATGCATATAGTGCTATAAGTTCGGGGTGACGCACTTGTGAAAGTGTACGGACTTCTCACACCATTATGAGGGGTGCTGAAGCCCCTGGCGTGTTTGCCGTACCATGGTATACGGGTGCAATCATGTTATTTAATAAACATAAATGTGAAAAGAAGATAATGCAAAAAATAGACAAGAAGCTAAGCATTGTTTATGGAGAGGCTATTTATCAAAGCCGAATGATACAAATAGTGCAGTAAGCAAAATATGTTGGACTATTCAGTATGCCCTGACCAGGGGCAGGCCGCGGAATTGTATTTAAAACAGGTATACTGCTCGTAACAGAGACCACCTGGGAGTTCCATAATGCGGCATGGCTTGTCTGCCTCCCTGGATCTTGCATCGTTTGTGTGGCAGTCGAATTGCCGAACAGGTCGTCCGAAGTATGGAGTCCTGAAAGTAAGAAAAAATTAAAAAAAGAATCCGGCAGCCCCTAGTATGTTTTAAGCCGTATTTTGGGCGTGCCGTTATTGTGCCCCTTCCCCTGTGCCCATGGTATTTCAAGGGCGTAGTTATGTACGCGAGGTACTGGTTTTGCTACGTCGCGAAAGCTGGGGTTGGGGCCGCATTGCTACTCTTGCTCAGAGTGTGCCAGGCGGTCCTGATGTGGGTTACTCTGGGCACGCTTGGCAGTGTCTGGCTTTTTAATGGCCGGACTGGAGAATTGCCTGAGAAGGCTACTTTGTACCTCTGCTGCGAGACCCGCCGTATGCTCCTCCGTACGGAGGGAGCGTTCGGTGTTTCCGTTGACCATAATTACTCCTCGAGGGCCTGGCATCTTGAGCTTGAGATATCTGTAGTGCGGCACCGCATTGAACTTTGCGAATGCGGTTCGTCCGAGCAGGGCGTGATAGCCACTATGAAACGGGACTATATCGAAGATTAACTCTTCGCTTCGGAAATTATCTGGGGATCCGAAGACCACATCAAGTGTTACTGAGCCTGTACTGTTGGCTTCTACACCTGGTATAACGCCTTTAAAGGTCATTCTTGTGGGCTTAATCCTTGAGGGATCTATGCCCATTTTCCGCACTGTATCCTGATAAAGCAGGTTCAGGCTACTGCCGCCATCCATGAGGATTCTTGTGAGATGAAATCCGTCGATGATTGGGTCGAGAACCAATGCGGCGAAGCCGCCATGACGGATGCCAGTGGGATGGTCCCTTCGATCAAAAGTGATCGGGCAGGAGGACCATGGGTTGAACTTTAGGGCGACTGGCTCCATCGCATATACGTCCCGTAGCGCATGCTTCCGCTCCCGCTTGGGAATGTGGGTTGAGTATATCATGTTCACCGTCCGCACTTGTGGAGGAAAGCCCTTCTGTCCATTGTTGTTTGGTGGCTTGGGCTCCTCATCGTCGCTGTGCAGCCCCTTGTCTCTATTTTCGGCCCTTAACTTGCCTACCTGCTTGAACACCTAACAATCCCTGTTAGTGTGATTGGCTGGCCTTTCGGGGGTGCCATGTATCTGGCACAAGCGATCGAGTATTCGGTCCAAACTGGACAGGCCCTGAGTATTCTTTTTGAATGGCTTTTTCCGCTGACCGGATTTATAGCCTTTGAATCCGGCATTGACTGCCGTGTCTTCATTGCTGTCGCTGCTAACGCGGCGTTTTTGCTTATTTCGACATGTCCTGCCACTTTTGTCCTTCATATCCGAATTACCAGGGTTCTTTGATAAGTTGTTACTGTGCGCTAGCCAGCTGTCTTCTCCCGCGCAAAAGCGGGTCATGAGTGTCGTGAGGGCTGCCATGGATTTCGGCTTTTCCTGTCCCAGGTGCCGGGCAAGCCACTCGTCACAGATGTTATGCTTGAAGGCTGCTAGGGCCTCTGCGTCCGGACAATCGACTATCTGGTTTTTCTTTGTTAGGAACCGTGTCCAGAATTGTCTAGCCGATTCCTCTGGCTGCTGAATTATGTGGCTTAAGTCGTCGGCATCCGGTGGTCGCACGTAAGTGCCCTGGAAGTTGTCGAGGAATGCGGCTTCCAGGTCCTCCCAAGAACCGATTGAGTCTGCTGGCAAGCTGTTAAGCCAATGCCGCGCCGGTCCTTTAAGTTTGAGAGGGAGGTATTTGATGGCGTGTAGATCATCGCCGCATGCCATGTGGATGTGAAGGAGATAATCCTCGATCCATACCGCCGGATCTGTTGTGCCATTGTATGATTCGATGTTTACGGGTTTGAAACCCTCTGGGATTTTATGATCCATTACTTCATTCGCCAATCCGAAAATTGGAAGACAAAGAAAAAATTGTGCTTCTGTCGTGTTTTGACAACGACCAAGAAGAAAACACATTTACAGCTCATATATAAATTTTATGTGTAATGATTGTATGTACGGAAGTACTTGTATCATATTTGTGTTCACCCGAACATTAAACGCGTCATAACCGACCGTCGGCTTCTCCCTCTTCGGCCAAGGGCCGAAAAGTGTCATGTACTCCGCCTGTCGAGAGTATCGACGGTGTTTCCGATGACCAGGCAATCAGGCCATAAGGCTATAACAGACAAAGCACGCTCAGGGAACTTATGCTATATTACTAACAAAGTGTAAGAAGCATCTTCGAAGAAAATAGTACCCCCACCGATACCTTTCTTCGGTGCTCATTATTACTATGAGACTTATGCAATAGATTTTTTGTACTCATGAGTTCCATTGTGTGTCGACCATGATTGAAAACAATAAGAGCGCTAGCTTTTGGCTTCACCCAGTCTGAGGTCAGAGCTCAGATGACCCGGTCATGACAATCGCAGAGGTGCTCCCTTTACTCCCTAGCCGAACAATCGGGAACGTAGGGGTAAGCACAGGAGCCAGACAACCCAGCTTGCAAATCGCTTATGTCAATATGGTGCATATTGTGGCGTAATACACGAACAAGGAACGAAGCCGTACAAGTATAATCATATGCAAGAGGAAAAGCTCCGTCAAGGGAGCCTCCAAATAAACAGGGTATTTGAATTTGCATGTCATAAACAAAGTTTTGACAAGGAGATTTTTTACATGCAACTTTTTTCCAAAAAAGTATAATGCTTGGTCGAACCGAACACAAGTTAAAAATTAAAACTTTGAGCATGAAAGCGACTTAGCTGGTTAATGTGTTCGGCATTGATGACGCGGTCCGAGCTTGATGCGGGACAAGGTTCCATCCCCCAAGCCGGTCCTGATGTGGCGGAGCGGAGAGCTCGACACGCCGAAGTGGTGACATAGCACGGTCAATCCAGGCCGGCAGAGTGATGCCGAAGTCCTCGACATGGAGTAATGAAGTGTTGACGAAGCCCCCCATATAGCCGAGGTGGCGTGGTATGTCAGTACACCGACTTGACGATACTGCCCAACCCGGATCATTTTCCTGTGCACAAAAAAAGTGCAAACCGGAGATAATAATAATAATGATAATAAAAAAATGTTGCATAATAAATAATTTATGCAAAGTGTGTAATAAAAGAAATATGGCCTGGCGCCGAAGTCAATGTCGATGCAGGGCGTCGGCGTGATGCGGTAAAGGCGTGGCAAGCCTGAATTCATAGGTCAGTCCGAGTTCCGGATGTGGCATTCGCCGGACTATGTACGGAGACTGACCAAACCACCATGCGACCGTCGTTAATGCGGCCACCATTTGATAGACCTGTGTACATATGATGAACAAGCTAGAGTAATAATTCCTTGGGAAAAATGAACCCAAACAAGGAAAAAATACTGGGATTAATAGCACCTGGTTTATTTGTTGTAGCAATCTGAAGGAAGGTGATTCGCAAAATTGGGACTCGATCCGCACACCCATTGTCTAATGGGCGATAAAAGGACGGCATGGCAATGCTAGCAAAGGTTGGCTCACCGAGGCAATGCCCTCGGTCCAGCTAACATGATGGAGCTGGTCGGCTAGTGACGCCGAAGTGTCCGGAGTAGGTTGATGAAGAGATGGTGAAGCCCCCGAGCCAGCCGAGATGTCAAAGCCTCGATGTCAGCTGATGAGTCGAAGTAGGTCAGCATGATGGACACCAGCTTGAAGAAGCAATAGTGTGGCCCTGCCGATGTAGCTCGTGACGTGGTCGATCCCGGCTTGAAGAAGCGACCGTGCGACGATGCCGGTATGCCCGCTCCATGTAATCCGTGGGGCGGCGATGTTGGTGATGATTTATCCTTTGCGATCCCGGACTCTTGTTCGGCTTGCCGAGATGATGATCCGAAGAAGTTGAGCTCGGCTCAACAAAGTGGCGACGTGTCTAGCGCAGGTCGGCAGCCGTGGAGTAATATTGGCGGACTGGTTTGACACCAGCATGATGTTGAAGATCATCTTCAAAAGATCTTAAAGTTGGTGGTATGTGTTCGGGAACAAAAAACAATACCCCATACAAAACTTCCTTCAAAAGGGATGTCCGAAATCCGGTTCATAAAAAAGACGAACTCAGGTCGGATTCGTTTTCGCGCAGAAAACATATCCAAAAAGTGATGCACTAATCGGAAGGTTCCCGGAGTTTGAACGGTCGGATTGAGCTGAAATTTTGAGGGGTGGTAGATATAGGAATTCCACAGCCGATCAACGGTTGGATTTTCCAAAGGACGTCCGAGCTAGAAGCTGGACACCACGCCCTAAACTCGTCCAGATTCCCGTCCAGATTTGAGAGGGCTCCGGTATATCGTGGATTGCCAGAGATTCCTCCATCGGAACTCGACGAAATTTCCATGGTTGTTGGAGACTCAATTCCGCATAATTCCACTGAAGCAATCGTTAAAAAGACACTTGAGGAGGTGGTGGCGGCGGACACAAGTTTGTTGTCCAGAAAAACAGCATGGTCGCCCGAGGGCAATGTTGACGTTGAGCCCCCGGGCTCCCTGCATGATTCCTCCATGATCCTGATAGAAATCGGAGTTGATGTTTATAAAGGCCCTCATCCGAACATGACGATCGGAGGTAGGGTGCAGTCCTTGGTCGAACTAAGGTGACCAGTCGAGCTGGTGACGAAGATGCCGAAGTCGCAGTTGATCTACAGGCGAGCCATCAACCTTTTGACGAACACACAGCGGAAATCTCAATGAAAGCACCAATGTCGGTGTCAAAACCGGCGGATCTCGGGTAGGGGGTCCCGAACTATGCGTCTAAGGCGGATGGTAACATGAGGCAGGGGACACGATGTTTTACCCAGGTTCGGGCCCTCTTGATGGAGGTAAAACCCTACGTCCTGCTTGATTTATTTTTGATGATATGAGTATTTCAAGAGTTGATCTACCACAAGATCGGAGATGCTAAACCCTAGAAGCTAGCCTATGGTATGATTGTATGTTATTGTCTATCGACTAGCCTGGCCTCGGTTTATATAATGTACTAGAGGCCTAGGATAACAAGAGTCCTAGCCGAATACGCCGGTGGGGAGGAGTCCTTGTCTTGATCACCAAGTCTTGTGGAATCTTCCATGTATGCGGCAACTGTCCGAACTGGCCCATGAGTATATGGCCATGGGGGTCCTCGGCCCAATCTAACAGATCGGGAGATGACGTGGTGAGTACCCCCTAGTCCAGGACACCATCACTTCCCCTCTTCCAAACGCTCTTATAGCGTGAGGGGCCGTACCCAAGCTTTTGCACGCAGGTTCAAAATACAGGAGCAAGGGCTCAGCCGGACATATTGCTCGCCTCGTCCCCTGAATCACTCCCGGGCAGGCTACTAGCATCGTCACTGTCACTGTCTCCATAGCCGTCAGCCGCACCGCCATCAGCCATGCCGCCATCAACCACGTCGCCCTCATCCACCACGACCACCACCGCATCGTCATCAGAAGCAAAGTCCCTAACCAGAGCATTCACATTATCGTCCACCCAGTGTGTGAGGTGGTCTCGGACGACCGTGGGCACTGGGGCAATGGCGGCTGCAAAGTCAAAGTCAGGATTGGTGTTCAGGAGATGGCTCAAGACGCAGGAGAATGCGTGCCCGAGAAGGCCTCGGCTCTTTTCGTCCACGAGCTCGCAATCCCTCTCAGCACGGCTCTCTAGGCGCGTCACATCATCAGTGAAGAAGCAAAGATGGCTGGCGTAATCCTTGGCGTGGGGACGAGGGGTGTGCTCATCACAGATGGTACCAAGCGCCTGGTTGGCCTTCGTCCGGAGGTCCCGAAGCATGGGAGCGTGCTCGCGCAGTAGCGTCTGCCGGCGAAGTGCCTCCTCCCTGCTCTGCTGCCTGAAGGACTCGGCGCTGATAACTCGCTGCCGAAGAGAGAGCAGCTTGGCCTGCACTAAGACCAGGGCAGCTGCGGTGGCTTTCTCGCGCTGTTCCGCCTCAGCTAGTCCTGAACTGAGGGCAGCGGTGCTGCCCACACCTTCGGCCTCCACGAGCTTTAACTTCAGGTCGTACCGGCCAGCAAGATCCGCGTGAGCCTCGGCCACCCTGCGATCGACCTCCTCCTAGGCCCTGGCCTCGCGCGCGACGATAGCATCCTATGGTTGGGCGACTTGGCGCTCCCACGTCTCCAACCACTCGAGCTTGAGGCTACGCTCTGTGCCCTGCAGCAACAGTGCTTCCTCGCGCCTCAAGATCTCCTCCTTGTTGGACGGGGCGCCCTTCATCGACGCCAGGGCAACTCTGCACGCCTCCACCTGCTGCTCCAGGGAGGCGTTCAAGGCTTGGAGCTCCCGCATACGCTCCACGGCGTCCAAGGGCTCCTCCTCCAAGGCCCGGGCGCTGGCCTCTCACGAGGTTGCCAGGGATGCCTCAACCTTCGCATCAGCATGCTTGCGCTGGAGGCGCCCGAGGTTGATAGCCACCTTTAGGCGATGCCACTCCTCTGCCAGTCAGAGGCCTTCGACTTCAAGGCGAGTGTCGACATCCGTGAGTTCTCTGCCGAGTCGGCTCATCGCGCCCATTGCCTCTTGAAAGATCTTGTGGCGGACGACACTCTGCCCGTGCGCAAGCTTAAGCACGCAACCAGGCCCATCCCCCGCAGCGGGGGTGGCCGACGGGATCTGAAGCTGCTCGCCCCCCTCCAGCAGGGGGCTGTGGGCTGGCGCCTCCCGGGTCAGCATCCGGGCTTCATCAGGGGCCCGGATGGCTTGAGGGCCGCTGCTTGAAGAAGAAGCCAGGATCGAAGTCATCCAGCCATCGTCCATAACCAGAGGAGGAGCCCTTGGCACACTTGTCATTCTTGAGGCAAGGCCACGAAGGAGAGGCGGCGAAGGCGCGTGCTCAAGGCGCCAAGCTAACTTGTTTGCCTCTCTAGTCAACCTCGCGCCGGATGCGGCATGCTGGCTTGGGGCGCTCAAGGCCACCGGGGAATTCGAGGCACGAGAAGGTTGCTTCCTGGGAGACTTCGCAGCCTTAGCAGAAGGGACCCTGAGGAGCCACAGTCAGGAGGAGAAGCAGCACTTTAGAAATTACCAAGATAAGCTACTCACTCATCTATGGCGATATACTTCCTCTAGTTCAATGGCCGAAAGGCATCACTGCTGTACTTGGGGGCCCTCTCCTCTTGTGAAGCGCATCGAAGTCCAAACTGAGCCGGCCGAAGCATTGGACGTGGCAACCAGCGCGGGGCATGGTTGGTGACGCTCTCGAGGAGACGGCCTCGGGAGTGCTGGGCTGAGGAGAGCCCTCGGGCACCGCCTCATGATGGCCCGCCAAGACCTCGGAAGCTTCAACCTCAGGAGCAGCGGATTGCGTTGCCCCCTCAGGTGCCACCCCCAGGCAAGAGTCACGGGCTCCTGGAGGTGGCACGTCGGGAGCCCCGAGTGGCGTCGACGCCTCAGCACCCGCGCCTCCGGCTTCCAGCGGTGCTCGCCCCCCTGCGTCCACTCTTGGGGCAAGTTCGATGCTGGCGACAGGGAGGGGGACCACAGAGATAGGGTTCTTGCATGGCCCTTCAAGGCCAAGTGGACGCATCCCCCATTCGTCAAAGGGGGGCATCTGCCCTGCAAACTCCACCCTGTTTGAGCAGTAGTACAAGAGACAGCCCTCCTGCGGCATGTCAGCTAGCGAGGGGTCACCTGTTAAGACCTCGAACATTGTTCTTCGCTCCTCGAGCTGAAGCCCCGACTCCTGAAGCCTCATGCGATACTGGCCGCCGAACAGGGCCCATATCGGCTGGGAATGGCGCTGGAGAGGGACGATGCGGTGTCAGAGGAACTCCTTCATCACCATGGGCGCAGTCACACCGAGATCCTTCAACCTCTTTGAGGGAGTCCTGGATTAGGGGGTCTCCGGACAGCCGGATTATATTCTTTGGCCGGACTGTTGGTCTATGAGATACAAGATTGAAGAGTTCTTCTCGTGTCCGGGTGGGACTCTACTTGGCATGGAAGGTAAGCTAGACAATACGGATATGCATATCTCCTCCTTTGTAACCGACCTTGTGTAACCCTAGCCCCCTTCGGTGTCTATATAAACCGGAGGGTTTTAGTTCGTAGGACAACATACAACCATCCTCAGCCCCTAGACTACCATAGACTACCATAGGCTAGCTTCTAGGGTTTAGCCTCTCCGATCTCGTGGTAGATCTACTCTTGTACTACCCATATCATCAATATTAATCAAGAAGGACGTAGGGTTTTACCTCCATCAAGAGGGCCCGAACCTGGATAAAACATTGTGTCCCTCGTCTCATGTTACCATCCGGCCTAGACGCACAGTTCGGGACCCCCTACCCGAGATCCGCCGGTTTTGACACCGACATTGGTGCTTTCATTGAGAGTTCCACTGTGCCGTCGCCATCAGGAAGGATGCCTCATCCCATCTTTAAAGACGGCACTGTTGCTAAGGGAGCTTTGGCTGTCGGCGAAACTCTCTGGCTAGGTGGTTTTCTTATGACCGCCTGTTCGGCCGCTGCGCCGACGATGACTTCTGGGGTCATCGAAAGCAATCTTCATGTCAACTCGGAACTCGCCGAGCAGTTAGATCCAATGGAGCTCTCTTCCCTAAACGAGCTGTTGGATCGCATCGCCGCCCTGGGAGTCGCTACAGACTACGATCAGCTTGGGCCTAAACCCGATCTGAGAGAGATCAACTCTCCCCACGTCACCCATCACGTTGAAGTGGTGGAGGAACAATGCGGCAACCCTTCATCTATCTTAAGGACTAGCTATGTCCGGATTCCCGATCCCTCCAACCGGATACCCGCGGAGGGGAGGACGTCACTCAAGACCTGAACCTAGAGTCAGGCAGCGGGCTAGATTCATTGGGAAACATCCAAGAATCCAAACTTCCGAGTTTGGAAACTCCTTGGCCCCTGAGTCTCAGATTGGGTGAGGATTCGGATTCAATTCCACCCACCCCACCCTAACATAAGCGATCTATCCCAAATTAGGCAAGAGCCCGAAGAAACAGTACACCATTACTGGACCAGATTCCTCCTGGTCATGAACAGGATAAAGGACTGCCGCAAGGAAGACGCAATTTCATTCTTCTGCAATAATTGCACGGACAAGGGAATCTTCAACGCCATAAGTCGCCGCGTACACGCTTTGCCAACTTGGCATCCATAGTACGAAAGTACTGTGCGATGGAAAGCGCCTGGAAAACCGAAATAAAATTTTGGGATAATCCGGCCCTGAATACAAACCCAGTCCGAAATAAAAGGGGGTATTATCGCCAGACAACCGGGTTAAACACCAAAAAGAAAAAACCCTCTACAGAGCATGGAACTGTACTGGAGGGATGGCTCAATGGACCCTGTAAAATTCACAGCGCAGAGGGCGCCACACCAACTCATAGCCTTAGAGCATGTTGGATACTGCGGCAGGTGGCCAAAAGTGGCGAAGATCTTCTAACTCCAGAAACCACAGAGCACCAGCCCAGGGATACCAGTACGGTATTAACAGTCTTTGAGACTTCCGCATCAAATAATATGTGAAAACGGACACTTCACAACCTTGCCGAGGTCTACCACGTGGCAACAATAAACCCATGGAATGACACGGCTATTACTTTTAATGTCAGTGACGAACCTAAATTCCGAACAGCCCGAGCACCAGCCGCATTGGTCCTCAGCCCAATAGTGGACGGCTTTCGACTCACCAAGGTACTCATGGAATCAATATTAATCAAGCAGGACGTAGGGTTTTACCTCCATCAAGAGGGCCCGACCCTGGATAAAACATTGTGTCTGTCGTCTCCTCTTACCATCTGGCCTAGACGCATAGTTCGGGACCCCCTACCCGAGATCCGCCGGTTTTGACACCGACATTGGTGCTTTCATTGAGAGTTCCACTGTGGCGTCGCCATCAGGAAGGATTAGGGGGTCTCCGGACAGCCGGATTATATTCTTTGGCCGGACTGTTGGACTATGAAGATACAAGATTGAAGACTTCGTCTCGTGTCCGGGTGGGACTCTACTTGGCGTGGAAGGCAAGCTAGACAATACGGATATGCATGTCTCCTCCTTTGTAACCGACCTTGTGTAACTCTAGCCCCCTCCGGTGTCTATATAAACCAGAGGGTTTTAGTCCGTAGGATAACATACAATCATACCACAGGCTAGCTTCTAGGGTTTAGCCTCTCCGATCTCGTGGTAGATCTACTCTTGTACTACCCATATCATCAATATTAATCAAGCAGGACGTAGGGTTTTACCTCCATCAAGAGGGCCCGAACCTGGGTAAAACATTGTGTCCCTCGTCTCCTATTACCATCCGGCCTAGACGCATAGTTCGGGACCCCCTACCCGAGATCCGCTGGTTTTGACACCGACACTCTTCAACCGGAGCCAGACGAAGGCAAGGCGGGGGTCAGCGAGCTTCTCGTGGCCCCAGCCAGAGCTGCGAACGGCGGGCGCCGAGGGGGGTGACAACAAGGGGCTGAGCACACCGACGTCCACATACACCCACCGCTCCTGAAACTCGCTTGAGGATGATGGAAGCTCAAAATCGATCCCCGAGCTAGCCGTCATAGTCACGACCAAGAAACTCAAGCATCCCGAGCACTGTCGAGGTCTAGTCGGTTGCAGCGAAAAGAAATGGCACAGTAGGGCCATAGAAGGATGAATGCCCACCATGGCCTCGCAGACGAAAGCGGAGACGGCAAGAAGGGAGACTGATTGGGGATCCAGGTGCAACATATGGATCTGATAGTGGGAGAGCACAGTGTTGAAGAAGGCATAGAAAGAGGAACCAGGCCAGCCCACAGGGCGTCGATGAGGAATGGAACCTCGGTGGCTGCCCTGTCGACGGAGGCGCGCGATGCGGGCCAGGCCGCCATCCTCCCCCATTCATTGAAGTCAGCAGCGAGCGCAAGGCGGACCTTGTCCATGGCTTCCTGGTTGAGCACCAGTGACCGGCCAACGGCGGGTTCAACGGCTAGGGGCGGCCCGGTTGAAGACGGAGGCTTCTTCTTTTCCTTCTCCGTTCATCGGGGCGCCGTGGCAGCGAGGAGGGCCGAGCTTGGGACAGATTGGAAGAGGAGGTTATTGTTTCGGAAAGGCAAGAGAGTTGGAAGGGCGCGTCACCAGCAATGGGGGCATAACCGTGTAAGTCCCGGTGGCCGCCTAGCCAGGCGGATATCAAGGCTGTGTTGGGAAGCAGAGACGCCCACGTCCAATCAACCGCCACGCGTCAAACGAGGCCGCGGGCTGTTCGGGCCTGTGGTGCTTCGCACTTTCCCCTTGGCTTCGCCTCGAAGCCATGTCCTAGAGCGCATTGGGCCTGGTGCCTACTGTCGGTGTCCTGGGAATGGGGGTCCCCAGTCTTGCCTGCCCACGGTCCACGGTGTGGCTCCACCAGCGGCCCTGTACGACCCATCTTCACTAGCAAACAATCAAGACCCTCACGAGGGGCCAAGCTTCGCGAGGCGGACGATGCAAGACCCCATCGGGGGTGGCCTCACAAGGCTGGCTCGCGAGGGGCTGAGAGATCAAGGCAAGGAGCACCTCGCGAGGTTCCTGTGACGCAAGCCATGATGACCAAGGCGAGGCGGGCACCAGGCGGGCGCCAGCACACGTAGTGTTGTCGTTTCCCCTTTGGGTCTAAAGAAGCAAGCGTAGGCGTGGAGTCCCGAGGTGTCCAGAAAAGGTTTCCATATTGGTGCAACGAGACCAAGGCCAGCAAGACGGCAGGACGGAGGTCACCGTGGAGCCCAGGACGGCGTCACCACCAGAGCCTTTAGGAGGCAAAGACCATCTTTTGTCAGGATAGCTTGTACTAGCTGGCCCCCTTCAAATTGGCCGTTGTGGGATCCCTTCCCGCCTAATATTTGGGAAGAGTACCCGGGCCATTATAAATAGGACTAGCCACCACCGTAGGGAGGCATCTCATCTTGGACTGGATCCATTCCACCAAGGCAACCAGACAAGCTCACTAAGCACAAGAACACCTCTCCTCAGGAGGATGTTCTTCCCTTGTAAATGTTCATCCTCAGCCCTAGAGGCAAACCACCATACCACACTGGAGTAGGGTATTACACCACATCGGTGGCCCAAACCAGTATAAATCTTGTGTCCCTTTGTTCTGCGGGTTCGACAAGCTAAGCCTTGAGATTGCGGTGAGGGAGAGCTAGAGGGGAAGAGATCTTCATGCGCACCTCAGTGTTCGAACCTCAAGGGTTTTTGTCGGAACCCGAAATCTGACAATGGGGTTGTCTACAAAATTTAGAGAAATTAAAATCATGAGACATATACCCTAAACCATAGTAACAATATCTTTCTTGCAGTCTATCTTAGCACTAACAATATTCAAGAAAGGTCTACCAAATAGGACGGGTCAAAAATTATCTTGTGGGGAAGCAAGAACAATAAAATCAGTAGAATATTTAATTTTCCCACATAAGACTTCAACATCTCTAACAATCCCAATTGGTGATATAGTATCTCTATTGGCAAGCTTAATGGTAACATCAATATCTTCTATCTCGGCAGGTGCAATATCATTCATAATTTCTTCATATAGGGAATAAGGAATTGCACTCACACTAGCACCCACTTCACATAGCCATGATAACAATGATCTCCCATTTTTAAGAGAAACAACAGGCATGCCAACCACATGTCTATGTTTATCTTAAGCATCAGGTTTAGGAATTCTAGCAGCTTTATCACAGAAATAAATAACATGCCCTTCAATATTATCAACCAAGAGATCTTTAAACATAGCAACACTAGGTTCAACTTTAATTTTCTCAGGGGGTGTAGGTGTTATAGTATAGCTCTTACGGACCACATTTGAAGCTTTAGCATGATCCTTTATTCTAATAGAGAAAGTTGGTTACACAATATAAGCTGTAGGAACAATAGGATCAACATTGTAAGTAATAGTTTCTTCTTCAACTTTAATAGGTTCTGCTACTTTCACTTCAATGGGAGGATGATATTTAAACCACTTCTCCTTAGGGAGATCAACATGAGTAGCAAAATATTCACAGAAAGAAGCTACTATCTCAGAGTCAAGTCCATATTTAGTGCTAAAGTCACGTAAATCATTGGTATCAATAAAAGATTTAACACAATCAAACTTAAGGTTCATATCTGACTCCTTGCCTTCGTCTAGTTCCCAATCTTCAGAGTTGCGTTTAATACTTTCCAATAAATCCCATTTGAATTCAATATCCTTCTTCATATAGGAACCAGTACAAGAACTATCGAGCATGGATCGATCATCATGAGAAAGCCGATCATAAATTTTTTGAATAATAATTTCTCTTGAGAGCTCATGATTGGGGCATTAATATAACATTGACTTAAGCCTCCCCCAAGCTTGAGCGATACTTTCTCCTTCATGAGGCCAAAAATTATATATATAATTCCGATCACGATGAAGCAGATGCATAGGATAAAACTTCTTATAAATTCCAATTTCAATCGGTTGTAGTTCCGTGATCCAATATCATCACATAGCCTATACCATGTCAATGCCTTTATCTTCAAGGCTAAAGGGAAGACCTTCTTATTGACAACATCCTCAGGCATACCTGCAAGCTTAAATAATCCACAAACTTCATCCACATAGATTATGTGCATATCAGGATGTAATGTTCCATCTCTTGCATAAGGATTAGCTAGCAGTTTATCTATCATACCGAAAGGAATTTCATAATAAATATTTTCTATAGGTGTAGTAGATTGGGGAGCAAATCTTTGCTCTTCCGGTCGAGGTGAAGATACCCCGAACAAGCCCCTCAAAGGATTATTTTCCATAGTAACAAGTGGCAGTAAATTTCAGCACACTATATAAATGTTTCCTTACCAAAGGCGCTTCACTCCCCGGCAACAGCCCCAGAAAAGAGTCTTGATGGCCCACAAGTATAGGGGATCTATCGTAGTCCTTTCGATAAGTAAGAGTGTCGAACCCAACGAGGAGCAGAAGGAAACGACACGCGGTTTTCAGCTATGTATTCTCTGCAAACACTGAAATTATCATTAACAGATATGTTGTGATAAGGTAATGTCAGATTCTGGGCTCCGTAGACCCTGTGTAGATTCGAACTCTGGGGTGCATGCGAAGAGCTTAACCTCCCTAGTCTGCCTACTCGTCGCTCTCACGGCCTAGCTTGATGAACTGGAAGGAAACGTGATAAGGAAGTTTGCCCAGGTTCGGGCCACCTTGCAGTGTAAAACCCTACTCCTGCTTTGTGGTGGATTACCCTCGAGGTGGGTTGAGCATGAAAAGTACAATGGAAGAACAACCTCAGGAGGTGTGTTCGTGAGCTGGTGAGGGAGAGGATGTTCCAAATGATCCCTCTCCTTGTATGGTGGTGGCTAGGCTATACTTATAGTGGCCTTGGTCCACTTCCCCCAAAATATAGGCGGGAAGGGATCCCACAATGGCCAAATTCGAAGGGAGACAACTGGTACATCTTATCATGATGAAAGATGGTCTTTGCCTACAAAAAGCTTCTGGTCGTGACGCCATGGTGGCCCTGTTCAAGAATTCATCTGATTAACCAGTTAACTTGCCGATTAATCCCTACTCATAGGGTCACCGATAAACTAATAAATTGTCTGATTAATTGATTAAATGGACGATTAACTTGCCGATTAGCCTATTAATCCCCTACTCGCCAGCCAACCGAGCAGTTACCAGTTAACTATTTCCTCAACAATGCATGGTGGGCTCGTTGATGACCTCCGTCCTGGCAGTCTTGGTCTTGTTGCATGGAAATGGAAACCTTTGGTCGACTCCTTGGGACTCCGCGCATGCGCTTGCCTACTTTGCACCAAAGAGGAAACTGTTGTACTGTGCTCACTGGCGCCCGCCTAGCCTTGGTCGTCATGGCTTGCATCATCTAAACCTCACGAGGTGGAGGCTTGCATATAGATCTCCGCTGCTCAGGAGCTAGCCTGAGGAGGCCGCTCCTTCTGGAGGTCTTGGTGCCATCTGCCTCACGAGGCTTGGCCCCTCGCGAGGGTCTTGTGTTGCTGGTGATGAAGGTGCGCCATACCAGGCCGTTGGTGGAGCCACGCCGTGGGCCGTAGCCAGGCAAGTCTGGGTACCCCCATTCCCAGAATGCCGACAGTAGCCCCTGGGCCCAAGGTGCGCTCGGACTTGGCTTGGAGGCGAAGCCAAGGGGCAAGGGCAGAGTGCCACAGGCCCTAACCGCCTGCGGCCTCGATCGACGCATGGCACTTGATGGGACGTGGGCGTCTCTGCTTCCCCACATTGCTTCGGCTACCATTCGACTTGACTAGAGCATGTTGCATGCAGAAAGTTCATCATTACCAGGGGTCGTGGAGCCCGGCGGTTGGCTTCCCTCTGGCCATAAATGGGGGGAGGGGTGGATCCCCCCTCGCTCATCTTCGTCTTCTTGCTCCTTGCTCCTTGTTCTTCTATGTCTCGCCGTCTTGTCGTAGCATCCATGGCGCCAATCAGGATGTTTTCCGCGGCGGAGAAGGGGGGGCCCGGGCTTCTCCCGCTGAAGAAAAGGCTCGGTCGCTCTCGCAATGCTGGCGAGGGGCAGGACGTAACGCGGCCTTGGTACGATCGGCCTCCTCCTGGCTTCCCAATCCCCATGTACGCTCGCGCGCAGAACCCTGGGCAAGAGGGCACCACTCAGCGCCGCGCGGGCCAGGATCATGAGGGACGGGCTGTGGCGGCACGACCAGCCGGCCCGCGAATCCATGTTGAAGGCACATCGTGCGAGGTCGTGGTGTGGGCGGCAATGCCACCGTGCACGTGGATCCAGTTCCCGAGGTCCTTTGTTGAGGAGATGCGGGTGAGGGGGCTTCCCGAGTTGTGGCTGCAACATGCCAGTTGCTACAGCCAAGCCACAGAGGCGAAGGTCGAGGTTGTCCCCCCAGACGGCGTCTTCATGACTCGAGGATGGGGCGAGATCGCCTGCGCCTGCTATCCGGAGGGGGCCCTTGCCATCCACTTCAAGTATGATGGGGCCTCCACGCTTTTCTTCAAGGTCTTCGACAAAGACGGCCGACACCTGGAGTGCTGCTCCGGAAGAGGCGATCCACGCGGCGCGGCCGCGGATGCTGAACTTGCCCTTGGCCTTGCTAGTGGCTCCTCCAGCAGCAGCGGCGACAACCCGCAGTCCAGCGACTCTCCTGAGTCTAGCGACTCTCCTGAGTCTAGTGACTCTCGAGAGTCCAGTGACGATAGCTACGTGCCGCCGAGCTCTCGCCATGCCAGGAGTGCAGCAGCGTCCGTTCGGCCTCATCGGTGACACCCTCCTGCCGGGGTTCTCCCGGATCTTCCTTTGCATTCCCTATGTGGAATTATGACGAGCTCCATGAGGGTATGTAAGAAATTGTGACGCTTTGGCTTAAATATTATCCTTCCTAGTTTGATGTCGGAATTACGTATCTTGCTTCGGCATGGTGTTCCTTTTTGTTTTCACGGTAGCTTAGTGCTCTACACTGACAGGACCCAGTCCCTAGGTAGGCTCCAGTCGTCGCTGGTATGCCAGGACGCGATGCCGTGGTCAAGGCCAGGAGGTGAGCGGCCCGTGGTCTGGTAAGATCCCCTGAGCCGTGATGCTCAGGAGGTCCCCTTTAGCGTGCATGCAGCTCCCTGAAGGCCAAAAAGGATAACAACATTGCCCGAACAAGATCGTGTGAGTCAAAATACGGGGTCATGAGGTTCCTGCTACCATGCACTGGGTAACTTATCTTGGCGAGCTTGTGGTGATTCCCTTACGCGGCGCACGATTGTGCCTTAGCGGTGGCACTTCTAGGTAGATCTCACGCTTACCCCCTTTTTCTCGCTCATCTAGATGCTCTACGTTCTCAGGTCCTGACCCTCGAGCAAGGCTCAGCCGCCGCTAGTATGCCAGGTCGCGATGCCGTGGTCAACGCCAGGGGGTGAGGGCTCGAGAGCCAGTAGGAGCCCTTAAGGCGCGATCCTCAGGAGCCCCCCTTTAACATGCACACGAATTGCGTGAAAAAGGGAGTGGCGGTGAGGCCGCTCGTAGTCTGGCTCCAGTGGTTCCAGCGAGTTAGTCTAAAGAGGAGAACGTAATATATAACGACGCTTGCTGTCCTGCCACTGTTCTTTCTGCAAGAATGTGAAGGCACTGAGGATCTGGTGAGGTGAAGTGCGCGGGGAAGGCCGCGAGCCAGAGCTCAATCTCTCAGGTTTATCAGCGTTGTAGGGATAACCCGAGCACAAGCATCGTGCCAGCATACGTAGACCCATTGCGGGATGAGCAAGTGGCATGTGAGCAACACGTGGAGGCCGCGAAGGGTGACGGGGCACTGGACAGGCAGGTGATAATCATAAGGCACTCATGGAAGAGGGAAAATCTAGTTTTGATAGGTGCAAAGAACGATACACGCCACAGGGATGAACCCACGCACTTAGGGATGATGCAGCCCGAGGGGCGCCCCAACTGAAAAAACCAAAAAATGTCACGTGGCACTGTTGCTAAAGAAGTGTTGAGGTAGCTGAAGACACGCGCTGCAGAAGTCGCTCCTCACGAGCCGCCCAGGTCCTGAACCTCGCCAAGCTCTAGAGGTCCGGGAGGCTTGGGAGATCCATCGCCATCTCCGACAGGATCACCTGGTGGCTGGCCTCATGAACTGCTAGGACGCCTTGCATGTGGTGCTGGTGTACGATAGCCCTATTCAGCAAACCGAAAGGCATGCAAACGTAGCTGTGAGGTGGGCCCTCCATTGGCTAACATGAGACGGCGAGAAGAGCTCTTGAGACGCGACTCTGTTGAGCCCTGGGATGTTGACGCAGGCGCGCAACTCGCTGCCCTCACCAAGGAGGCAGCTGTGCTAGATGGTGCGGGGCGACCACTACAAGAAATATGTCAACTAGTGACCTTCTGTGAGTGACCCTGGAAGAATTGGTCATAAATTTGTGACCATTTTAGACCAATTGGTCAAAAGCTATTCAGGGGGCTCTAAACCCTAACCCATAATGACCATTCTGGTCAGAAAGGTAGTAATTTCATTAGAGGAAATGGTCGTAAAGAAGACAGCCCTGGTTCGTGCCTCATTTCTAGCAAATTACGACCAATATGAATGGTCGTTACACTTGAGTTTTAATGTAGTTGTATGATTAGGCGGCCACCTCAGCAGTCTCGCCTATGTGGAGTGCTTAGTTGTCATTTTCGCTTACATGTGTATATTCAACGAGAGCTCGTTTACAGGAGGGACCCACTTGACAGGCGGGACCGAGCCCTAAATTTGTTAGTAAAAACGATGCGCGAGGGGGGACTCGAACCCACGACCTCGCGCTATTTAACTTGTTCGCTACCACTGGGCTAGAGAGGGATTGTTGCCCATCTAGCAGAATGGCTCTGTATATTATATAAAACAACGCTTGTCTCTTGCCAAATCTAAGTCATTGACAAGTGGGATCTATTCCCAGGATCGGACAGAGCCAACACTTAGCCAATAATTTCTAGGTCTTCCGACCAGGTGCCGGTGGGCTGCGGGCAGGGGCGTGGTCGGCGTATGAGGGAGGGGCCGGTGGCCGAAGCGACTAGCAAGGGCGGGGGCGACCGGTGGTAGGGGCAGGAACGGCTTCGCCGCAGTTGACCTCGCCCATGGCCTCGCCGCAGGTGACCTTGCCCACGGCCTCGCCGCTCGCCTTGTCCATGACAGGAAATCGGCAGGGGCGGGGGCGGGGCCGGCAGTGGAAGCAACCGGCGAGGGTGGAGGTGGGGCTGGCTGCCAAAGCGACCAGCAGGGGCGTGAGCGACCTACAGTGGTGGGCGTGGGTGTAGGAACGACGCCCACGCAAGGAGAGGCCCGCCGAGCATGGGGGACTCGCCGCCACCGCAAGCAGACCTCGCCCACGTATGCACTCCTCCCCTCCCCCCTCTCCTCCCCCCCTCTCCTCTCTGTTGATGTCATTCATTTGATATAGATCTGTTAGGAGAATCTCCACACACACACACACTGATTTTATGTAGGTTTGTTGTAAGCTTGGAAAAATCTCTTGGAAATGGCATTGATGAATTTGCTAGAGATTGTGAAGAGAATTTCTGTTGATGAAATTATTAGGAGAATTGTTGTTGATGAAATTATTAGAATTCTTTTGGAATTTAGTCAATTCATAGTGGTGAATTATGTTGTCAGCTATCAATAGAACAAAGCTCTCTGTTCTATTTTGTCCAAGAGTAAATTGTGTTGATGAAATTGATGTTGTTCTTTCCGTGAAACATGATCCTGAAATTGTTGTTGCTCTCTGTTCTAAATTCCTGATTTATTTTTTCCATGAGTAAATAATGAATGCTGAGTAAATAGGATCCTGATCCATTTGACTGATTCATGCCATGAGTAAATATTGAATGCTGAATTATTTTGTCCACCAAGTTGGACTAAAGTAGTGAGAAATTGGAAATAGCTGAATGTTGTGGTTAGGGAGTTAGCATATAAAGTTGAGTGCCATTACATCCATCCATTTTCATTAATTAATGTTGATGCACTTAAATTGATTTGCTAAGTTGCAACAATTTGTTGTCTTTGGCGGATGGACAGAAGCTAGATTAGAAAATGAGTTAGAAAGTTTTCGAAAGAACATATGAAATGAGTTGATGATTTCATGGCATTTGTTCGGGCAAATTTTGCCAACGATGCTCACATTCTTTGCCCATGCTACGAATGCCTCAACCGTCCAAGAATGGCTCAAGGAAGAGTGGAAGATCATCTGCTTCTTAATGGGATGTCCAGCACATATGATAGATGGATATATCATGGAGAACCTTTAGACAGTCAACCTCAACATTTTGAAGCTGATACAGAGGCCCCTCATATGATGGGTGGTGGTGATGCTGGCATTGATTTCATGGAAAAGGTTTTGCGAGATAATGTTGTTTTGGAGGAAGAGGATGGGCATGAAGATGTTAGGATTCCTGACCTATTGAAGGATTTGTACGATGCTGAAGATCGTGCTGATGGACAGAAGTCGTTGTTTGCTGAGGTGTTAGAGGAGGCGAAGCATGCAACTCATGAAGGGGTTAAATTTTCAAGATTTACCTTCACCATGAAGTTACTCCACATCAAGTCTTTCTACCGGATTAGCAATGCCGCATTCAACGCAATACTCCATCTTTTGAGCTTGCAATTCCATGATAGTTGTGTTCCCAGACCTTATTATGAAGCATTGAGCATAATCCACAGGCTGGGGTTAGGTTATGTGTCAATACATGTGTGCCCAAATAACTGTGTCTTGTTTCGGAAGGATTTAGCAAAGCATGACAACTGTCCAAAATGCAATGCATCTAGGTGGAAAGATGCTGATGGGAAGAAGTTAATACCAGAGAAGGTACTGAGGCACTTTCCCTTGATACCAAGGCTGTAGCGGATGTTCATCTCGAAGAAATCATTGCATGAGGTACAGTGGCACAAGCTGAAGCGGCAACCTGTGGACAATGAGCTGAGCCATCCAGCGGACGGAGCGGCATGGAAAGAGTTTGACCGTATACATTTAGATTTTTCTGCAGATCCAAGGAACATAAAACTTCGCATTGCCATAGATGGGTTTAATCCATTTGGGAACATGAGCACGTCTTATAGCATGTGGCCAGTTTTTGTGGTGCCGTACAACCTGCCACCATGGGCATGCATGGATCAGTCCAACTTCATGATGTCATTTCTTATCCCGGGTCCAAAGTCTCCAGGAAAGGATTCTGATGTCTTTATGGAGCCCCTCGTAGAAGAACTGCTCCAGCTCTGGACTGGTCTACCTACATACGATGCCTTGAGTCCGGAAGAAAAGTTCAATCTACGTGCTGCAACCATATGGTCCATCCATGATTTCCAGGCTCTGCACACTCTGTCTGGGAGGATCACAGCAGGTTATCAAGCTTGTGTCCATTGTGACAAAGACCCTTGCTCAAAGAGAATAAGTAGCAAGATCTGCTATATTGGGCACCGCCGCTTTCTTCCCCAAAACCATCGATGGCGAAGAAGCAAAGATTTTAATGGTGAGAATGAAACCCGTGACAAGCCAGCTGAATTCACTAAAGAAGAGCTGGAGCAGCAACTTGAAAAGGTGAAAGATGTGAGACCAGGAAAGCTGGCGAAGAAAAGGAAGCGTGAGGAAGGTCAATGTTGGGACCGGAGGTCTTGTTTGTGGGACCTGCCATACTGGGCTGATCTGAAATTAAGGCATAATCTCGATGTAATGCACATTGAGAAAAACATATGCGAGAATCTTCTAGGGACGTTTCTGAACATTGAAGGGAAGACAAAGGACACAGTTAGTTCTAGGCTTGATTTGGAGGACATGGGCATAAGAGAAGATTTGCATCTACAACACAATGAAGATGAAGATTCATTTGAAATGCCACGAGCATGGTATACAATGAGTAAAGAACAAAAGCTTGCATTCTGTGAATTCCTAAGAGCGGTGAAATTTCCAGATGGTTATGCTGCTAACCTAGCAAAGTTTGTTACTTCTGATGGATTCAAGCTTTCAGTACTGAAAACCCATGATTTTCACATCCTCCTCCAAAGGATTTTACCGGCGGGCCTCCGAGGAATCATGGACAAGGATATATATGAAGCGGTTGCTGAGCTGGGAAATTTCTTTAGAGAACTATGCTGCACAGCAATCAAGTTAACTGTCCTGGAAAGACATGAAAAAGAAATCCCAATTATTCTTTGCAAGCTCAAGAAGATTTTCCCTCCAGCTTTCTTCACCAAGATGGTCCATTTGGCGGTGCACTTACCAAAAGAGGCAATGCTTAGAGGCCATGTGCAATACAGTTGGATGTACCCAATCGAAAGAAGGCTGCTTACTTGTAAGCGTTATGTGCGAAACATGGCAAGACTTGAAGGTTCTATTGCTGAAGCATATGCCGTTGACGGGTGCTTGACTTTTTGCTCTAGATACTTTGGCGATGTGGAAACAAGATGGAACCGGCCGAGTAGAAATAGAGAGCTGTCTGATTCGCAAAGTGGTGATGTCTCTGTTTTCAACCATGGTGTGAACTTTCTTGGAGCCTCACAATACTTGGGGGCTGGTGATGAGTATGACAAGATGGTTTGGTTCGTGCTCAACAATTGCACCGAGGTTCTACAATATATCGAGTACGTTATATCTGGTGCACTCATTATAGTTTTTTGCTTGGGTTGGCAGCAACCTAATGTTTTAATTCACATGTTTTGTTGGCATTGCAGGAAATGCAAGGAAGAGTTAAATCAGGAAGAAAGCAATATCCATGTGGATAAAAGGGTTGCCAAGGGGTTTGCTAAGTGGTTTAAGAATCATGTGAGATCTTTAGCCACATGTTTTATGTTTTCTGTGTTATTCACCAATTGTTAAATACCATTGTTTGCTAAATGGTTTATTTGTGCAGATTGCAAAGTTGCATGAGGAGAAGAAGGTCAGTGATGATCTATTTGCTTTGGCATGCTTACCAGATAAGCGAGTGAGAGTGTATTCAGCATGCATTGCTGACGGTGTCCGGTACCACACCGTTGACAGCGAGGAAAAAAGGAAGACACAGAATAGTGGAATCGTCACTGAGAGGTCACATGATCGTGAGATCATTGACTTCTATGGTCAGTTGAGAAGCATCGTAGAGTTGCAGTACAACTCTAGTGGAGGCATCCTTCGCTCGGTTGTCTTATATCGCTGTGACTGGTTTGAGCTTTGTAGCAAGGAGAAGAGAGACTCTTTTGTCAAATATGATGGCCACTTCAAAAGCATCAACACTGCAAGGTGCTGGTATAAGAGTGATCCCTTTATTCTAACAACACAAGCAACAATGGTGTTTTATCTGCCAGACACTCTTTTGCACGGAAAATGGCGAGTTGTGCAAAACTTTGAGCACAGACACTTGTGTAGTGTGACTGAAACATAAGTGGAAAAGGGCCCCGGTGATGGTGGACTAACATACCAATATGATGACCCTACGGAAGTTCCGTTGCAAGCTGATGATGACTCTATGGAAGTTCCGGTGCAAAGCAGAGTGCGAAGGGACCGGGAACGTGTGATCGTTGGTGCTGCAATAGTTGAAGGCATCAAGAAAAGAATAAAGGTGGTAGCGGATGGACATGTGAGTGAGGATGAGGAAAACCGGACTGATCATACTATGCTGCAATATTGTAGTGATGATGAGGAAAACAGGAGTGGGCATAGAGTCCCTTGTTTTCGTATCGACGAGGATGAGTAGCGAATGGACTGGCAAAGGTAAATACTATTACTTAATGTTCTTTGTTTTGCTCTCTATGGGACTGGTGACCTGATGTGATCAATCTTCTCTCCAGGTAGAAAAATCCTTGAAGATTCTAGGAGCAAAATGATGATCCTGATGGTTGTAGCAATAGTGATGTAGTTATCCTGATTCACAGTGCTTTAAGATTCCAGCAGCAAAATTGAGATGTTATGCTTGCTGTTTTGAACTGAATTGAGATGTTATTGTAGCTGTTATGCTTGCTGTCAAAATGTTGTCTTGTAATGCAAAAGATTGCAAAATGATCATAGAGAAGATTTTTTGAACATCTTTAGTTCAAGTTTTGGTCAGAATGTTGTCTTGTAGTTGTTGTGATCATTTAGTAGTTGTTGTGATCATCTTGTAGTTGTTTTGGTCAGAATGTTGTCTTCTAGATGCTATTTTAACTGAATTTTGGTTAGAACTGAAGATGCTATTTTAACTGAATTTTGCTTCAACTGAACCCATTTCATTTTGAGCAAAAAAATATGCGCCAGCAGGGACTCGAACCCACGACCGTGCGCTTGTTTCACTATGTTTCTACCACTGGGCTAGGACGAGGCTATTAGTCTTCCACTCTATGCCAACCTTTCTGAATATATCAAACTAGTCAAGTATCAAGCACACACCTCACTGACTAGTGGGACACTCGACCCACTCGCTGACAAGTGGGCCATTTTGCTATTGTACCCAAGCTACCAAAAATATGTGCATGGCCAAAAAATATGCGCATGCGGGGGCTCGAACCCACGACCGTGCGCTTATTTCACTATGTTTCGACCACTGGGCTAGGAAGAGGCTGTTGGTTTTGTAATCTATGCCCACCCTTTTTAATATATCAAACAAGTCACGTAGCAAACACCGAACTCGCTGATATGTGGACCCGCTCCCTCTCTTTTCCTCACTTCTCCTCACCACTCGACCCGCTCCTCCTCTCCATCGACGACGCCGCCCACCGCTGCTGGCTCCTTCCTCTCCCACCGCCGGCCTCCCCACCGCCGTGGGCTCCTTCCTCTCCCATCGCCAGCCTCCCCACCGCCCCCGGCTCCTTCCTCTCCCACCGCTGCCGACTCCTTCCTCTCCCACCGCTGCCGACTCCTTCCTCTCTCTCTCTCTCGAGGTATGAATCCTTCCTCTCTCTCTCCTTCCTGGTTGGATTAGTTTTCTGCTACTGGTTAGATTAGGGTTCTTGCCGTCGCCTAGATTGGACTAGGTTAGATAGGGATTGGATTAGATTAGGGTTTGATTTGGTTAGGGTTTGATTGGGACTGCATTAGATTAGATTAGGGTTGGATTATATTAGGGTTTGATTAGTGGGAATTAATCCAGTTAAGGATTATGCTGTCAAGTATGCTTTGTGCCGTTTGATAAGAGTGGGAAGTATGCTGTCAAGGATTATTCAGTTAAGGATTTTTCAGTTAAGGGTTCTTGTCAAGTATTCAGTTTAGGATTCAGTTAAGGAATTAGATAAGTACAGATGTATGAGACACTTGGTATGAGTGGTAGAATGTTCTGTGCCATTTGATATGCAGCAAGTATGAGCATTATGAGGCAGTGAGACACTAGTGTGTTCTAATTTGTTTTTATTTTTGTAATGTTTTACCTGAGTGGCTAAGCACTGCTATGTAGGTGTACAAATACAATGTGATCATGCTAAGCACTGCTATGTTGGTGCTTATGTTCTGATGTGTACAAATACAATTCTATCTAGGTGTTTGTACTGCTAAGATTTTCTTGGTCTTTTGTTTTTTCTTTTTTGATGTTATATTCATAGAAGTTTGCATATGTGTGCATCATGTAATGTGATCATGCTAGCTCAAATGATCATAATCTATTGATGATGCATGAAGTATTTCCTGCTATAATTTTCTTCAGTCACACTATTGTTTTGCTGTGCTTGATAAAACTGAGACTTCTTTCTATTGTAATATTGAAACTGTTGTTTTGTTGTACACTATTGGTCCATTTATAATAGATATGGTTCTGGTCAATTTATAGTAGATATGGTTCTGGTCAATTTATATTGCTGTGTTCTGGTCAATTTATAGTAGATTTTAGTGTTGTTGCTGTTGGTGGTCACCTGATGATGTTGCTGTTGGTGGTCACCTGATGATGTTGTTGTTGATGTTGATGTTGATGTGCTTGTTTTATTGTTAGTTTACTATGCTATTGATGTTGATGTGCTTGTTTAATTTACAATGCTGCTTTTCAGATAAGTGAGATGGCTGGCTTGGAAGGTTTCGAGTTCTTCAAGATCGTAATTGAGAAATCTTGCAGTAGGCAGGTATGTTTATCATCACTCATTTCTTTATCATCACTCTGCTGTCTAGTGCTTGATTGCCACAATTAACCACTCCTTGACCCTCGCTGCAGAGGCTGCCTGACAAGTTTGCGAAGATGCTCGCCGGCCGTGAGCCCCAGAAAGTGAAGCTGCGGGAGGCCGGCAGCGGGCTTCACAGGTTGTGGGACGTGTTGGTGGTGTTTGATGGTGAAGGCCACATGTAACTAGGGCCCGGATGGGAGATTTTCTCCCGCGCCCATGAGCTACAGCTTGGGTACTTCCTTGTCTTCCACTATGACGGCGACGCCATGTTCACCGTGAAGATGTTCAACAACACCATGTGCCGCATGTACTACCAGCATGACGACGATGCCAGTAAGCTCTCTACCTCTCTTCTCCCTATCCTTTTGGCTTCCTCTACCAGCATGACGACAACACCATGTTCACACTTTGTTGCATTTGGCCAGGCAATGGGAGCAGTAGCGGGGATGACGAGGAGCAGAGCGGGGATGACGAGGAGCAGAGTGGGCAAGAAGAGGAGCAGAGCGGGGATGACGACCTTGCTATGGTGGTGGCTGACGATGACCTTGCTATGGTGGTGGCTGACGACGACCCTGCTATGGTGGTGGCTGACGACGACCTCGGGACTGTGATGCCTGACACTGACCTCGCGATGGTGGTGCCTAACGATGACCTCGCGATGGTAGTGGCGCCGGCGATTCCACGGCTAGGCCACAGGACCATGCCAATTGTGGTAGAGGAGTACATCCGCGTTGGCATTCGCCATTCTAAGCGCATCAGGTTGATGAAGGAGAAGATGGAGGAGTGAAAATGTTAAGAAAATGAAGTGGCAATGTTAAGCATGTTAGGTTTAAGCTTGTTAGTCTAATCTGAACATGTCAATGTTAAGTATGTCAGGTTTAATTTTGTGCATGCTCATGGATGTTGCATGACAGTGTCATCTAAACATGTCAATTTCTTAACAATGAATATTTAGTTTGGTAATTGATGGTAATTGAATTTTTTATGCATGCTCATGGATGAAAGATAAAATTATGGATTTCTATGCATGCTCATGTATGAAACAATATAAGTTTTAGTTTTTGAATGCTAAAAACATGACTCAAACCCTAGCCACAGACGACCGCCGTGACGACATCCGCCGGTTTTTGAAAACACCGTAAAAAAATTCAAAAACCGTTTTTCATTTTTTGCATGCTAAAGACATGCGTTTTTTCGTGAAGTGGCTACAAGGTAGGCATTTCATCACAGAATTGACAACAGATTTGCACGGCTCAAACCCTAGCCACGGACGGCCGACGCGACGAAATCGGCCGGTTTTTGAAAACACCGTAAAAATTTCAAAAAATGGGAGACCTCCGCGTCACATCATCAAATGTGGCCTACCAACTAGCAAAAATACTAAACTTGCAATACGGATGTTTTCTTGAAAAAGTGTTCTCACAAATGACCTACCATGAACGAATATTCATGGCTTTGAAGCCAAACTAGCAATGATATGGCCGCATCCGATGAATAGTTTCTGATAATATGCCCAAATTTGGCGCATGCCTCCGTCTTGTGATGGCAAACAATGTTGCCAAAGCGAGGTTCCAACTTGTTTAACAAGAAAACCGTTTTTCATTTTTTGAATGCTAAAGACATGCATTTTTCGTGAAGCAGCTACAAGGAGGGTCACCCCAAACGGCGCCATTCCATGTCTATCTCAAAGTAGACCCTATTTTACGGACGGTCACCAAAAAGCATGCATTCCCGACCCTCGTAGCTACTCCCGGCAATTCAGACCACCTTCGACCGATTCAGCTATAACCGGCTGGAATTTGAACTGCAGGTCCTCCATAGCTTGCCCATTATTTTTGCAAAAAATGCTTTTTAGCTTCACAGGTAGGCATTTCATCACAGAATCGACAACAGATTGGCACGGCTCAAACCCTAGCCACGGACGGCCGCCGCGACGAAATCGGCCGGTTTTTGAAAACACCGTAAAAAATTCAAAAAAAATCAAAAAAATGGGAGACCTCCGTGTCACATCATCAAATTTGGCCTATCAACTAGCAAAAATACTAAACTTGCAATACGGATGTTTTCTTGAAAAAGTGTTCTCAAAAACGACCTACCATGAATGAAGATTCATGGCTTTCAAGCCAAACTAGCACTGATATGGCCGCATCCGATGAATAGTTTCTGATAATATGCCCAAATTTGGCGCATGCCTCTGTCTTGTGATAGCAAACAATGTTGCCAAAGCGAGGTTCCAACTTGTTTAACAAGAAAAACCGTTTTTCATTTTTTGAATGCTAAAGACATGCGTTTTTCGTGAAGCGGCTACAAGGAGGGTCACACCAAACGGGGCCATTCCATTTCTATCTCAAAGTAGACCCTATTTTACGGACGGTTGCCAAAAAGCATGCATTCCCGACCCTCGTAGCTACTCCCGGCAATTCAGACCACCTTCGGCCGATTCAGCTGGAACCGGCTGGAATTTGAACTGTGGGTCCTCCATAGCTTGCCCATTATTTTTGCCAAAAATGCTTTTTAGCTTCACAGGTAGGCATTTCATCACAGAATCGACAACAGATTGGCACGGCTCAAACCCTAGCCACGGACGGCCGCCGCGACCAAATCAGCCGGTTTTTGAAAACACCGTAAAAAATTCAAAAAAAATCAAAAAAATGGATGTTTTCTTTAGCTACTCGGTATGATTTTAACCATGATTTCTACAAAGTTTACAAAAAAACCTATTTTTTCTGCCTCAAAACCTCTAAAAACTGGTGAAAATTTTCGTCCCACCCCACCAAAATTTCCCTCCTAGCACCAAATTTTCCCTCCCACCCCACCAAAATTTCCCACCACTTCTATCCCACTACCATGCGGGACCCACAACCCCTCTCCCACTAAACATGCGGGATCCATCCCCACTCCGACTCCCCAAAATTTCCCCATTCCCTTCCCTCTCCCCGATGAACCCTAGCTCCCTCCCCTGTCGCCCCACCGCGCCGTCCCGCCGGCCCACTCCCTCCCCTGCTCCGCGCCGCCCCACCCCCACTCCCTCCCTTGCTCCGTGCTGCCACGCTGCTGCACCGCCCGCCACGCCACGTCGCACTGTCCTCCCCGACGACGAATCCCCTTCCCTCGATGGCTACATCGCCCGCATCATCGACGGTGACAGCGGCTACATCGACTACATCGACGATGATGAATCCCCCCTCCCCTCTCCCCTCCACGATGGTGGCTTCATCGACGACATCTACGGCTACATCGACCGCCCCGGCTATGACTACGTCGACGACGTCGACTACATCATCTACATCATCGACGACAGGTACGTTCCCCTCTTCCCTCGATGTTTAGATCTTCTAGGGTTCGGTAGATCTCCCTCATGGGTTCGCCTAGGGTTCATGGGGATGGATCGACGCGGGTTAGGGTTAGGATTCATTGGGTTAGGGTTAGAGTATATGTTGCTCCCTGGTTCATGGGGTAGGATCGATGGGGATTCATGAGGATGATCTCCCTCTAGTTCATGGGGTTAGGGTTCGTGGGTTTCATGGGGTTAGGGTTCATGGGGGTTTGAGTGCATAATTTCAATAGTATCAGAATGTGCTGATCGTTCACCGTTGTCGTTTCTGTGGCATCTGTGATGTGTTCCTTCTGCCCATGGTTGTTAGTGTCTACTACTGAAATGTTCATGGTTCACCGTTGTCGTTTCTGTGGCATCTGTGATCTAAATTTCCTCCCTATGCATGATTTCAATTGTTGTTAAGAGTATGTGCATGTTCTCAGGGGTTTTCATGAAGAATGCATAGTTTTGACTGTGCAACATGGGTTAGCCTACATAAAGCCACTTACTTGCAATTGTTGTTGGTCTATATGGGTTGATATACCAAATCATGCATGCTTATGAGAATGTCCATAATTCTTTTTTCTGATCCATTCTTACGAGAATGTGCTACTGCACATTGATTATGATGAGTAATCTGATTTTGTATGGGGTTTGATTCATGGGGTTAGGGTTTTGTGGGGAGGTGGTTCTTTATTCTGGATTTTGTATGCTCTATTTTGATTGTACATCCCTGTCAATGACTCTGACATGGCCTGTGGCTTGATATTATTCTAGATTGTTGCTTGCTATTTTGCGTTGTCATGTGGATGCCATGTGGCAGCTCATCCATGGCCTTGTTTGTCCTGCAGGTCATTGAGAAGCATCAGGAGGAGGAGCTTAAGCACGGCTACCACGACGCACCACCACAAAAACAGGTTATTGTCCATCTCCATCTCCCTCTCCCTCTGCTGCCAATCCTGTTATTTGTTCTTGATTATGGTCACCACTAAATCTAAAGCTCTGTAGTTGTTGTTCCCATGATATCTACGGTTTGTAGGTTCCCATTCATGTTTTGTTTCTATCCTGTGAGCTCCTGCCATACTTTGGTTTACATATGGATGACCTAGTTCCATAGCTATGTTCCTGAGTTTGCTAAATTGGTCAGTGGCAGTGCTAATCTCTCATTGCTTCCTATGGGACTCTGTTGTTCATATAGAAAGCTTCCTGCTCACTGTAATACTAGAGTAGTTCATGTAGGTGTGATATATGCTCTCTAGGTTGGTCTAGTTAATTCATGGTGTTCATTACTAAATGATTTCGTACATCTGCCATTTCGGTGAGATTTATTGTATTGATTGGCTAGTTGTGTTAGTTTGTTACTTTGTGCTACTTTTATGTAATGACACCAATTAACTTAGTTGAGTTATGTACATTGCTACCCCCTGCTTTATGTAGTCAAGATTTTAAGGGATGCTTCATATCTTTCCTATGTACATGCATGCTTGTTTAGTGCAATTACATGGTTGCTTAATTAATTTAACTACATCACTATATTGTTGATCCAGCAAGTTTGCCTCACATGTATTATTACTGATGCATTGCTACACCTGTGTGTGCATGCTGGTTCAAGTGCTTTCCTTTATTGATACAAGTGCATCATTCTACTTTGTCCCTGTTATATCTCATTCTTGTTTATTCTATTTTGCAAGCTATTATAGAAACGTCCAACCACCTCAAGATCATCCATGGCAAGGATGATAAGGTCAAACATGAGGCCAACCGTTGGTATGCAACTTGCTCCTTGTGGTTATACTGTCAGTTTCATAAAAATCTGTGTCTTAATATGCTAAGTGAAATGTATTGCTGCAATCTGAATAAGCTGGCTTAATTGTGTCTGTGTGCTGTTAGTCTTCCTTACCGGAATAACTAGGATTAAATGATAATAAAATTTCATAAGATATGTTTGGTTGTCTGTCCATGCATTCCAAACATTCACCTAATAGTTACGTTTCCTTTATCATGCAAAGAAGAGCCTCTCACCGAGTACGAGAAGGTTAGGTCTAGAAATATCATGAGGAACAATCGGATGTTCCAGTCCCTTGGCATTGGTGCAATAGCATCGATGATTAGGAAAACAAATGGTGTACAAGAAGGTAGAAGTGATGAGGTTCAAGAAGGTAGTGGAGTTATCAATAATGACCCAGAGTACAATCCTAAGGAGGATGAAGTTATTGATGGAGAGGAAGTGGATGATGTTGTAGTGAACAAGAATGTTAAGGTGCAAACTCTGTCTTGCTTGAAGGGCTAGGGTTCTTTTATGCTATGTTATTCCTTGTGCTCACATATTTCTCTTGTGATCTAATGCTTTTTTCCGTGCTGTTTATACGAGGCACTGAAGGAATCTAGGACGAAGAGGCCTGGTGTTAAGAAGACAGTCAGCAAGAAGAAGAAGAGCTCAGAAACATCTGCTGCAATGCCTCCAGGAAGGGTGATGGACCCAGCTCCAGGACAAAAAAAGAGGATCCTGGAACCTGATGAACCTGCCCTTGATAGAGTCACAAGGCAGAAAGCAAAGATGGCGACTGCGATGGACCATCAGGAAAGTCTGTTGCACATGGACTGTGAGACCTCGGTGCAAATGGGTGATGAGTTGCCGCCCATGGGTGAAGGAACCACTCTCAGCATGGATGGAAGTGGCACTGTCTGCCTAGATGAAGGAGGAACCATCTGCATTGATGAAGCAGGCACTGTCCACACAGACCTCAGCCCTGTTGCACCTTCTATTGACAGGAATGTTGTCATCAATGAAGAAGAACAGCAGCTTGTGCTTCAATCAGGCAAGTTGACCTTTGCAATGCTATCTTTTACTAGTGCATTTTCCAAATTGAATGATCATGTATGCTTTTGTCGATTCCTGCATTTGTTGATTTCTATTCTAATTTATGAGTTCAATTTCATTTTTAGATGCAATAACTACCAAGACTATACTTAGAAAGGGCAACGGGCTAGAGAGGATCACCAAGTCGCTTGGTAGCAAGGTGCCTATCCAAATTGCCGAAGGGATGAAGCGTCCAGAGAAGCCTCTACAGTCAGCAAAGCTTGCTTCTGAGTGTGGACTCATTGCAAGAAGCCATCTTCCGGTTCTTCCTCACTTCAAGCTATACAAAAAATGCTAGTTTATTGGAGAACTACATTGGGAAAGTTGTTGTAAGCTACTTGTTTCATAGTTAATGTGTTATCTATTTTCTGTTACACCTATGCATGATCACTAATATTGTTCCTACCTTGTTTGCTGTCTTGGTAGGCAAATTTTGAGATGAACATGGACTCCGAGACCATCAAGACTGCGTGCAGACATATTCTGCAGAAAAATTCAAAGAGCAGACGCCATCAGATCAAGAAGAAGTATTTTGATATCGTAGCCACAAATAAAGTCAGCATTAAGTCTCCGGTACCTGATTTGACGGATGGTGAATGGCAAGCTCTGGTGGAGGTGTGGTCTACCCCAAGACACAAGGTTTGTCTCTGCTTTGTTTGATGCTTTATGTTCTACACATGATATGCTAGTGCTAGATCATGCTGACAGTATGCTTTTTTGTAGGAAACCTGTGTGTCGAACAAGATGAATCGAGAAAAAGTCGTGTACAATCAGAGAACTGGTTCCAAGCACTACACATCACACATTTTTGCCATTGTGAGAACTTTTCTCTAGAGACCTTACCGTTTGATCCTCGTTGAATAACATTTCTGATTCTTGCTGAATAACATTTTGATTTTTGTTGAAAAACATTTCAGAGAGAAGAGCGTAAGGGTGCGAAGCTGTCTACGATTGACTTGTTTAAGGCCACCCACAACAGCAAGAAGCACGGGTTTTCGGAGCCAGTCAAGACTGCTATAGTAAGTCACTCCATGCTTTGTCCATGCCCTATTTGATTCACAGCCAGCTTTGATGCTGTTTGATGCTTTGATGATTTGATGTTGTTTGATTCGGAGCCAGTTCCATGCTTTGATGCTGTTTGATAGTTCCATGCTTATAGTTCCATGCTAGGCTTAATGAAGATATCATAACAGCTTAATGAAGATAGTTCCATGCTGTTTGATTCACACATGCTGTGTTCCATGCTTTGATGTTGTTTGATAGTTCAACAAAGATATCAGAACTTGCTGTAGCTATTTGTTGCATTTTGTTTGACATGATGAAATTTGATCTGAATGTTAGTCGGGAAGCCATCTTTGTCGGGGAAACTGATCCACGAACACCTATGGGGCCGGCGGACCGGGCCCCTTTCGGTTCGGCGGGGGGCGGAGATCACACGAAGAGCAGATCGAGGCGAAGCACAAGAGCAGTTTACCCAGCTTCGGAGCTCTCCGGAGAGATAACACTCCTACTGCTGCTTGTTTGATTATCTTGTGTTCTTGCTCCAGAGAGAGAGCATAGTGTTTTTCTAGGTCCCGAACTAGTCGAACTTCGCGAACCAGTCCAACCGAACCCTCTCTACGTTGCGCATGGGCCTCCTTTTATACGCTAAAGGGGTCACCAACAGGTGGCAACGCAGAGAAGGGTACAAATGTAAAAAGCGAGGTGGTTGGTACAGTTACTTGTACAGTGCACCCTACCTAACCCTGACGGCAGGGGACAAGGGCATTAAATGCCCGTCTGAGTCGCCCAAATAGTGCAGAAAAGGACCGTTAGGGGCGCCACCGTTCGCCACGATGGTGATCTTGTCAGCTTCGTATGCCACTGCGCACCGCTGGTTGCACAGCCTCCTTCCACGCCGCCTGGAGAGGCCCCCAGAGCGACACGTTGGTGGATGCGCTGGAGCATGGGCACAGAGTGGCCGCCTGCTGCGGCAAGCGCCTTGCCGCTGTTGTTATCTTGTCGGGTCCGGAAGCTTGTCGCTCACCGGGCCTCGAGGTACCTTGGTTGGTCTTCCCGGCAAGCTCCTCTTGCCGGGGCCTTGTTGCCTTGCCGGAGCGCGTGGCGCGTCGCGGCAAGTTCCTCGGAGTGCCTTGGTTGGCCTTCCCGGCAAGCTCCTCTTGCCGGGGCCTTGTCTCCTGAGCTTAAATACTTTCTTCTTGAATGGCTTCATGGGAACCACGGAGGATCTTGGCGTTCGCCCGGCAAGCCCTGCCGCGGGGTGCTGCAACTGCCCGTGCACAAGTTCGGGGTACTAGGGTACCCCTATTCTAGTACACCGACAGGAGCCCCCGGGCCTGGGCCAGACACGGTGCCGAGCGCTGTTGGGCCAGGCCCAAGACAGGGCATGGGCACACGCGGACTGGGCCACGCCGAATCTCGCTCCGTATCCACCGCGCTCTCCCCTAAGGGCACGCGTTGAATGCAGCATCGTGGGAGAGATTGTGGGTGGTTCTTTATTCGGAAGGGCGAAACGTCCGCCCCGTCCCTCTTTATAAGCAGAGGAAACAGGGGCAGTTCGTTCCCCCTCGCTGGTAGCTACTACTCCATCTTGACGGACCTCCGCCACTCCCCCCCCCCCTTTTTCTCGAAGCTGAGAGAGCAGCGCGCCGCCCCCCATTGCCACCAGCATCACCAATACCGTCGACCTCCCCCACCACCTCCGCCATGGCTCCGAAAGCCGACAAGGGAAAGGGCGTGAAGTCGGCCGAGGCGCAGCGGCTCGCAGCGCTGTGGAAGGAGCGGGCGATCTTCTCCCCCCAGCTCGGCGTGAAGGAGCTGAGGGAGTACTTCTACCTCTTTTGGGCGACGGAGACGCGGGCGCATCCGCGCACGAGGGTACTCCCGGCCGCTGCTTCGGAACTGGCTCCAAACAGGTACCCATTCTTCGCGCTGTTCTTCTATTGCGGGCTCTGCCCGCCCTTCTCGGAGTTCTTCTGCGATATCATGAACACCTACGGCTTCCGCCTCCTTGATTTCACCCCCAATGCCGTTCTGACCATGGCAGTTTTCGCACATTTGTGCGAAAACTTTGTCGGAGTCCACCCCAATGTTGCCCTTTTCCACCACTTCTTCATACCTCGGATAGAGAGAGGAGAGCCGCTTGCCGGAGGGATCGCCTGGATCTCGAGAGTCAGCAAGAAGGAGGCGTACTTGGAGGGTGAGCTCCGCAGCAAGTGGGAGCAGTGGAGAGCGGAGTGGTGCTGGATCATAAAGGAGAATCCGCAGCCCTTCACCGCCGTGCGCCAAGCTCCGATAGTGCGCGGCAATGACTAGAGCAACGTGGCCCCGGAAGACGAGAGGCTGAAGATCGCCATTACTAGGATCCTTCGCCTCAGGCTTGTCGGGCTCACTATAGGCGCTGTAGGCGCAGATTTCCTCCGCCGCCGCATCGCCCCCCTGCAGGAGAGGGGGAGGCCCGCCTGGGAATTCAAGAACTCGGCGGACATCATGAGGCTGCGGCCGGCCCTCAACTACAACTTCACCGTCTTGGAGCTGGATGCAATGCTCCTGGAGTTGTTCAAACGCGATCCCCAACACCCATTCATGCTGGCGAGGGGCGTCGTTCCATTGTGCAATAATTCTTTGCTTGACCGGATCCGCGCCATGATGCCGTTGTGCGATTCACACGGAATCGTTCCAACTTGGCAAGAGCCTGCGGATGACGTCGTACAAGCGTTCTTCGACAACTTGGAAGAAGTGCCGGTCCGCGCTGACGAGCAGAAGAGCCTCACCCGTGACACCACCGACGAGGAGCTGCAGCGCATCGCCACTAGGGCGGAAGAGGTTGAGGCCGCAGCCGCCGCGGGCGCGTTCGGGTTCACTATGGAGGAGGCGGAGGCGGCAGAGGCGGCAAACCTCGCCGAGCGCGCGGAGTTTATTGGCGAGGAAGAGCCTGCCGGATCTGAAGCTGAGCCGAGCGAGGCCGGCGAGGAAGAGCCCGAGCCTTCAGAAAGCTTGCCGCAGGCGGAGCCCCCGGCCCCGCCAAGAAGGCTCCTTCGCAGGGCCGCGGACGTAGCGGGGCGGCAGCCGGGTCAACAGCCGCCGAGCCGTGCGACACGCTCTACCGCGGCAAGCAATGTTACCGCGGGAGCGCCTAACGCAGCAGCGGCAACTGGAGCGGGATCTTCCCGGGACGCCGCCACTGCCCCCGCCAAGCGGGCAAGGGATCCTACTCCTCCGCCTCGCCGCGCCAGAGGGGAGCCGGACTTCGATCTTTCCGCGCTCAGCTCCGACGAGGAGGAAGAAGAGTAAGTTTCTTTGGTGCTCTTATAGTTCTTCAATCTTGCTGTTTTTATCTTGTATCTGACTTGCTTCAAGCTGAACTCCTTTCTTTTCAGGACGCTGGCCCAGAGAGCGGCGAAGAGGGCCAAGGCCGCGGTGATTGTCATCGAAGATGACCCCACCGTGTCAGCAGGGGGTTGGTCCGAGACCACCTTGACGGACCCGGCAACCACTCCTCAAAGCAGCCCCCAGCGCAGCCCCCGGCGTAAGTTCATAGTTAGCTTTCTGCTGTCAGGCGCGCATGAGTGCTTTTTACTTTGTTGATATCTTGCTTGTTGATTTGTGTAGGAGCAGAGCAGCCATATCAGGAGCGCCCGGAAGCTGGTCCCGAAGTGCCATCTGCTTCGACTATGCCGCCAAGTGAGGAGTTCCCGGTAAGGGAGCGCTCTCCGGCAAGGGGCAGCACCGTCGATCCCGCGGTGGCCGAGACCGCAACTGCAGATCTTGGCACAGGTAATTCACTTGTCCAAAAACTTTCCCTTGGGTTCTTTTTCTTCTAATTTTCTTCTCTTGGATTTTTGATTGACTTTTCTTCCTTCTTCGTTCTTCAGACCCATCTGCTGCTGAGCCAATGGAGACAGAGGGCGCCGGCAAGGAAGGCGCGTATGGCAGCACTGACGATGCCGCCGCCAACGAAGAAGGGGCCGGTGCTGATGAGACCGCCGGCGAGGAGGCCGCCAAGGCTGCTGCAGAAGCCGGTGAGGGGTCGGGCGATCGCACTGATGACCCTGAGGCTGCAGGAGCGCCAGGCGCTGCGCCGACCGCTGATCCCTCTGCCGCTGCTGCGGGGCCGGGCTCCGAGGAGCCCCAGTCCGGTGCCTACTTGAAGGTCGGCGACGATATCTTCATCAAGCTACCCTGGGTGTCGAGCTCCAGGGCACCGGTCGAGGGGGAAACTTTCGATGAGGAAGTGCTCACCTCCGCTAGACTGTCGTTGGTCGACGCGCCCAGCAGCAGCAGTGGCGAGCCTGAGGAGGAGCAGCTGCTGCGGAAGCTGCTGTCACTCTACCGCGCCCGGCAAGCCAAGCTGGCTTCCCGGGAAGCGCTTGTCGCGAAGGTGGGAGTTGATATGGAGAAGCGCGCGGAGGAGCTCCGGGGCCACAATCAAGAAGCTCTCCGGTCCCTAGCACAGGAGCGGGAGCGACTCGCCGAGGAGCACACGGCCTTCCTTCTCGAGAAGGCCGAAGCTGAGGAGGAGCAAAGGCTGGCCGCCGAGAAGCAGTCCGCGCAGGAAGGCGAATTGGTGCAGCGAAATGCCAACCTTGACAGCTACGAGGAGGAGCTCGCCGAGCGCGAGCAAGCACTTGGCGGGGCGCTCAAGGAAGCAAAGGACGCTGCCGCAATCGCAGAGGCCGCCAAGAAAGAGCTGGAGGAGAAGGTGGCGCAGCTGGAGGCCAACATCGGGAAGAGCGGCGAGGAGCTTGCCGCGCTCAAGCGTGAGCATGAGAAGGATGTTGCTGCCCACGGTGAGCTGTAAGGTCGTCTCACTGAGAGGGGCAAGGAGCTCAGCGCCGCCAAGGATTCCAATGCAGACCTGGAATTGAAGCTGGCCACGCTGACGCAGACGCTAGATGCCGCCAAGGAGCGGGAGAAGACCTTGTCGGAGAAGGTCAAGGCTGACAATGCGCTGCTGGAGAGCATCGCAGTTACCCAGAACTCATTCAGAGATACTGTGGAGCACTGGACCGAAGGTCTGGTGAATATTGCCGCAGTCATCGACGAGGAGCTGGCGCAGCTGGGGATGGAGGACTTTGGGTATCCCTCCGACGAGAATCTCCAACCCAGCGCCAAGATCAGCCTGTTCTTCAAGGGCGTGGCGACGGCACTCCAGCGGCTCCGGGAGAGGATCCCAAAGCAGCTGGCCGACGAGTCGCGCAAAATCTGCGCCGGGGTTCTCCAGAAGGTGCTGATGAAGGTGGCCTTCCGCAATCCAGGCCTCAGCTTCACCAATGTCCTCAAGTCCTTGCCGCCAGACGCCGATCGAGACGCACTCAAGGCCCTTGTTGCACCCATTGTGGACAAGGTGAGCGAGATCAAGAGGGTTGAGGGCGATCGCGTAGACTAGGCCGCTCATTTCTTCTTTTCCCTTGTCGCTGCTAATCACGTTATGAAAACAGTCTGTTAGAGCTGCGACAAGTTATCTTGTAATATAACTTTATTTTTGTTATCAATTGCTATGTTATTTCCTCTACTAGATTCCTTCCTTTGTATGTTTTTACCCTACGCTACTAGGGAACTTGTCGGCGCAGGCACCCGAGCCGCGAGCGCTGAGTGCGGAACGTCAGCAGCCTGCTGGCGGCGCTGCTTCCGACAAGAAACCTTGTCGCGACTAGATGCAGCACACTTAAGTTGTTGAGCGGACTCGAAACAAAGTAAGGGCGCAACTAGCCACGAGTTGGTTCCTCCGCGCACAGGTTTTCCATACAAAGCAGGGTCGTTCGAGGAAGATAACTCAAAAATTTAAAAACTGATTGCTCAAACTTTGGCAACTTAGCTTTTCTATCGTTTGCTTCCCGGCAAGGCAAAACTTTGCTTGAACGACGCCTGGTCCATACCACAATCTTCTCCTTCCCCCC
>NC_041384.1:242664292-242769815 GCF_002162155.2 Triticum dicoccoides | reverse complement strand
GAGGGAACCTTCTTTTCCTTTGTTGAAAAGAAGAAAGAAGAGAAAATAATGATATGGAGCCCTTCGGCTCATTATTGCTTACCGGATATAGGTGCTGCACAAAGTGTTAGATAACACATGCAAGAAAGAAACTAATGCATGAAATGGACAAGTTGTGCGGAGCACATGGGGTTTTACTTATGCACGGGATCTGCGCCCGGCTTTGTACAAAGTATTACATGCAGCAGCGGCAAGACTTGTACAAAAGGTGGTTGCCGGAACGGGTTCCGGCAACCGCGCCCTATGGGATAAACTTACGAAGATGTTCTATGTTCCAGGAGTTGCTCACCGGAATGCCATCTTCGGTCTCAAGGCGGACAGCGCCGGGCCTAGTGACTCGTTTCACCCGATAAGGGCCTTCCCACTTCGGCGTCAACTTGTTGGAATTCTTGGCGGACTGAACGCGCCGAAGAACAAGGTCGCCTTCCTCGAAGCTTCTGGCCTTAACTTTGCGGCTATGGTAGCGGCACAAAGCTTGCTGGTATCGAGCAGCTCGTACAGCAGCCTGAAGACGATCTTCCTCAAGGAGCAGTGCGTCGTCTTGTCGCAGCTGTTCTTGCTCAAGCTCATCATAAGCGAGCACTCGAGACGATCCGTATACGAGTTCCGTGGGGAGAACTGCCTTTGCTCCATAGACTAGAGCGAAAGGCGTCTGGCCAGTGGCTCGATTTGGCGTCGTTCTGATCGACCAAAGAACCACCGGCAGCTCCTCGATCCAGTTTCTTCCGCACTTGCGCAGCCTGTCGAAAGTTCTGGTCTTGAGCCCGCGCAGCACTTTAGCATTTGCCCTCGCTGCTTGACCGTTGCTTCTCGGATGAGCAACAGAAACGAAGCCGACCTTGGCGCCAAGGTCTTGGACGTACTGCATGAAGGTGCGGCTCGTGAATTGCGTGCCGTTGTCGGTGATGATCCTGTTAGGGATCCCGAAACGACAAACAATTGACCTGAAGAACTTGACTACTGACTGTGCTGTCACCTTCCTCACTGGCTGCACTTCCGGCCACTTTGTGAACTTGTCGATTGCGACATACAAGTACTCAAAGCCCCCGACTGCTCGGGGGAAAGGGCCGAGGATATCGAGCCCCCAGACCGAAAATGGCCAGGATAAAGGGATCGTCTGGAGAGCTTGAGCTGGCTAGTTTATCTGTTTGGAGTGGAACTGGCACGCTTCACGCTTGGTTACTTATGTAGTTGCATCCTGGAGGGCTGTCGGCCAAAAGAAACCTTGCCGGAAAGCTTTGCCAGCAAGTGCTCTTGCGCCAATGTGGTGGCCACATATGCCTCCATGTATCTCTGCCAACAACTTTTGTCCATCTTTCCGGCAAATACACTTCAATTTCACACCGTTGAGTCTTCTTCTGTACAGTATGCTATCGACAAACTGGTACATACTTGACTGCCAGGCTACTTTTTCCGCTTCTTCTTGCTCTTCGGGAAGTTTTCCTGTCTGAAGGAAATGGACAATCTGCTGTGCCCATGCTGGAGCTTGTGGCTCGACAACAAGGACTAAAGGCACATCGGCTGCTGCGGGAACATCCGCTTCTATGGCAAGGACTTGCGGCCTTGCCGGAGCTTGATGTTCCCCGGCGAGCTTGCCGGAGCAAAACTTGTCGGGAGCGTCTGCTTCAACGGAACAAACCATAAGGCTTGCCGGAGCAGACTGCCCCTCAGCATCCTTGGTGTTGATCTTGGGGACTTTCTTGGCGGCGGCTTCGGGGAGCTCTGCCGGAAAGTAGTCACCAGAAACCAACTTCCTCTTCTTGCTTTGTCCAGTTGATGGTGTTACGGATGGTTGAGTCAACTTAAGCACAAAGATCCCTGGTTCCACAGGTAACTTTAGTGCGGCGCACTTTGACAGGCCATCAGCAATGTCATTCTGAGCTCTTGGGATATGCTCCATCTGTAGGCCGTCAAAGTGCTCTTCTAGCTTCCTCACTTCATCGACATATGCTTCCATCAATGGACTCTGGTAGTTCTTGTTCACTTGGCGGACGACAAGCTGTGAGTCACCCCTAACAATGAGCTTCTTGATCCCAAGGTCTGCTACGATTCTGAGACCGGCAAGCAAACCTTCATACTCTGCAGTATTCTTGGTTGCTTGCTCCTTGGGAAAGTGCATCTGGACTACGTACTTGAGGTGCTCTCCGGTGGGCGCGACAAGCAGCATGCCCGCACCGGCGCCTCGCAGCGAGAAGGCACCATCAAAGTACATCAGCCACTCTTTGCTTTCCTCTTTGACGGGGATGCTCGTCTCTGGAATTTCTTCATTTGGTGTTGGCGTCCATTCTGCTATGAACTCTGCCAATGCTCTGCTTTGGATAGTTGAAGTGCTCTCAAACTTGAGGCCAAAGCTTGACAGTTCCAGCGCCCACTCGTCAATCCTGCCTGTCGCTTCTGGATTTTGCAGTATCCTCTTCAGCGGAAAGCGAGTGACGACTGTGATCTCGTGTGCTTGGAAGTAATGGCGCAGCTTTCTCGAGGCCATGAGGAGGCCAAAAAGCAACTTCTGCACACCAAAGTACCTCGATCTAGCCCCCTATAGAAGGGAACTGACAAAGTAAACTGGACGCTGCACCATTCTCTTATGCATCTTATCATGCTCCTGCGCAGATCCATCTCTGTCGGGACCAGAGCTTGTCGGCGAAGCCCCCTGCTTGTCGCTGGATGCATCTGCCGTGGTTGCTGGCTCATCATCTGCCTCCCTCTCCGCCACTAATGCAGCACTAACCACTTGATTGGTTGCCGCTATATACAGCAGCAACTTCTCTTGCGGCTTAGGTGCGACAAGCGTTGGAGTGGAGGACAGGTATCTCTTCAAGTCCTGCAGCGCGGCCTCCGCCTCCGGAGTCCATTTTATTGGACCTGCCTTTTTCAAAATTTTGAAAAACGGCAGGGCGCGCTCAGTAGATCTAGAGATAAACCTGCTGAGAGCAGCCACGCAACCGGCAAGCCTTCGTACATCCTTGACGCGCTTTGGTGCTTCGATCTGCTCAATGGCCTTGATCTTGTCGGGATTGGCTTCAATTCCCCGCTGAGACACGAAGAACCCGAGAAGCTTGCCGGAAGGGACTCCAAACACGCACTTCTCGGGGCTAAGCTTGAGGTTGATCTTGCGCAGATTTGCAAATGTCTCGTCTAAATCTTGAATCAGGGCCGCCCTGTTCTTGCTTTTGACCACTATGTCATCCATGTAGGCTTCCACATTTCTGTGCATCTGCGGCTCAAAAGCGTGGTGGACTACCCTTGCGAATGTTGAACCAGCATTCTTCAAACCGAAAGGCATCCGTATGAAGCAGTACGTGCCACACGGGGTGATAAATGCGGTTTTCTCTTCATCCTCTTCTGCCATGAAGATCTGATGGTATCCTGAGTATGCATCAAGAAATGAAAGCAAATCACATCCGGCTGTGGAGTCAACAATCTGGTCAATGCGCGGCAAGGGAATGGGTCTTTGGGACAAGCTTTATTAACATCAGTGAAGTCAATACAAAGCCTCCATTTCCCGTTAGCCTTGCGCACGACAACAGGATTGGCCAACCACGTGGGATGGAGCACTCCTCTGACAAGGCCTGCTGCTTCCAAATTCTTGATTTCTTCTGCGATGAATTCTTGGCGCTCCACTGCCTGTTTCCTGACTTTCTGCTTGACGGGCCGCGCATGAGGACAGACGGCAAGGTGGTGCTCAATTATTTTCCTCGGAACACCGGGGATATCAGACGGTTGCCACACAAACACGTCGACATTCGCCCGCAGGAAAGCAACGAGCGCGCTTTCCTATTTGGGGTCAAGAGTGGCACTGATGGTGAAGGTACCACCAGTGTCGTCCTCCTTGGCGGACACCTTCTTGGTCTCGGGTGGAGCTGCCATTGCCTTCTTACACTTGCCGGTGGAGCTCGATGGTGCGTCCTCGATGGTAGCGCAGCACTCCGAAGAGGTGCACTTGCCGGAGTGGGCATCAGAGCTATTGCCGGACTTGGTCTTCTTCTTCCCCCCAGGAGCTTCAGCGGCAAGTGTCCTGCGTTCTGCTGCGGCTGCTGCTTCCCGGTAGATCTTGTCGGCACAGATAAGAGCATCCTTCTTGTCGCCAGGGACAGAGATGACGCTTATCGGGCCTGGCATTTTCAGTACGTTGTACGCATAGTGAGAGGCTGCCATGAACTTGGCGAGTGCCGGACGGCCAAGGATTCCATTGTAAGGTAATGGAAAGTCAGCAACATCAAATGTGACCCTCTCAGTCCTGAAGTTCAGCTCGCTGCCAAATGTTACCGGCAACGTGATCTTTCCCTTCGGCTTGCTTCTTCCCGGGTTGATTCCTTGAAATGTACCGGTCTCTTCGAGCTCGCTGTCAGGGATCTGGAGTTTCTGGAGCACCGCGAAGGAGATTAGGTTCAAGCCGGCTCCGCCGTCAACTAGCATCTTAGTGACCTTGAGGTTACGGATTGTGGGTGAAACCAACATCGGCAAGCACCCGACCGCAGTTATGCGATCAGGGTGGTCCTCAATATCAAAGATGATAGGCGTGGCTGGACCATTTCAGAGGCTTGCGTGACTCGACGGGTGGTTCTGCCGCATTAACTTCCCGCACCCACTGCTTGAGCTGGCGGTGCGAGGTATGCAGAGAAGCACCACCGTCAACGCACAGGACCTCTGTGGCTTTCTGGAACTCCTGCTCATCAGTCTCCTCATCATCCATGTCTTCATCGTCGTCGTCATCTTCATCCTTGTCGCGGCCGCGAGGAGGTCTGTCTCCTTGTCACTGCTTGGCCTTGCCGCGGCGTCCTCCTCGGCCGGGACGTTTCTTGCCGGATCCCCCAGCACCTTCCTGGGCCTTCTCCTTGTCGCGCCGCTCGTATTCAGCTTTCTGTTGCTCAACAAGCTGCTCGACTTTTTTGAAGTTCTGGAGATCATGGCCCTTGGTGCGGTGAATCTTGCAATACTGCTTGTTGGTGCCGTCCTGCTTGTCGGCGACCGCCACCTCCGCGGCAACCTCCTTGCCAGAGTCACCAGCTTTGGCTTCCTTGGTGCCACCACCGTTGCCGGACTGCTCAACAACTAGCACCTCTTTGCCTTTCCTCTTCCTGTTGTTCCGCCGCCGGTTTTTCCTTACCGGGGCAGCATCTTCACTGTCAGATCCTCCCGCTCCTACATTCTCTTCGGGGAGTCTCCTCCCTTCCTCAGCACGTGCACACTTGTCGGCCAGTGCATATAACTCACTGACGTCCCTGATCTTGCACATCGCCATTTCCTCCCGCATCCTGCGGTTTTGCACTTTCTGATGGAACGCGCTGATCACCGCAGCAGGGTGGACGTCTGGGATGTTGTGCTGCACACTGCTGAATCTCTGAATGTACTTGCGCAGGGGCTCTCCTTCCTTCTGGGCGAGCAGATGAAGATCACTCTCCTGGCCATGAGGCTTGTGTCCGCCTATGAAGGCGCCGACAAACTGATGGCACAGATCATCCCAAGAGGATATGGAGTTGTCCGGCAAGTGCATGAGCCAGGACCTGACGTTGGGCTTGAGCACCAGCGGGAAGTAGTTGGCAAGGATCTTGTCATCCCGTCCCCCAGCAGCCAGCACCGCAATGGTGTAAATGCTGAGGAACTCCGACGGATGCGTCTTGCCGTCGTACTTCTCCGATACGTCTGGCTTGAAGTTCTTCGTGCTGGGCCACTGGACTTGCGGCAGCTCACGAGTGAACGCAGGGCAACCTACCGCGTACGGCAGATCGCCTGGTTCCCCTGGCGCATGCATGTCAACAGAGGGCCCAGCGCGCTTGTCGGATTGACGTCGCGCTTCTCTTCGGCGCTCGATGCGAGTTCGAGCGTCTTCTTGTTATCGATCATGAAGAACTTGGCGCTGATCGCGACGAGCTCGTGGACCCGACGATGCGGTGGAGTCGCTGTCGAGGTGGATCCGGCGAGTCGGCGATCTTGGCCTTCAGGGCGGTGATTGCATGGTAGTTGCACCTCCACCTGTTTCGTTGCCACCGGCTCGCGCCCGGCAACCCTGCCGTGGCGGCGACGCGCTCGGCCGCCGTGGAGTGTCGCCGTTAGCGTAGCCGATGAGACTCTGAATGGTGGCCCTCCATTCGTCGATCTTGTCCGACGTCGGAGGGTAATCTAGGAGCAGTTGAGCTTGCGCCAAAGCTTCTGCTGGAGTGGTGGGTGGCAGTGGCGGACGGCGCGAGGAGCGGGATGTGCTCGGACTTCTAACTATGTTAGAAGGAGCAGTATCCCGTCCAGGCGACCGTGCCCCGCTCGTGCCAGCACGCTGGCGTGCATGCTGGTCTTGAGCGCCCCGAGATCCACCAGCTTGGTCTTGGCCTATCATGCGTATGGCACTGCAAGTGCCATGACGCTGTTGGTCTTGCGCCTCCTGAGAGTGGCACGGAACATGTACAGTCGCCGAGGCTTGTGCAGCCTTGTCCTTGGACCTGGAAGCATCATAAGCTTCCTCGTCGATGTCCATTCTTCCGCCGGCGTCCATTCCACCACCCGTTTGCTCCAACGGTGGCAGAAGTGACGTGGACGGAGCGGCTGCCGCCGAAGTCTTCTTCTTTGGTGGTATGTTGATGAAGGGAATGAAGATCTAGCTTGTGTGAACGCCAGAACAGGTTAACACAATCTCGACGCCCCCTACCTGGCACGCTAAAGATGTCGGGGAAACTGATCCACGAACACCTATGGGGCCGGCGGACCGGGCCCCTTTCGGTTCAGCGGGGGGCGGAGATCACACGAAGAGCAGATCGAGGCGAAGCACACGAGCAGTTTACCCAGCTTTGGAGCTCTCCGGAGAGATAACACTCCTACTGCTGCTTGTTTGATTATCTTGTGTTCTTGCTCCAGAGAGAGAGCATAGTGTTTTTCTGGGTCCCGAACTAGTCAAACTTCGCGAACCAGTCCAACCGAACCCTATCTACGTTGCGCATGGGCCTCCTTTTATACGCTAAAGGGGTCACCGACAGGTGGCAACGCAGAGAAGGGTACAAATGTAAAAAGTGAGGTGGTTGGTACAGTTACTTGTACAGTGCACCCTACCTAACCCTGACGGCAGGGGACAAGGGCATTAAATGCCCGTCTGAGTTGCCCAAACAGTGCAGAAAAGGACCGTTAGGGGCGCCACCGTTCGCCACGATGGCGATCTTGTCAGCTTCGTAGGCCACTGCGCACCGCTGGCTGCACAGCCTCCTGCCACGCGCGCCTGGAGAGGCCCCCAGAGCGACACGTTGGTGGATGCGCTGGAGCGTGGGCACAGAGTGGCCGCCTGCTGCGGCAAGTGCCTTGCCGCTGTTGTTATCTTGTCGGGTCTGTAAGCTTGTCGCTCACAGGGCCTCGAGGTACCTTGGTTGGTCTTCCCGGCAAGCTCCTCTTGCCGGGGCCTTGTTGCCTTGCCGGAGCACGTGGCGCGTCGCGGCAAGTTCCTCGGAGTGCCTTGGTTGGCCTTCCCGGCAAGCTCCTCTTGCCGGGGCCTTGTCTCCTGAGCTTAAATACTTTGTTCTTGAATGGCTCCAAGGGAACCACAGAGGATCTTGGCGTTCGCCCGGCAAGCCTTGCCGCGGGGTGCTGCAACTGCCCGTGCACAAGTTCGGGGTACTAGGGTACCCCTATTCTAGTACACCGACAATCTTATATAGAACCACCATTCTAGGCTTAATGAAGCGATCATATTGTTCCAATTGCATGTCTCTAGGTCACTAGTCATCATCTTCTTGTATAGATTTTGTGTGCTGGTTTGGTTACTTCAAATAATCCATTTGTGTGCTGGTTTGGTTTCTCCATTAATGCCTATCATTTTCCTCCATATGCTAGCTTGAGATGGAAAAAATGAAGGACGCGCCGGTACCAGAAGGTGAAGAGCCAAAGTCTACTGTTCAAATTGTCAAAGAAGTGCTGTTGAAATCTGTCAGGCAAATCACATTCCTCACGAATGTTGGGCTCCAGACATCTAGGAACAACTCCCGCAAAGCAACTGCTGAAGTGGCTGCTCATGTTCGTGACCTTGAGCAGAAGCTGGAGAGGTCTGAGCTTCAAGCTGAACTGGTGCAAGAAGAATTGGCGGCAATCAAGATGAAGGCGGAAGAATCTGAAGCTGCACGCGATAAGGAACTTGAGCTGCTGCGCAAGAAGTCTCAAGAACAGGAAGAGAAGTTAGCCCACTTGATGGCTCTCTTTGGAGCTAAGGTAGTTTGATGGCTGTGCTGTGAACCTCTTTGTCTTTGAGCTAAGGTAGTTGTTGCATTTTGAACCTGTGAACCTGGGAGCTGAGCTGAGAGCTATTGCATTTTGTTGTTTAAACTAGATCACATGGATCTTGTGAAGTTATGTGATCACTTGTGCACCTGGGCCTTTCTGTGAAGTTATGTGATCTTGTGAACCTGGATCACTTGTGGATCATTTTGTTTATTTTCTGTGAAGTTATGTGGATCACTTGTGCACCTGGGCTTGTGGATCACTTGTGGATCACTTGTGCACCTGGGCCTTTCTGTTTATAGTTATGCAAAATAAGAACCTGGGCTCTAAAAAGGCCAAGGCCCAAATAAGAATTAGACCAAAAAGGCTTGGGCCTAAAAAAAGAAATGATTGTAAGAAAAAATTTATAAAAGGCTGCATAACAGAAAATAAAAAGGCCAAGGCCCAAATTCGAACTAGAGTAAAAAGGCTGTGGCCCAAAACAGTAGTGGCCTATAAAAAAATCATCAGAAAAAGGCTCCATTCCCAGAAAATAAAAGGCCAAATTATTGGGCCAGGCCCATGCACATAAGCAAAATAAAGAGAAAAAAATTAAACGGGCCGAATTATTGGGCTTGGCCCATGTAGACGGCTGAAATGGACCGGGCTGATTCTATTTTACAACCTTTTCATTTCGTAATTCTGCCACGTCAGCTTGCCACGCTGGATCTGACGTGGTGTGGTCGGATTGCTAGTGACCAAAATAATTGGTTGTTAAATCTACGACCTATTTTTGGTCATAAACGTCTACGACCATTCCAGAAGAAAAGTCGCTATAGTCAGTTAACGACGGCCAGCTTTTGACCCTATGTTTTTGGTCACAAAAAGGTCACAAATTGAAAATAGTGACCATTCAGTGACCAATAGTGGTGGTCACAAGTTGACATATTTCTTGTAGTGGACGCTCGCCTCATACGGCTCTGGCTTCCTGAAGCTCTCAATCGCCTTGGTAATGAACTCCTGAGCGCCTGGCGCCTCGCACCCTGTGCTCTCTTCGCGGAGGCGCTCGTTGAAGCATGCCTCCACATGGTGCCCGAACGCCTCCCTCGTGACACTAGTCAGGTCAGAGGCCCTCCAGAGGAGAGCCACCGAGCCAAGCCTGAGAGGGGCACCGGACGCGCCTTCCTATGCAAGAGGGGAAGGCGCCCCATTAGTGGGCATAGGTCCTGAAGCAGAGCCACTAGACACTCCACCCTCCTAAGGTCCTTGGTGGAGCAGCTGCTTCTTCTTCTTGGGGACAGCCTCAGGAGGGTAGACATCACCATCATCATCTGGGTCCTCGAAAGCCGCGCCGCATCCTTCTCGTCGCATGCGCCCGTGATGATGCCACAACTCCCTGGCATCTTAATGACGATGTAGCCATGATGGGTTATGGCCATGAACTTGGCCAGGGCCGGATACCTCGAGTATGGCATTGTACGGGAGGCGAATGTGGGTGACGTCGAAGTGGATGCGCTTGGTGCGGTAGTTGTAGCGCTTGCGGAAGGTGACAGGGAGGCGGATCTACCCTATCGGGGTGGTGGAGCCGTCGGTAACTCCTGAGAAAAGGCCTAGTAGGCCGAAGCTGGTCGTAGAGCACCTGGAGCAGGTTGAACATCTCGACAGAGAGAACATTGAGCCCCGCGCCACCATCTATGAGTGTCTAGGTGACGAGGACGTTGCTAATGATAGGCAAGCAGATCATTGGGAGGCTGTCGGCAGTTTCCACGCACTTGAGATGATCAGAAGAGTCGAAGGTGATGACATACTTTGACCACATGAGAGGACGCGTCGCCTCAAGCTTGGGGAGGGCCGCGTTCACCTCACAAGCGAACTGCTTGAAGATGCGTTGAGAGGAAGGGGCCTGAGCGCCACCTAGGATGCAAGCAATGGCACGAGACTCTTGGAAGCCCCCATCCCCGTCGTCTTGGTGGTGGTCATCATTCCTTCTTGGCGGTGGCGGCAGCAAAGGGAGGCCAGCATTGCTCTTGGGGCAATCCTCGCGAGGCTGATCCCTCCAGGTGCCCTCGCGAGGCTGGCCCTTCCATCAGTCCTCACGAGGCTGATCACGCCTGTCCTGGCGGGGGTCGCGGTTGTCCCAGCGTTCTAGCGCCCAAGATGCGATTCTATCCCAATCACGTGATGAACTCATGATTGGGGCACAACCACATTTCGAGCACATAGCAAGGTGGATAACATTACAACATACCATGTACTGAATAGATGAGAATACAAGATAAAGGCTTACACTTGCCACAAGCTACAACATGAATACAACAGTTCATCAATACATAGCCATCATCATACAGAAAAGTAGGATCCGACTATGGATGAAATCAAACGAAGAAGAAGAACGACATCCCAGGCTCCCGACCCGGAACCTAACCCTTGATCGAAGAAGAAGAAGCAGAAGAAGAACTCCAAAAGCAAGCATGCGTCGCTCTCGCATCAGATCAACACAAAATATGTACCTGCAACTATTGTTGTAGTAATCTATAAGCCACGGGGACTCAACAATCCCATCACCATGGGTATCAAGACTAGCAAAGCTTAATGGGTATGGAATGGATAAGTGGTGAGGTTGCAGCAGCACTAAGCATGGTATGGTGGCTAACTTATGAGTACAAGAATAAGATGATAAACTACGCAACGGTGGCAAACTAGTAATGATCAAGAAGTGCTCCTGAACTAGTTACGCTCAAACATAACCCAACCATGTTCTCTTCTCGAACTCACTTGAAAAGAGACGGTCACGGGTACACACACCGTTGGTGTATTTTAATTGAGTTTAGTTCAAGTCCACTACAATCAGATATTAACAAATTCCCATCTGCCACATAACCGTGGGCACGGCTCTCGAAAGTTTAAACCCTGTAGGGGTGTCCCAACTTAGCACATGACAAGCTCACGATCCGCGGAGACAATCCTTCATCTCTAGACCCTCCATTCAGACTCGGAATCCTGGTGCACAAGACATTTTGACAATGGTAAAACAAGTCCAGCAAGACCTCCCGACGTGCCGACACCTTGATAGTAGCCACGCGTATCTCGTCTCAGGCCACGATGGATGAGCTAAGCGTACAGGTACCAGATACCCCAATTTGCCAAGAGGCGGTCCCACACGGTGCTCTAGTTTGGGGCCAATGCCATCGGCACTGGCCCCCCTGTATGTAGAAAAGAATCCTCTGGTTCATGACGCCCTATACCAATTAATTATTTAGATCAATATTATTATGGAAAATGTTAAAACCAATGTTGGGCCTTGCTATAAGATTTTTATTCAAAGCAAACTTTCAAGAGGGGCCCATAAACCCTCATCGTGTTAGGGTCACAAAATCAAGGAACATAACACCGGTATGACGGAAACTAGGGCGGCATGAGTGGAACAAAACACCAGGCAAAAGGCCGAGCCTTCCAACCATTACCAAGTATATATATGCATTAATTAAATAAGAGATATTGTGATATCCCAAGATATCCATGATATCCATGTCCCAACACGGAACAACCTGCAACTGCACCTGCAACTAGCAACACTATAAGAGGGGCTGAGCAAAGCGGTAACATAGCCAAACAACGGTTTGCTAGGATGGTGGAGAAGGTTAGAGGCTTATCATGGCAATTTGGGAGGCTTGATAAACAAGTGGTAGGTAGCGCGACATAGCGATAGCATCGAGACAACTAGCATAGCAAAGATAGTAGTGAGATCCAAGGTGATGGTCATCTTGCCTGAAATCCCGCTAGGAAGAAGACCGAGTCCAAGTAGACGAATCAACGAAGTCGAATGAATCCTCACAATCGCAACGAAACCGGAACTATGGAGAAGAAGCACAACCGAAAAGAAGCAAACAACACGGTAAACCAACAAGCATAAACATGGCATGATGTGCAACCAAGTATGATGCATGTCCAGTTTAATGAGTCATGGCATGGCAAAGTGCAACAAACAGTACTACAAGTTAAGTGGAGCTGAATATGCAACTCGCTGCATATTGACAAAATACCACATTCAATCATTTAGTTCTCTCTCGTTTATGCTACACATCAATATTAAATGTTGGTTAACATGGCAAGAGGTGAAGTACAATAAAACTATCTATTTAGGCAATTTTAAATGAGGCTGGAACAACAAACAACAAATCCAGAAAATCCCCATATGCATATTTCGAATTTGGTACTGTTCTGCCCTAAACCATATTTTATTGTTGTTAAATAGGAAAATAAAGTGCACCAATTTAATCTATGCATTTTTCTATCCCATTTACATATAAAGTTTATTTAATTCGGAGCTACGGTTAATTAGTTATGAAATATATCATTTTAGCAAGTCATTTATGCAAATTAAATCAAACAGCATGTTTAAACATTTTAAACATGGATGAAAGTTGCAAATTATGAAACTAGATGAAATTCTAAGCATTTTACATGTTTAAAACATTTTAATCTGATGCACGATTGGAGTTATTATATGCATGAACAATGAGGGTTTTTCTATACAACTGCAATTCCCTGGATAATCGGAAACTTCGTCCTAGAAGGAAAACAAAACATCATGGGCCGAAACTGGGGTGGACTGGGCGCAAGTCTGTGGGTGGCTCACCATGGGCCAAGCCCAGATCGATGGAGAGGCCTGACGGGCGAGCGGGGACGAGGTGAGGAGGCGCTCGGGCGCCTGCGTGTTGGATCGAGGGCTCGAGGAGCTCCTTTCCTTGGTCCTTGACATGCACAGGAGCGGGGAACTCGGGGAAGAAGCTGGCGGCGGGCGCTGCTGGAGAGGTCGAGGCTGAGAGGATCGGGTGCTACTGCGCTAGGGCCTACTGGTTCGGTCGCCGGTGGGGATGAGTTGCTCGTTGTCCCCTAGGGATCGAGCAAAGGAAGCTCTGGTTGGTGGAATGGGTGGATCGGGAGGGATCTCGAGGAGGAAGAGGAGTGGCAGCGGGAAGGAGGATTGGATGGGACAACCGTCCGAGATTTTAGGGTTGCGGTGATTAAATAGCAGGTGGATTAGGTTAGGTGCATTTGGGCCCTCCGATTCAAATCGGACGGTCGAGAAAATTAGGCTATGGGTGTCCAAATAAGATACCAAATATATTTTAGGGATGTTTCAGTATGATTCGGACCCATCGGTAATGACAACCCGGTTCGGGTTTGGGGATGTTTCGGACGCACACAAGGGGTTTGTGCACTGTGCAGAGAGATTATGCGGCCAGACAAGAGGGACTCGAAAAACCCAGTTGTTCTTGGAACGGTCAATGAATACAAGGGGGGTCGCGGCAACTATGAATGGATACAAGCTTTATGAAAACATGATGATGCAATGGGCATGATGGCATGATGAATGCAACAACCAAATAAAACACACAGCGACAACAAAAAACATGGAAGGCATCTGGAGCGTCGGTCTCGGGGCGTTACAACTCTCCTCCACTTACAAGAGATCTCGCCCTGAGATCTAGGGATGGCATCGGAGAGAAGCGGAAGAGGAAGAGGTAAAACAAAGTTGCTTCCTTGACAAATGAGCGAAACCAGGAACCTTGAGATGTTGAACAACTTGAAAGAAAGAATACAACGAAGATGAACAAAGTTGAAAACACTCCATTAGAAAAGAGTAACAAGGAACATTACGAGAACCTTGTAGGTTGAAAGACATAAGAAAAGCGTTACAAAAGACAAGAAGTAGATGCAAGCACTCCAGTTGAAACGAGATGTACAAGGAACGATAAAGATCAATTACAACAACACTTCAGTTGGAAATGGAAGGCATAGAATATGAACTTGGCAAAATGAAAGCACTTGGATGAGACTCCAGTTAAAAGAGGAATGATAGACATAACACTCCGGTTGAATGGATAAGCAATAAAAGAACATGATCTTGACAAAACAAGATGATGGGTCAAAGAAATCAACATCACAATGCCTCCGGAAGAAATGAAAGAATGGAATGGAATGAATGGAGGAAAGCAAGATCTTGAAAGATCACGCTTATAGGAAATGCTAGAACGGAGTTGTTGGATTATCAACAACGAAAGGATAAGCTTGTTGTGGGCTTATGGAAAACATCTCAAAATTATGAGGTGACAACCTGCCACTCACGGGAAAAAAGATTTGATTGAGAGCACCAAAGAGATGAAAAAATTCTTCCACCAAGATGATAAAGAGATAACTTGGATCATTGTTAAGCACCCCAATTATCAACATTCCTCAGGGAAGGCTTTAGGTGAAATTTTTACCAAGATAACTCCAATGAAGATATTGATGGATTTAAAATACCTCATTCTTGACAACATATGAATCATGAAACATGAAGGAAATTGACAAAAATTACATAACACCACCTCAAAAGATAATGTAGAAAGAATTGCATTTCAAAATGCGGGATGAAGAATGTTTGATCTCCTCCAACAAGGATGTTGACGAACACCAGAAGAAGGAATGAAATATTTGATGAACCACCATGTAGAGCCTTCGTGAGAAATCTGGTAATAAAAGGATGATGAGAAAGAAGTGAAGGCTGAAAATAATAAGATTGAAGCCTTGTAATGATTTATATGAAGCTTTGTGCCGATATAACCACGAAGCATTGCAGCTCCAGAAAGAAAGATGAATCACTTGGAATAGTGAATTTCTTCATCATGAACAAACTCCGGAAGAAGGGATTAAATTACTTGGATGAAACAAGAATAAGAATTATGTTATGCGCATCCTTCACTAATTTAAATTGATGACAAGCAATGGATTTTTCATACTACTTATTCTTCTTTCAAAGATTGAGGAGAGATATAGCGCAAACTTGGGAAAATCTTCATGAACCACCGGTAGGATTGGAAAGAACGAATGAATTGATATGATAATCAAGGAAGAGAACTCTTGAACGAACCATGGTAAGGATTGAAACGAATGATGAAAAGAGAATGACTCTCCGGAAAGCATTACGAACGCACGAAGATGATACAAGGGAACAAAGAGATCATGACTTGATTAGAGAATACTTGAACAATGCACCGGACGAATATGGAGATGAACGAAGAGGCAAAAATTTAAGAATAGTTGGAGGATGACGTTGGAAACTGGGAACCAAGAAATCTTCCGAAATGATGGCCTCTGGATGATCGAGAGACAAGCAACTCCTGAAATTCTTCGAATGGGTATGAAAAGAATTCTCATAACCGTAGATAATTACGAGGATGACATGAAGCTTGAACTACACATCTTTGGAAGAACGGGCAAGGATTTAAGAGGAACTCTTCTTCGATCTTCAAAATCCAAGAATGGCGACGAGAAACACCACCATGAATTGTTGACGCACTCCGAAACAATGAAGAATAGAAATGTAGAACCAACGATGAAAATGTTTTGAAAGCGATCTTGGAGAAGGAATATGACTGATGATAATTCACTCTTACGTCAAACTTTGAAAAAGAATTTGAGAATAACTCCAAACAAAATTAGAAGAGTCAGGTAAGATCCAAGGGAAAAGACCTGTGGGTTAGGGCCCGCTCAAAAGAACTACCGTTGGAAATGGTTGCTTGAAAGGGAGATTGCACTGGTTGAACTAAATGGCTTGAATGAGACAACAACCCCGGAATAGCTTGAATGGATTAAGAATGGAACTGCGAACCTTCTAAGATATCTTCAACACTCCAGAGCAAATGAATAGAAAGAAGTGAACGATTCATAGGTGCACCGGCATGGGAAAGCATTTGAATCAGGGAAAGGGGTATGATCAACATTGAAGCTTGAATTGAATCCACCGGAAAATAATTTGAAGACGAAAGAATGATGAACTTGAAGCTTCCTGAGCATCTTCTTGAGAATCACCGGATAAGAACATTGAAAGAAAGGACTGAAGAGACTTCTCACAAATAAAAGGATACATGATTATGAAATCTGAATCCTTGAAGAAAAAGGATGGGAGGGCGGGGAAACCAAAGACAACTTGGGACGGATGAAACAAACACCATTGAGAAAACTTAGTATTGATCTCGCGAATGTTTAAATGATCGGATCCACTTGAAGAGAAGCACGCCGGTTGGAAAAGAATTAACATGACAACCTTGATGATCAAGAAGGATTAGTATTCACATAGAAATATGAGAAAACCTCTTAGGAAAGGTATGGATTCAACACTTGACATTGAAGCAACTCAAATACCACAACTCAAAACAAAACAAAGGATTTGGCTTGCAAAAGTAGCCAGAAACAAATACATAACCCATCATGCATTTGTTGGACGGATAAACCTGGGTAACTACTTGAATTCCCACCTATGAACTCCCGAAACTTTCTGCTTATGCAATCTGGTGTTGGGGATACAGGGAGGCACAAATATCTCACACAACTAACAAGCCCTACGCTCCAACACATAACCAAGAAATCTTCGGAAACTATGCACCTCATACCTTCGAAAACATCCGCTATACTAGCTGTAGCAATACATCTGATCACTCTCCGTAGTACTGGGTGTCGTCAAACTAATATCACCACAAAGAGTATAGAAGAATTTTTGATGTCGTTGACCTCTGGTATTCCGGAACTGAAATGATAAGCACTGTGACAAAAACACCTTGGAGCTCAACTCCCCGGGACACTGCCACAACCCCTAAATTTTTAATTGTTCCATGCTATTTTATTATCAATCTTGGATTTTTTATAATCATTTTATAGTCATTTTATATCATTTTTTAGTACTAACCTATATACATAGTGCCCAGTGCCAGTTCCTGTTTTTACATCGCAGGAAATCAATATCAATTGGAGTCCAAATGGTACGAAACTTAACGATGATCTTTTATGGGCCAAAAGGTAGCAGATGGGCCCTAGTTGCACCTGGGGGATGTGGCACCCCAATCCGCATGGAGCAGGGGGCCTTCGTACGTCAGCCCGGGATAACACCTGACGCATGACAGGTCCATAATACAGCATCCCAGGTACAAGATTACATCATTGATGAATACAATTATCTGGCATAGCCCCAAGTCTAATAAATGATAGCAGAAGTCTGATTGAACGGCGGTGGAAGTCTTGGTTTGGCAGCATTACAACTCTGGCTGGGCTCCACAACTCACAGGACTGGCAAGGTTATGGCCTAGCACGACGCATCAAGCGAACAATACGGGTATGACCTACAAAACTGGCATGACACGCCATGTCAGTACATTGAATGGACTTGCAAGACAGCTAAATACATAGCATCCAAACAAGCAGAAGACAAAGCAAGAACCGAGCGCATGCAACAACCTATGTCATATTAATTACTAAGCATGGCATGATAAAGATCAACTAAACATGAACGCAATCATAACATCTGCTAACATGGCAATAACATGGCATATCAGATCATGCTTCTCACATGGCAAAGGCAAAACATATCATCTCAGCTCAATAATGGCAAAAATTAACATATCAATCAAAGTATGGCATAGCATCATGAAATTATGCTGAAAATAAACTACCAATAATATCCAATGCAGCCATAGCATATTAACTTTATGCATTCATCTTTTGTTCTATCATGGTTCTTTAAATGCAATTAATGATATATTACTCATGCAATGTAACCAAACTTGTACACCGAGTCCCTCGGACTCTCTTATCAACGGGTTGCCTCACAACCGAACAGTGATCTTTCCGGCGATCACAGCCAAAGTAACTTGTGATCCTTACGGCGATCACTACCAAAATAACTTGTGATCCTTACGGCGATCACCACCAAAATAACTTGTGATCCTAATGGCGTCCACCACCAAAATAACTTGTGATCCTTACGGCGATCACCACCAAAACATCACCGTGACTTCTCACGACTATCTCATAGTTCAAGTCACCATATTTTTGTTATCACATATTTATTTACTCACTTAATTATTTCAGTTTATCCTCCATTTCGACCAAGATCTGATAGTGGGACCTACTATGAACTGTTGCTATCGATAGCCTTATACACTCTGCAGAGGTAACACACAGTACCCACACCACGGAACCCATGGCCTCATCATCCCATTCGGGTGGACCAACGGCATTCCGACGAAACCGATCTACTGCCACGACACTCTCCTGGCCACTCTGACCCAATCCCCAACAGGCTGGTCCTGGGTGGCCCCGTGTCTACCAAATACACCCCGACCACCATCGTGGTCATGTCCCACTTGGGGACACTCCCACTCGGGGACTGGTACCAAAAATCTCAAAAAAAACGAGCACACAAGCTTATGTCCGCATACCTGGTTAGGGTAAGCACGCCCATAACCTTCCCTAGTTGGAGGCACCGACGAGAGGTCACGACAATAGCTCGCATTAAGGGCCCCCATAAGGCAAATGTGGCTGCACTGAAAAAGTTCGATTTGGCGGCACTATGACTCGATCCTATCGATGACGGAGGAGGTTTGTCATTATTAAGTCATTTTATTTCCTTCTCCATCATCATGAACATATTTAACATAAGTGCAACATGCGGCATACAAATGCATGAACACAATATTGAATTTCTCAAGTGCAGAACCATAGCATAAAGAACGTGACAATAGCATATCAACGGTGCATATAAAATTCACAGAACATTTTATAACGATGACATGCAAATATAGTAGAGTAGTGACATGGCATTATTAATAACAGCATTTTAATTAACATGGCAAAAGATATCATGAAAACATAAGCATTCATGATAAGCATAAAGAAATAACTGCCGATGAAAACGATATGAAACAACTGCAACTACACACACACAAGGTGCAAGCAAAGTCAACATGGACGTTCGGGGCTCATTATAAGAGGTTGGCTTGCCTGGGGGTCGACAAATACTCCGGGAAGAAGTGGGAAACGATCGCGGAAAGATTTGCCGGAAACAGTTCTCTCCCGGAGGAGGCTGTTTACGGGCAAGGGCAAAATGGTCATTTTCACTAGGTGAAAACATTATGAATATGAGACCAACGGAAAGAGCTCATCGAACAGAGAACGTGAGCACTGGAATCACCTGATCCGGAGTTACGGGTAAAAAGATACGGGCGTTTAAAGCTCACAGACTAGTCTGTAAAAATATTTCTACAAACAGGTCCCTGGTAGTTTAAACAGAACGTGTCTTTTCGGAGATTATGTTTTCCAGAGAGGAAAACGTGTTTCCGGCCGAAGCGGAGGAAGAATACGCTTTCAGTGAATGAAAGCGTGCTTCACAGAATACACTTTCGCGTGAGGGAGACGGCTTCGTGGCGGGGCGCCGCCACTTATCCACGTGGCCGACTGGGCCACGCCCTTCTCTTGCAGACAAGTGGGGCCGCGCGAGGAGGGGCCCGCCTGGCCTGGCATCTTCAACCTCCCGGTCCGGAGAGAGCGAGGCCGACGGAGGCGTCCGCCCCGACGCCGATCGCCGGCGTGTCCGGCCACCTCTCGAGGCGCACGACCTACCCAGGAGATTAGGGCTGCGAGGCACATCAGATGAGGGTGGTTGCGGCCGCCGACAAGCACTGTAGAGGAAGTAGCAAAGCCCGCGGAGGAGAAGAGGGTTCGGTCGCCGGCGAGGTGATGGCTACGATGGAGGAGAGGAGGGGTTGAGGCCACGGGAAGACTCACTGGACCCTAGGGAGGGCAGTGGTGGAGGTGGAACGGCGAGAGGGGGGGCACATCGCTGGAATCGAGCAAAGACCGAGGTGGCGGTCATGGCGGCGATGGGGTCAGAGAGAGGCTCCGGGGACGAGAGGAGGGAATGGGGAGGCGTTGTGGCCGCGGACGAGCCCGAGGGCTCTACCTATAGCCGCGGGGAGCTCGGGAAGGGGGAGGGCGAGGTGGCACGCGTCAGGCGACGTGTCCGTGCGCCGGTGAGGGCGCAGGCACGGCCAAGGATCATGGGGAATCACGGGAAGGCGGCGAGGGGGATCAAGACGAACGCCAGAGGGTCACGGAGATGAGGAAGGCGTGCGGACGAACGGAGGAAGAGGACATCAGCGAGGAAGACGACGAGGCACAGGAGCACACTATTCGGGTCGTTGGCACAGCTCGCCGGAGAAGAAAACAAAGGCGGGCAGCGGTCCAGAGGGAAGCCGACATCGAGGGGCAACTATTGGGCATTGATGGAGAGACCAGAGGCGGTCGGGGCAACGATGCCGACGACCACAATGGCTAGACCACCATTTTGGCTGGTTACACGCGTGGTCACCACTGGCATGGCGCGCTCTGGGGTTTCTACTGAAGTAAGTTTATGTCTACCGCGTAGTCCTTCCAGCGTGGAGTGTTACCATAGTAAGTAGAAGGGCAGAGACAAACGAAGCTGGGTAAAACAAGCTCCACAAGTTTGATGTTGCAAATTTGGCAACACCCTAGAGATTAAACCCGAGGGGGTAAAAGGTAGATAAGTTTTCTGGGAGGCTTAGGCTAGAAAGGACTACGGTCCTGGGAGTTTTGAGGTAAAATGGACAACTATTTACCATAGTTGCTGTACAACCACCAAAACTGACCCAAAAACTGAATCATGGTGAAACACTCACTAGGAGTGATGGATTAGGCTATAACTTGGCAAAGACCGATGATTTGAACATATCATGATGTTGTAAAAAGTTCATACCAAATGGACTCACCAAAATGGTACTTCCTTCCCAGCTATCAATTCTGTCGAAAAATTTCAGAAAAATCCTCAGGGCAAATGGCTTGATGAAATGAGCCACAATCTTGTGGAGATAGGTTATATGGATATGAGAAGGCCTGGGAAAATTATCAGCCATAATGGAGCAAGATAAAATACACTTGCTTCACAAACTGAAAATGTGGACAGAAACAAAGAATTGCTCCTGCGCTCACATAGTTCAATGAAATGAACTGAATTTGGGTGGAGGCTAATGATTTGAGATAATAGAGAGGATGGAAAAGTTTCATCCCGTTTGGAAACACTATGAAGGTGCTTCCTTCACAAACTTGTGTTCTGGTCAGAAACTTTGAAAAATTGCACAGGTAGCTAGGATGAATGGATTGATCTCATCTTTGGTATCCATGGGTTATGTAACAATGTTAAAACACCCTGCCAAATTGCAGCTTAATTGGTCTTAGGAATAAAGAACTTCCGTTGCAAAATTTCGAAGAAGGCAGAAACTTGCATTGGATCATGTGCCAAATTTTGAACTGTGGAATCATGAGATGAGGATGGAACTAGTGATTATATAGCAAGGACAAGCTCCACAAATTGTGTGGGAATTTTCCCTGCTATAAAAATAGTAATTCCTTTGGAAACTGGCAGAAGTGCAATATTGGCTTAAAATAGGAAAAGGCAATTTTCCTTATTTAATTGTGGCCAATATCTTTGCTAGAGCTTGGATTAGGCATAAGAATGAACTCCACCAATTATCATGAATTTAGGAGATGGCCAGCTATGCCTTTGGATTTTATTCCTCAGAAAGGCAATAAAAGGAATAAATCATAATTCAAAAATATCGCATTGGACTTAGCAATATTTTTGCATATTCAAGGTTCAGAAAGATAGGGTGATCTCTGGGAACAATTGGGAGGATCAACAGAGCAAGGAAAATGATGGCTCCTTTGTAATCACAAGGGCCACATTCAAATTCCAAAAATTTGGAATTAGGGTTTGAGAGGATTTTGAGCAGATGCAAATGAGGTCTTGCCCACTGAAAAAAGACACGAGCAAGGTTTTGAAAGGTTGGAAATGACAAAATTTCCTAGAGTCATCCAGCAAACTCAGGAGAAAATTTTGAAAATGAGTGCCAGGAAGGAATAACAGCACAAAAATTGATAATCCAATTTTGGGGATGTTACAACTCTTCCCCCCTTAAAATGAATCTCGTCCTCGAGATTACTAGGGTTATAGCACAAATGAAAGAATAACCATTCCGGGGAAAAACCTCGGCTTAATTTTTAACCCTTTGGTTAAATTCAAACGAGATAGGGGCACCGATAATTGGTATACCCGGAGAGGGATATGGCAAACTTGGGCATATTCACGGCTAGGGGCATTCGAGATCAAACTCCCGAAAAATGCTAGATGCACCAAATGAACAGTGGTTTCACCTGCTGACACGTGGGTCTAGGGCCCACTGGAAGCCTCCTTCTTCTACCTCCGGCTTGCTGCTTCTTCTTCGTCGCTGCTCCGCATGCGGCGTAGTGCAGCGCGCATCTAGCTTCTAGGGCGATGAGGACCCTAGTGCCGTAGTGTGCGGCATGCACGGCACCGGTGCAGTGAGCACTCACTTCGCGGGCCAGTACCTTGTCGGCACTGCTCGCGGATTCGCCTCCTGGACGCCGGTGATCGAGCGACGAGCGGTTCTCCTAGACCTCGCTCAGCGTGCACCGGGGTTGGGCTATAAAAATGGCAGCGCGGCTCTCCTCCAATGCACAAACACAATGCTGCTCTACTACCTCTTCGGTTTGGGCGAGATCGAGTCGAGCTCCTTCGGCGAGGAGGTGTTCCTAGTGGCGCTGCGGCTGTTCCTCGCAGCACTGTTGGGCACGTTGATCGGCTCATCACTCCTCCTGCTGATTCTCATCAGGAATGAGCGAGCTCGGAACAACGCGCGGCTAGGTGCGGTGGCTCGAGACGCGAGAGAAGATGGCGCGCTGGGTGGTCATCCGCCACGCTTGATTTTCCGTCACTTTGTGCTGGCAGAGTAATCGTAGGCGGCGGTGAAGCGGGGTGGTGACTTGCGTGCGCCACGCAAGGCACAGAAGATGGTGGTGGTGGTGGGGTCCAGATGCAGGTGAGGTGGCTGCGCCAGCTCAAGAATCACACGGAGTAGGGAAAAATTTCGCGGATAGCTCCACGAAATGTAGGTGTCGAGGTAGAATCGGAGTTGAAATCGAGGTAGTTGTACTGGTTCGAATGAAATAAGGTGGGTAGTGTTACCCTAGAAATGAAATCGGAAGAAAGAATTAGAGACGAGGAATTTCCAGGCGGAAATGCCTCTGCGGGGTTCTGGAGTTGAAAATCCGACACACGGGGTATGCACAGATAGATAGGGATATGTGACTTTGCATTTCCTCGAGTACTACCCGGATGTACTCGTGGGTGAACCGGGTATGAGTGTGTTATGCAGTAATCTATACTAACAAACAGATAGCGATAAAATCATGCAACGAAAAGCACAGCAGACAAATCATTCTAAAGTGTTTTAATGCTAGTGGGTATATATATATATAATCCGGGATGAGTAAATGTTGTGTTTAGTGTATGTGCTCTACTGATTAAAATCTTGTTAACTCACATTGCCAACCCTGTCAAACATCTCTGTTTGACAGAGAAACAAACCAACACAACAATCCAAAAGCAAGAAAGCATGCATAAACACATCATATGAGTTACAACAGTGCCAGCATACAACCAAGCACGAGCACTGTACATGCTAAACGAAACTACTCACTTCGGGATACAGGGTTCTATCCTCATATCGGGAATGAACTGACAGACTGGCCTACTAGCAGAAACAACTGGTTGTGCGACTAGATCAAGCTGAGGGTTTGCTTTGCTGGGGCTCTCTGGGAGGACGAAGACTGAGCCAATCTCCATCTTCATCATCTGAGATCACTATGGGTTGGGGTTCGGCTACCGGGGGTGTGGCTGAAATTGATCCAACCATATGCTGCTGGTGGATCCATGTCAGGACCCCGATTCCAAGTCACATCGATCTAGCCGGTAACACCTCATATCACTTTGTGGCCTCACGCACGGTATTCCCATGGGTGTCGCCTTACCATGGCCCGGGACCGTTTGCGTCTTTTGGCTCACGTATATGATAGTATCGCTAGCATCCATATGACAGTGAACCCGGGCCGACATGACTAGTCGTGAACCAAAGGTGGCACTAACCTACGGAGACAGGCATACATGAATCAACATCGAGCATGTCGGTCAGCAGCGTGCGAATCCGGGCTGTAGCACTGGGCTAACAGGACTCCAGTAACCCGGGCTGTAGCAGGCTAGCAGGACTCCGGATGTCTCCGTGTGACATTTTCCCGAAGGGACAGACACAGGAACGAAGTGAATCACATGTCGGCCAGTCTATGTTTTCCGGAGCAGCAGTGCTGGGCTAGCAGGACTCCGGTGAACCGGACTGTAGCGGACTGCTATGGCTCATGGAAGCACAAGTCTACATTTCCCCATAAGAGAGGCTACCAAGGATAAACAACTAGGTTGTCGGATCCCACACATACCAAGCATTTCAAATCATACACACAATATGCTCGATATGTGTAAATACAACATGGCATCACAACAAGACTCTACGACTCAAAGTATTTATTCATTAGGCTCCGAAGAGCCAGATATTACAATCATGGGTCTCATGACCCAACATTCAGAGAATACCAGACAAAGCACATGCGGAAGCTTAACATGTCTGAGTACAGACATCTACAAATGAAAAAGGCTGAGAAGCCTGACTATCTACCAGATCCTGCCGAGGGCACAAGATCGTAGCTGAGGTATCAAGCTAAACGTCGAAGTCCACACGGAACTACTAGCGAGACTGACGTCTCTCTGCAAAACATAAATTAAGCAAACGTGAGTACAAATGTACCCAGCAAGACTTACATCAGAACTAACTACATATGCATCGGTATCAACAGGGGGGTGGTGGAGTTTAACTGGAGCAAGCCAGCTTTGACTCGGTGGCTATCTTAAACTACGACAGCAAGTAACTCTTTTGAGGTGGCGCACACGAGTCCACATATTCACCATATCAATACACCACTATGGATCCACTCTCGTCTCCCTACGAGAACACCATCCATAGCACTCACGCTTATCTTGCGCATTTCAGAGTATCCACTTTCACTTGTCTATGAATTGTTATAGGCAACCCAGAAGTCCTTTACCGCGGACATGGCTATTCGAATAGATCATTTATAACCCTGCAGGGGTGTACTTCTTCACACACGCTCTCGCCACTTACCACCATGTACACGTCGTGTATCTCGGCAACCTTCAAGCAGAAGCTTGGCGAGGGAGTCGGCCATGACCTGACTAACCACACAAGTCTCTAGTCCAGGTTTATCGCCTATTCTGGTTCCATCTGCGAGGAGATCCGGCCGGAGTTTCGCTCACAGCCCCAAACGATGTGTGCAGGGTTCCCGAGACACCAAACGGGCGCCCGGTACACCGTGCCATGGTGTATCACCGCATCATAGCCCACCCCTAGGGTCAGCGCTACGCATGGCCACCAACACATATCCTATAAACACCAGAAACTAGTTGCAACTCCTAGACAGAGGACTAGGGCAGTTAATAAGTCGAGAGGGTTAATTAAGGATCCCAATGAGTGGTAGTAGTTGTTCATGCATCACAAACACAGAACTCAGTTCCTGAGAACGGTTTCAATGAGACAACCCACCATGTACTCCTACATGGCCTCTCACCGCTACCTTTACCAAATCGTGTTCACACACTTAGCTCACACACAGTGGGACATGTTCATCACTATTCCAATTCATCCCCGGTGAATCGGACCTGACTCAACTCTAAGCAGTAGCAGGCATGACAAACAAGCATGAATGAGTAGGCACATGAGGGCTCAAAATACTCCTACTCATGCTAGTGGGTTTCATCTATTTCTTATGGCAATGATAGGTCATGCAGAGGAAAAGGGGTTCAACTACGGCATCATGTAACAGTTGAATCGTTGTTGTCCTAATGCAGTAAAAGAGAGTAGGAGCGAGAGAGTGGGATTGTATCGTAATGAACAAGGGGTTTTGCTTGCCTGGCACTTCTGAAGATGAGATAGCTCTTCATCGGTGTCATCGAACTCATCATCGAAACATACGTCTACCGAGGGGGAACAACCATTGGCAAACACAGAAAGAACACAATCAATGCAATGCACAAAATGATGCATGATCATGACATGTCGATATGCTATGATTTGAGCTAATGCAGCTAAGAACAGAAGGGTCTGAGTTGATTTGAACCAAAGGTTCAAATTCAAATTCAAACTAAGAACTTATAAAGTACATTATCATGTTTTGATCTAAATAGCAAGGTTGATTTGTTTAAACATGCATGGAAAAGCTACAGATGGATAGATTGGATTATTATGATCATTTTTCATATATAACTTATCTTATTCTGAGCTATAGATTATTTTCTAAGATTTTTAGAAGTTTTGGGCATTTTCTAGAAATAATAAATCATTTATGATTTATTTAAAGTTCCAGAAAATAAATACGGCGTCAGCCTGACGTCACGACGACGTCAGCAAGTCAACATGTTGGTCTAGGTCAAACCTGACCAGGGGGGCCATTGGTCAGTGTCACAAGCTGGCTTGGGTCACTGACGGGTGGGGTCGGACAGGGGCCACGTTAGGCAGGTCAACGCTGACACGTGGGCCACTGTGATTAGTTAAAACTATAGGAATTTAAACTGTGGTTAACTAAGGGCATGGGGCCCATGCGTCAGCGGGTCAGGGGGTAATTAAGTTGGTAATTAGTCCCTAATGATGGTACCACGTCATCACCACCGGCGTGTGAATGCCGGCGACCAAACCCGCGGCGGAGGGCATCGGCATTTTGCTACAAGGTCCGGTTTGGCACGCGGGGAGCATCTACGGGGAGCTAGCGGAGTGGCGCATCCAGTGGTGGGGGCGGATGGAGCTGGGGTGGCCTGTAGAGGCACCGGCGACGAGTTTCGAGGTGGCCGGCGCTCTGTGTTGTCGGGTTCGGCGCTGCTGCTCTCAAACGAGCAAGCTAACGTGTTGGGGGGCTCTACGGGTCGTGGCCAGCACAACGGTGCACGCCCAAGACCCAATGGTCACCGGGGTTGCGCCGGCGACGAGCCCGTGCGGTGGCGGCTGCTGTTAGCAAGGGGGCGGTGGCTACGGCAATCAAACGGAGGCGGGATTAGGGGGTAAATGATCGTAGCCTCACAGCGATCACGATGAGCTTGACGGCGAGCTTGGGGATGTCCGGACGGAGGCGAATCGACGGACGGCGAACGTCGGGGCAGAGGTTGATGACGATGGCGATGGCGGCGTTCCAGGGCCTCCCTAGATGTGTGGCTTGGTGTGGAGGACGTAGAGAATGAAAGCGGAGCTCGGGGACACGTCCATGGGCTAGGGCAGGCCGGTGGCTGTGGTGGCAGCGATCGGTGGCGACCGTGGCATTCGGCTGCGGGAGAGAGAGCGAGACAGAGAAGGGGAGAGGAGGTGTGGGGGACCATACAGCTCCAGGAGGGTCCCGTAGCATCTCCAGAGCGTCGAGGGGGAAAGCGGCAAGCAGGAGGTGGCCGGGCGGCGCTGCGCGCGCGTCGGGCATGCGCCCGTCCTTCTGGCAAGGAGGAAGACGACAGGAGGAGGCCAATGGCTGGGCCACCAGGTGGGCTGGCCAGCTGGGCCGTGATAGGTAAGCCAGGTAAGACCCTTTTCTATTTTTCTAATTTTTTCTGTTTCCTATTTTTTGCAATTGGTTTTGATTTGATTTAAAACATCAAATTGTTTTTTGAACTTTCTGTAAATTGTTATGTGGTCTCAGGAACTAGTCCAAGGTCACGGGCAACTTAAAAAAATATTTGAACTTTATTTCTTATATAACAGAAATAAATTCAACTCAAATATGTCATTGATTTAAGTCAAAGGCCCAAACTAAATATTTCTATAATTCCAAAAATATTGGTTTGAATTTTACCTCTTACCAATATTGTCACAGAGTAACAGGAACATTTCTTTGGACTCATTTAATGAGAATTAAATGTTGATTATTTTTAAAAGGTTTCTAAGGCTTTGAAAATTCCCTCAATTCAAATTTCAGAATTTAGACATGTTGATCATGCAAGGACAGGCAAAGGCTAAACTAGGGTTGTGACAACTCACCCCCACTAAACAAGAATCTCGTCCCGAGATTCAAGACGTGAGGTAAGAAGACAGAGGGGGCACAAGACCAACACAATCTTCGCGATCCAGGTTGCACATCATAAGGTTGTTGATTCATTGCATACGTTGATCTTGACATCCTCACTTTTGAGATCTTCATCCACGCGATGACAACGGAAAGAAACTCTACTAGGATTGATCTTCTCGAAGATCGAGCTATACAAGATCAACTCGCGGAATGATATGTTGAAACATCTCGAGTTGAGACACAAAACACATCGAGAGGGATGGAAGAACAAACAACGCGGTTTGATTTGGTGGGCAACAATTCCACGCTTAGAGAGATGGTGGATGGTCTCAAGGTGGCGACGAAATAATTGCCATGATCCCATAACAGGGCATCTTAGGGAAGGTGAATCGTAGAGTTATTTCCTTAAGTGGAAAAAAGAATTACTTTTGATTCATAGATCATTGAGACTCTTTATACCAACCTAAGGCAATCACATTCGATCATTTGAAGGAGTTCAAAAGAATGACATACTCGGACTAGAATGGATGATGTGTACTACCTTGTTGAAGACAACGCAATGGATGCTTTTGCTTGTCATCGGAAATGGATGGGACCCATGGTAGGACCACTTTTGAAGATGATCCTAAACAACAATTACTGAGAGGGCAGCCCATGGGGATTGGCACAATGGCGGTGCAAGCTGGGAACAAAATGTAGATGTTGGGAATGTTCCAACCATCATATCTGCCTGAGATTCAGATCTGGTTGGTGTCAGGATATTCCAGACTCACCCAGTCTAGAGAGAAAAATGAAAGATTGCAACACAAATCAACGAGATGGCGTTGCGAGACTCTCGGGAGATGAACTACGATAGCAAGCTCCAAAACATGAGTTGGTTCTGCTACATACATGTGAATAGGCTGTCCCAGACAAGCATGACAATGTTGTAGTCTTATAATAAAACACTAGCGAGTTCAGGTGGGGAACCATCAACAAGGACATCAAAGTCCTTGCATAAGTCTTGCTCTTAAGAAGAGACCTCTTCTCCTTGAACAAATCAATCAGTGGCTTGGTGTGCTAGGGATACGTATAGAATGAAGATGATCAGACTATCAGACCATATAATACTTCGCACGTACATGACTGACTTGGGATGATTCCAAAGGAAACAAAAACAATCTTTCTTGAATTCACGGCGGCAACTTGCACCTAATGCACGTGAACTTGCAAAAAGTCACTTCTTACACCAAACATGTATTTCATGAACGGGACATGAAGATAATGCTTACAAAAATTCCAACACTAGCTTGATGTTCAACATGAATCATGGAGGAGACAAGATGCTGCTGATGGTCTCAATAGCAACTCATCGGAATTTCCATATCACTGGACTTCCACCATCATGTGAACACAGTGATAGCATTGGTCAGACCAAAAGATGTAATGTTGTATGCTCGAGGGATCAACCACGAGTAAGACAACATTACGAACATCGTTGGTTCTGATTTGACTTGACGCCCATACTCAAGTCAAAGTTTTGACAAGGCAATAGATCCAACAACTGATCACGAGGACCAATCGATGGAGATATCATCTTTCTTCAACACACACACACACACACACAAAAGATATCCCTTAACATGAACTAAGTCAGACAAGCTTTTATCTTCCAACTCTCCAAGTTGTTGTTTGGCTTAACCAACTAGCTCAGGGGGATCCAACACAGATTCTTGGAGAAAGAGTGGTTTATCGGAAAACCAACTTGATCACGAACTCAACATATCGGTCAGGGGACGACCTGATGATACTTCCGTGAAGATATCTGAAAAATCTCGAACCACCGATAAGTCTCTAAGCTCGAGAACAATCTTGCTTTTCAAGGCAAGACGACATGATCAGAAGAGCAAGGGATTCAATCCTAACTCAAAGATCGAAGAGTGCACCCGAAATAAGGACAAGGTAGGATGATCAATCCTAGAATAGTGATTCGATAACCAACATGCTAAGAATGATATTAATGTCCATTAACTACCAAGCAACACGGTTGCTAGGAGTATTGATTTAACACATCATGGTTCACTTGTCCGCATTCCGGTTGCGACAACACGACACCGAGGAATGAAAAATGATGGTAAGAAGTATCACCGCGTCAAGAATTCATGAGAGATGCTGCAATTCTCATGACAATCCTGACATAAAGGGGGTAATACTCCGAGGTAGAACAGAACAAAAGCTGGATTGGAATTTTGATTTGCAGATTACAACTACTTTGACCCAATCCTGGAGATGGATAAGGTACTGGAGTTTGTTTCTCCTAGTCATTCCGGAACAGAATGGCTTGACAGACCACAAGAATATGAGGTATCGATGAGCATGAATGCATGACATGCTCTTTACTGTGAAATGATAGACGGAGATTAGGATGCAACTAGAGAGAGGGACAACTCAAAGGAACATATATCTTTATGACTTGTGGATGCATATATTAGCATGTCGAGCAAAGCTCAAAATTTCTTCCAGATAATCCATGCAGAAAGGTAGAACTGGCATATTCACAATGTAGAATGGAGAACTCATCAAGAGCACTCTGGTTGTGATCTTTTGGTTCAAAAGAACTTCTGCCATAAGCAACTCATGGTATGTGGAAGAAGGATATACCACGGACCTCGAGGACTATCGCAAAGGTTACTAATATCCTAAAGGAACTAGCAAACACTATCAACATGAAGTAAGTGGGGTGAATCTCGGGTTCAAGAACCCAGGAATAGAATACCTACTACTACTAAATGGCATCACGGGATGCTTTCGAGAATGGTGGCCAGAATCATCACACCGGAACGCAAAACATGGATGGAGTACCAGGTGGTTCTCTACGACACCTAGGGTCATAATACTAGCTCTATCTTATATGTTGAGGCAGTAGAGTACCTCAACAGACCGTTTAGTCTGCTTAATCTGGCCCAAAAGGACATGGGAAATGGGAAGAATGGATTTTCACATGCATCAGACTATTTAGAGACCTGGGATGACTCGGACAGCATAACGGCTGTAAATACTCAAAAAGATTTGAGACATCCTGCAAATTGGTGGCATGACCACTTAACATCACAATATCAAGGTTCCGAGGCCAGCTATGAACATACAGAAGTAGCAAAAACTGAACTGGGCCTTGAATCCAACAATCCTATAAGTCTATGGATTAGTAACTCATCATCCTGATAGAAAGAAGAGAAGTCCTAGTTTCTTATCCCCGTAGAAAAGATGAGGGTGACTCAGATCAGAAGGGCATAAGGTAAAGGAGTAAAAAGAGCCTTCCCTTCCACAATCAATTCCCTTATATAACTAAAGCATTTCTATACTCGACTTCGAATAGTTGGGTTGGTAATCCTACAGGCAGTCAGGCTCTGATACCAAAGCTGTCAGGACCCCGATTTCAAGTCACATCGATCTAGCCGGTAACACCTCATATCACTTTGCAGCCTCACGCACGGTATTCCCACGGGTGTCGCCTTACCATGGCCCGGGACCATTTGCGCCTTTTGGCTCACGTATATGATAGTGTCGCTAGCATCCATATGATAGAGAACCCGGGCCGACAGGACTAGTTGTGAACCCAAGGTGGCACTAACCTACGGGGACATGCATACGTGAATCAACATCGAGCATGTCGGTCAGCAGCGTGCGAATCCGGGCTGTAGCACTGGGCTAACAGGACTCCGGTAACCTGGGCTGTAGCAGGCTAGCAGGACTCCGGATGTCTCCGTGTGACATTTCCCCGGAGGAACAAACACAGGAACGAAGTGAATCACATGTCGGCCAGTCTAAGTGTTCCGGAGCTGCAGTGCCGGGCTAGCAGGACTCCGGTGAACCGGGCTGCAGCGGACTGCTATGGCTCATGGAAGCACAAGACTACATTTCCCCATAAGAGAGGCTACCAAGGATAAACAACTAGGTTGTCGGATCCCACACATACCAAGCATTTCAAATCATACACACAATATGCTCGATATGTGTAAATACAACATGGCATCACAACAAGACTCTATGACTCAAAGTATTTATTCATTAGGCTCCGAAGAGCCAAATATTACAATCATGGGTCTCATGACCCAACATTCAGAGCATACCAGACAAAGCACATGCGGAAGCTTAACATGTCCGAGTACAGACATCTACAAATGAAAAAGGCTGAGAAGCCTGACTATCTACCAGGTCCTGCCGAGGGCACAAGATCATAGCTAAGGTATCAAGCTAAACGTCGAAGTCCACACGGAACTACTAGCGATACTGACGTCTCTCTACAAAACATAAATTAAGCAAACATGAGTACAAATGTACCCATCAAGACTTACATCAGAACTAACTACATATGCATCGGTATCAAAGGTGGGTGGTGGAGTTTAACTACACCAAGCCAGCTTTGACTCGGTGGCTATCTTAAACTACGACTGCAAGTAACTCTTTTGAGGTGGCGCACACGAGTGCACATATTCACCATATCAATACACCACGATGGATCCACACTCGTCTCCCTACGAGAACGCCATCCATAGCACTCACGCTTATCTTGTGCATTTTAGAGTATCCACTTTCACTTGTCTATAAACTGTTATAGGCATCCTAGAAGTCCTTTACCGCGGACACTGCTATTCAAATAGATCATTTATAACCCTGCAGGGGTGTACTTCTTCACACACGCTCTCGCCACATACCACCATGTACACGTCGTGTATCTCGGCAACCTTCAAGCGGAAGCTTGGCGAGGGAGTCGGCTACGACCTGACTAACCACACAAGTCTCTAGTCCAGGTTTACCGCCTATTCGGGTTCCATCCACGAGGAGATCCGGCCGGAGTTTCTCTCACAGCCCCAAACGATGTGTGCAGGGTTCCCGAGACACCAAACTGGCGCCCGGTACACCATGCCACGGTGTATCACCGCATCATAGCCCACCCCTAGGGTCAGCGCTACGCACGGCTGCCAACACATATCCTATAAACACCAGAAACTAGTTGCAACTCCTAGACAGAGGACTAGGGCAGTTAATAAGTCAAGAGGGTCAATTAAGGATCCCAATGAGTGGTAGTAGCTGTTCATGGATCACAAACATAGAACTCAGTTCCTAAGAATGGTTTCAATGAGACAACCCACCATGTACTCCTACATGGCCTCTCACCGCTACCTTTACCAAATCTTGATCACACACTTAGCTCACACACAGTAGGACATGCTCATCACTATTCCAATTCATTCCCGATGAATCGGACCTAACTCAACTCTAAGCAGTAGCAGGCATGACAAACAAGCATGAATGAGTAGGCACATGAGGGCTCAAACAACTCCTACTCATGCTAGTGGGTTTCATCTATTTACTGTGGCAATGACAGGTCATGCAGAGGAAAAGGGCTTCAACTACCGCATCATGTAATAGTTGAATCGTTGTTGTCCTAATGCAATAAAAGAGAGCAGGAGCGAGAGAGTGGGATTGTATCGGAATGAATAAGGGGGTTTTGCTTGCCTCGCACTTCTGAAGATGAAATAGCTCTTCATCGGTGTCATCAAACTCATCGTCGGAACATACACCTACCGAGGGGGAACAACCACCGGCAAACACAGAAAGAACACAATCAATGCAATGCACAATATGATGCACGATCATGACATGTTGATATGCTGTGATTTGAGCTAATGCAGCTAAGAACAAAAGGGTCTGAGTTGATTTGAACCAAAGGTTCAAATTCAAATTCAAACTAAGAACTTATAAATTGCATTATCATGTTTTGATCTAAATAGCAAGGTTAGTTTGTTTAAGCATGCATGGAAAATCTACAAATGGATAGATTGGATTTTTCTGATCATTTTTCATATATAACTTATCTTATTCTGAGCTATAGATTATTTTCTATGAATTTTAGAAGTTTTGGGCATTTTCTGGAAATCATAAATCATTTCTGATTTATTTAAAGTTCCAGAAAATAAATAGGGCGTCAGCCTGACGTCATGACAACGTCAGCAAGTCAACATGGGCTGGTCCAGGTCAAACCTGACTAGGGGGCCCATTGGTTAGTGTCACAAGCTGGCTTGGGTCACTAACGGGTGGGGTCAGACAGGGGCCACGTCAGCCAGGTCAACGCTGACACGTGGGCCACGGTGATTAGTTAAAACTAATAGGAATTTAAACTATGGTTAACTAAGGGCATGGGGCCCGTGCGTTAGCGGATCAGGGGGTAATTAAGTTGGTAATTAGTCCCTAATGATGGTGCAACGTCATCACCACTGGCGTGTGAACGCGGCAGAGGGCATCAGGATTTTGCTACAGGGTCCGGTTTGGCGCGCGGGGAGCATCTACGGGGAGCTGGCGGAGTGGCGCATCCAGTGGTGGGTCCGGATGGAGCTGGGGTGGCCTGCAGAGGCACCAACGACGAGCTTCACGGCGGCCGGCGCTCGGTGTTGTCGGGTTCGGCGCTGCTGCTCTCAAATGAGCGAGCTAAGGTGTTGGGGGGGCTCTACGGGTCACGGCCAGCACAACGGTGCACGCCCATGACCCAATGGTCACCGGGGTTGCGCCGGCGATGAGCCTGCGTGGCGGCGGCTGCTGTTAGCATGGGGGCGGCGGCTACGGCAATCAAACGGGGACAGGCTTAGGGGGAAAAGATCGCAGCGTCACACCGATCACGATGAGCTTGACGGTGAGCTCGGGGATGTCCGGATGGAGGCGAAACGACGGACGACGAATGTCGGGGCAGAGGTTGATGACAACGGTGATGGCGGCGTTCCAGGGCCTCCCGAGATGCGTGGCTCAGTGTGGAGGACGTAGAGAATAAAAGCGGAGCTCGAGGACACGTCCATGGGGCTAGGGCAGGCCGGTGGCCGTGGTGGCAGCGATCGGCGGCGACCGTGGAATTCGGCTGCGGGAGAGAGAGCGAGACGGAGAAGGGGAGAGGAGGTGTGGGGGATCCATATGGCTCCAGGGGGTCGCATGGCATCTCTAGAGCGTTGAGGGGGAAAGCGGCAAGCAGGAGGTGGCCGGGCGGCGTTGCGCGCGCGTCAGGCACGCGCCCGTCCTTCTGGCAAGGAAGAAGACGACAGGAGGAGGCCAGTGGCTAGGCCGCCAGGTGGGCTGGCCAGCTGGGCCGCGATAGGTAAGCCAGGTAAGTCCCTTTTCTATTTTTCTAATTTTGTTCTGTTTTCTATTTTCTGCAATTGGTTTTGATTTGATTTAAAACATCAAATTATTATTTTTGAACTTTCTGTAAATTGTTATGTGGTCTCAGGAACTAGTCCAAGGTCAAAGGCAACTTACAAAAATATTTGAACTTCATTTCTTATATAACAGAAATAAATTCAACTCAAATATGTCATTGATTTAAGTCAAAGGCCCAAACTAAATATTTCTGTAATTCCAAAAATATTGGTTTGAATTTTACCTCTTACCAATATTGTTATAGAGTAACAGGAACATTTCTTTGGACTCATTTGATGAGAATTAAATGTTGATTAGTTTTAAAAGGTTTTTGAGGCTTTGAAAATTCCCTCAATTCAAATTTCAGAATTTAGGCATGATGATCATGCAAGGACAAGCAAAGGCTAAACTAGGGTTGTGACAATCCGGAAAAGAGTCTTGTCGAGAGTGATGATGTTTGGCCGAGGCCACAACACCGGATGAGAGGGTAGTACTGGCTCGGATAGCGTTGGGTGGGCCACGTGAGATGCAAACTTACGAGCCTCACGGTAAGCTTCCTTAAGAACTCGCACTGCATCGTTGTCCAAGGTTCTGAATTCGGCAAGCATCCTCGAAATCATCATTCCTTGGGCTATGATATACTGCACCAGGAGAGCGATTGCGGGGTCATTCCCTTGGATAGAGGGGGATGGTTGAATTCCTATCGCTGTAACAATGGGGAAGAAACAGAACTCCCTTCGATCTGCCACTTGTGAGAACTTGGTTCGGAGGTATAGGATTGCCTCCACAACAGCGGCCTGGTTGGCCAAATGAGTGGTAGGCATGGCTCTACCCTGAAAAACCAACGACTGGCCATCGACCTCGGGACTGGGGCTGATGTGCACTCTTGCATCATAGTTATGAAGGTGAGGAACGGGTGTTGACTGAAACACCAGATAGTCGGGGCTAGCATCATAGCCAAAGGCTTTGGTGAGCATCTCACCAAGAAGGCGTGGAAAACCAGGATGGTTGACGGCGCTTGTGCGGCTGTGGAACTTAGTAGTTTTGAGGGTGCTAGCCATGACTAGAGTGTTACTAGCTAGGCTTCTCTACAGGGACATGGCTGAATGAGGAGTGAGCGATACGGCTAGCGGAAAGGGGGTTTTATAGGCAGCCATGCGGGACATGCCTGCATGGTGTGGCCCCTTTCCCTTAATGGTGAAGGGGAAGCGGTGTGGCCGACCAGAAAGGATATGGCTGTACTTGCTCCACGGATAACTAGGCGGGGACAACGGGGTGAGGACGTGTCGGTCCCGACTGTGCCACCTATTGATTAATAGTGTGCCGGCGGGCGATGCTGATTCCCGCCAGGACCTATGGGGACAGGGCCCCTTTTTGGTTCGGTGGGGGCGGAGAGAGCACAAAGGGTGGATCGAGGCAGTGCACGCGGGGGGATTTTTACCCAGCTTCGGGCCGCATGGATGCGTAAAACCCTACTGCTGCTTGTTTGTGTATATTGGATTCTTGCTCAGGAGCGATGGACGCTGCCAGACTGAGCGTAAGAGTGTCTCTGGGGTTGAACGAGCCGAGCTAGCTAAGTCTCTAACTCCCCGACCTGCGGAACCCCCTCTACGTTGCGCTTGGGCCTCCTTTTATACTCAAGGGGTCACCGACAAGGGGCAACGTAGACAAGAAGGGTAAAAATGGAAAAGGATGTGGTAGGTATAGCTACCGCTACTGTGGATACAGTGCACCCTACCTAACTCTGACGGCAGGGGACAAGGGCATTAAATGCCTGTCTGAGTCTCCTAAACAGTGCAAAAGGTGACCGTTAGGAGTGGCACCGTTTGCCACGATGGGCTTCTCTTCATCTCCGCTTGCCACCATGTACCCCTAGCTGCACGGCCTCCCGCCACGTGTGCTCTGGGAGAGTCCCAGAGCGACACGTTAACAGGTGAGCTGGAGCGCGGGCACGCAGTGGGGGTTCCCCGCAGCAAGCTCCTTGCCGCAGCCGTCGTCTTGTCGCATCCGGAAGCTTGTCGCTCGCCGGATCTTGCCGGGACGCAGGGCGCGTCGCAACAAGCTTTCTTGGTATGTCTTGAGTGACCTTCCCGGCAAGCTCCTCTTGCCGGGGTCTTGTCTCTTCCCGGCAAGCTCCTCTTGCCGGGGCCTTGGTTGCCCTTCCCGGCAAGCTCCTCTTGCCGGGGCCTCGGTTGTCCTTCCCGGCAAACTCCTCTTGCCGGGGCCTCGACTTGAATACTTTGTTCTTGAATGGTCTTCACGGGAACCACGGAGGGTCCTGGCGGTCACCCGGCAAGCCTTGCCGCGGGGCGCTGCAACTGCCCGTGCACGAGTTCGGGGTAATAGGGTACCCCTACTCTAGTACACCGACAGGAGCCCCCGGGCCTGGGCCATACACGGTGCCGAGCGCTGTTGGGCCAGGCCCAAAACAGTGCACGGGCACGCGCGGCCTAGGTCACGCAGAATCTAACTCCGCTCCCACTGCGCACGCCCAGAACGGCACGCGTCAAATGCGGCGTCTTGGGGGAGATCGTGGGAGTTTGCGTGGGGCTAAGCCCCCCGAGCATGCGTCATGCCACGATGATGGGGACGATTCATGCCCTCCTCTTTAAACGGAGGTAGGTGTGAGGGCGTGGTGCATTTACTGGACGGGGCTGGTGCGCGGTTTTCGGGACGTCCACTCCCCGCGTTCACGGGGCGGAACGATGCTGCCTCATCTGTCGCCTCAGTTCTGCATCCCCGCCACGCGGCTTCCATGCGCTTGAGGTCACGGACGGTGGATTGGGAAATTGGGCCATCGCGAGCGGGTTGGCCCCGACTCCCTGCCCTTCCTGTGCCTTGATTCCCTGAGCGGGGCGGCCGAGCCCCCACCGCGCTCCTTTATAAAGAGTGGGATGGGAGCATGGAAAACCTGCACTCTCTCATCTTCTCCTTTCTTCAGCTTCTGCTCCCCTTTCTCTCATCTGCCATGGAGAAAGGGAACCCAGGCCCTTCCTCGGTGGCGGCGAGGGTCGCCGCCAGACAGCGCCTCTCTTCCTCTTCTGCGCCCGTGGTGGCAGAGCTAGTCTTGAGGGGAAGAGGAAGGGGACGAGGTTGCGGACAAAGTCGAGGACGAGGTCGAGGCGCTCGGGGAAGAGGCGGACGGGACGGCGCGTCAGCTTCACCTCCGCCGGCGGCTCTTCCTCCCACGGCGGTCCACATAGGGGACGACCGTTGCGAGTTCTTCGTCAGGCTGCGCCGGGCGCCTCGTCGTCGCCTCCGGCTTCCAGCTCCGTTTGCGCGTGTGATGGAAGTGGAGCCGCCCGAGACGCTGAGACTGCACATGAGGGGCTGTGGGATCAGCGGCACGCGAGTCCGCGTTGCATTCCCAGCCCCTAATGTGATGTATCTTGATCGAGGGTGGAAGACGTTCGCCCGCATCCACAGCTTGACGGAGGGGTTTACCCTCCATTTTAAGCTAATGGAGGGCGATCTCCTCTCCGTCAAGGCCTTCGGGTGCCTCGGCACTCGGGCGAAGTGCTGCGTGGATAGCTCCTCCGACAGCGAAGGCCCCTCCTCGAGCGAGAGCGGCGAGGAGGGGAGCGACAACGACGACGAGGGTAGCGGGCGGCGGAGTAGCGGGTCCGACTAGGCGTCGGGCGCCGCTTTGCGCGGCACCGGTGACCCCATCATCCGCATCGCCGGCTTCTTGAACTCCCCGGGGTCGTCTCCTTGGGCGGCTGGCATAGGGAGGCTGCGGAAGGGGAAGAGGGCAGGCGACAAGGCCGTCAAGCCGGAGTACGAGGGCGTGGTGCCCTCGACAGCGTGCTGACGTCCTGTCGCCCCGTCTTCGAGCCCCGCTTCCAGCGCCACCGTCGCCGTCCAGCCTTCGGACGACCCCCGGGATGTTCCCTTGGTGTCTTCTGGCACCCGTAGCTCGCCTAGGCACCCCTTTTTCCCTTTTCGCCTCCTTAACCTGCCTCCTGAAAAGAGGGACAGGAAAGGGATTACGGGCATCTTATCTTTTTAATTTGTAAGCCTTCAGGCCTTAGCTGTATCTAAAATCTGTAATCCTCTCTTTCATGTTTTTCATCCTCTATGGACTGTACATGAACGGGATGTTTTTAATGAAAAAGGGGGATGCTTGCCGGGTTATTTGTCTCGCGAGTTAAACCCACGCCAAGGAACAAATCCTTGGTATCCCTCGGACAGACATTTCATCTCCCGGCAACAGGCCCTGCCGCCTTCCCACGTCGCTCAACCTTTCTCACGCTTTTAACGGAGGCAGGAACGAGGTGGGTGCGGTCTCCTCGTTTCATCCCTTTGCTGCTGCGACTACGACCAAACTTGGCCCCGAGAACGAGCCCCAGGGCCTAGAGTCGAGGGAGCACGGCAGCTTCTGGGAAGAAACGCGGTTTCGCATTCCCCAGTCCATAAGAGGACGCATGATGAGGGATGAAAGACTTATCTGATAGCGCAGCCCTCGGCAACTCTGGTTTGCCGTGGATGATTCTTGGCACTCACAGCCCCCGGCGATACTGGCTTGTCGGGAAGGCTCTTATCTGCCGCAGAGAACTTCAACGTTCTCGATGCCGGCTTCCGGCAAGCTGGTTGCCAGGAAGGCTTTTGTCTTCAGCAGAGAACTTTGACGTTCTCGATGCTGGCTTCCGGCAAGCTGGTTGCCAGGAAGGCTTTTATCTTCAGCAGAGAACTTTGACGTTCTCGATGCTGGCTTCCGGCAAGCTGGTTGCCAGGAAGGCTTTTATCTTCAGCAGAGAATTTCGACGTTCTCGATGCCGGCTTCCGGCAAGCTGGTTGCCAGGAAGGCCTTTATCTTCAGCAGAGAACTTTGACGTTCTCGATGCTGGCTTCCGGCAAGCTGGTTGCCAGGAAGGCTTTTATCTTCAGCAGAGAACTTTGACGTTCTCGATGCTGGCTTCCGGCAAGCTGGTTGCCAGGAAGGCTTTTATCTTCAGCAGAGAACTTTGACGTTCTCGATGCTGGCTTCCAGCAAGCTGGTTGCCAGGAAGGCTCATGGCGAAGAACTTCATTGTTCTTGACACCGGCTCCCGGCAAGATCATTTCCGGAAAGGCTTATGGCGAAGAACTTCGTCGTTCTTGACGCCGGCTCCCGGCAAGATCGTTGCCGGAAAGGCTTATGGCGAAGAACTTCGTCGTTCTTGACGCCGGCTCCCGGCAAGATCGTTGCCGGAAAGGCTTATGGCGAAGAACTTCGTCGTTCTTGACACCGGCTCCCGGCAAGATCGTTGCCGGAAAGGCTTATGGTGAAGAACTTCGTCGTTCTTGACGCCAAAAAGATTGGCCCTAAGGGCGTTGCCAGCCCCCGGGCCATAACTGCGTTCAAACATAGCAAGTGATTACCGTCCGAAGTGCACTTAACTTGTTTGCGAATTTTGACTTCTGCTACATATTCCCTATGTCTGCTGGAATGCTTTCCGGTGCGTGTGATCCAGCCAGCAGCGCTTGAGGGAACGGGCCCTTACGGCTATTTTGGGAACATCGCCTCCCGGAAAGGTTTACCTTCTTGGTTCTAGCGCAACCGCACAAGTTGCCGAGCGGACTCGAGGCAACATGGAGCGCAACTAGCCCCGAGAAGGCTCCTCGGCATACAGGTCTATGCAGAAATCTTAAATAAATAGCACATGCTATCTTCCTGTTCGACCCCTCTTTGTACGTCCACCCTACGCTTTCTAGGGAAACTTGCTGGTGCAGGCACCCTTGCCGCGAGCGCCGAGTGCGGAACTTTAGCAGCCTGCTGGCGGGGTCGCTACCGACAAGTAATCTTGTCGCAACTAGTTGCAGCTCGCTTAAGTTGTTGAGCGGACTCGAAACAAAGTAAGGGCGCTAGCAGCTCTCTTAAGTTGCTGAGTGGACTCGAAGCAAAGTAAGGGCGCTAGCAGCTCACTTAAGTTGTTGAGCGGACTCGAAACAAAGTAAGGGTGCGACTTGCTACGAGTTGATTCCTCCGCGCACAGGTTTTTCGTACAAAGAACAAGATCTCCAACGCGGATAACTTCGTATAGAAAGGAAATATCTAAAGTTTTGCACGACTTAGCTTTTTCTGTTGCCGCACTGGCGTCGCTCTTTCACTCGCCCGCTCCTTGGGAGCTATGACGATGAGGATTTAGCTTGCGTGCACGCCGGATCGGGTTCGCACGGTCTCGACGCCCCCTACCTGGCGCGCCAGAGATGCCGGCGGGTGATGCTGATTCCCGCCAGCACCTATGGGGATAGGGCCCCTTTTTGGTTCGGTGGGGGGCGGAGAGTGCACAAAGAGCGGATCGAGGCAGTGCACGCGGGGGGATTTTTACCCAGCTTCGGGCCGCACGGATGCGTAAAACCCTACTGCTGCTTGTTTGTGTATATTGGATTCTTGCTCAGGAGCGATGGACGCTGCCAGACTGAGCGTAAGAGTGTCTCTGGGGTTGAACGAGCCGAGCTAGCCGAGTCTCTGAACTCCCCGACCTGCGGAACCCCCTCTACGTTGCGCTTGGGCCTCCTTTTATACTCAAGGGGTCACCGACAGGGGGCAACGTAGACAAGAAGGGTAAAAATGGAAAAGGATGTGGTAGGTATAGCTACCGCTACTATGGATACAGTGCACCCTACCTAACTCTGACGGCAGGGGACAATGGCATTAAATGCCTGTCTGAGTCTCCTAAACAGTGCAAAAGGTGACCGTTAGGAGTGCCACCGTTTGCCATGATGGGCTTCTCTTCATCTCCGCTTGCCACCACGTACCCCTAGCTGCACGGCCTCCCGCCACGTGCGCTCTGGGAGAGTCCCAGAGCAACACATTAACATGTGAGCTGGAGCGCGGGCACGCAGCGGGGGTTCCCCGCGGCAAGCTCCTTGCCGCGGCCGTCGTCTTGTCGCGTCCGGAAGCTTGTCGCTCGCCGGATCTTGCCGGGACGCAGGGCGCGTCGCAGCAAGCTTTCTTGGTATGTCTTGAGTGGCCTTCCCGGCAAGCTCCTCTTGCCGGGGTCTTGTCTCTTCCCGGCAAGCTCCTCTTGCCGGGGCCTTGGTTGGCCTTCCCGGCAAGCTCCTCTTGCCGGGGCCTCGGTTGTCCTTCCCGGCAAACTCCTCTTGCCAGGGCCTCGACTTGAATACTTTGTTCTTGAGTGGTCTTCACGGGAACCACGGAGGGTCCGGGCGGTCAGCCGGCAAGCCTTGCCGCGGAGCGCTGCAACTGCCCGTGCACGAGTTCGGGGTAATAGGGTACCCCTACTCTAGTACACCGACATAGTGGCCATGCCGGATGCCACGGATGAGTCAAATCCCTTAGGGTAATTACGGTTTAATGGCATCGGTGATCTAATGCTAGGATAACCTATGCCAGCCTGGCTGCTCTGATACCATTTCCCTGTGGCACCCCGATCCGCATGGAGCAGGGGGCCTTCATACGTCAGCCCAGGATAACACCTGACGCACGACAGGTCCATAATACAGCATCCCAGGTACAAGAATATTCATCAAATACATGTATATGAGATTACATCATGGAGGAATGCAGTTATCTAGCATAGCCCCAAGGCTAATAAATGACAACGGAAGTCTAATTGAATGGCGGGGGAAGTCTTGGTTTGGCAGCATAACAACTTTGGCTAGGCTACACAACTCACAGGACTGGCAAGGTTACGGCCTAGCACGACGGATCAAGCGAACAATACGGGTATGACCTACAAAACTGGCATGACATGCCAGGTCAGTACATTGAATGTACTTGCAAGACAACCAAATACATAGCATCCAAACAAGAAGAAGACAAAGCAAGAACCGAGCGCATGCAACAACCTATCGCATATTAATTACTAAGCATGGCATGATAAAGATCAACTAAACATGAACAAAATCATAGCATCTGCTAACATGGCAATAACATGGCATATCATATCATGCTTCTAACATGGCAAAGGCAAAACATATCATCTCAGCTCAATAATGGCATAAATTAACATATCAATCAAAGTATGGCATAACATCATGAAATTATGCTGAAAATAAACTAACAATAATATCCAATGCAGCCATAGCGTATTAACTTTATGCAATCATCTTCTGTTCTATCATGGCTCTTTAAATGCAATTAATGTTATATTACTCATGCAATGTAACCAAACTTGTACACCGAGTCCCTCGGACTCTTTATCAATGGGTTGCCTCACAACCGAACAGTGATCTTTCCGGCGATCACAACCAAAGTAACTTGTGATCCTTACGGCGATCACCACCAAAATAACGTGTGATCCTTACGGCGATCACCACCAAAATAACTCGTGATCCTTACGGCGATCACCACCAAAATAACTCGTGATCCTTACGGCGATCACCACCAAAATAACTCGTGATCCTTACAGCGATCACCACCAAAACATCGTCGTGACTTCTCACGACTATCTCATTGTTCAAGTCACCATATTTTTGTTATCACATATTTATTTACTCACTTAATTATTTCAGTTTATCCTCCATTTCGACCAAGATCTGATAGAGGGACCTACTACGAACTGTTGTTATCGATAGCCTTATATACTCTGAAGAGCTAGCACACTGTACCCACACCACGGAACCCATGGCCTCATCATCCCATTTGGGTGGACCAACGGCATTCTGACGAAACCGATCTACTGCCATGACACTTTCTCGGCCACTCCGACCCAATCCCCAACGGGTTGGTCCTGGGTGGCCCCGTGTCTACGAAAGACACCCCGACCACCGTCGTGGTCAACTCCCACTCGGGTACTGGTACCAAAAATCTCAAAAAAAAAAACGAGCACACAAGGTTATGTCCACTTACCTGGTCGGGGTAAGCATGCCCATAACCTTCCCTAGTTGGAGGCACCGACGAGAGGTCACGACAATAGCGCGCATTAAGGCCCCCCATAAGGCAAATGTGGTTGCACTGAAAAAGTTCGATTTGGCGGCACTATGACTCGGTCCCATCGATGACGGATGAGGTTTGTCATTATTAAGTCATTTTATTTCCTTCTCCATCATTATGAACATATTTAATATGAGTGCAACATGCCGCATACAAATGCATGAACAAAATATTGAATTTCTCAAGTGCACAACCATAGCATAAAGAACATGAAAATAGCATATCAATGGTGCATATAAAATTCTCATAACATTTTATAACGATGACATGCAAATAAAGTAGAGTAGTGACATGGCATTATTAATAACAACATTTTAATTATAATGGCAAAAGATATCATGAAAACATAAGCATGCATGATAAGCATAAAGAAATAACTACCGATGAAAATGATATGAAACAACTGCAACTACACACACACAAGGTGCAAGCAAAGTCAACATGCACGTTCGGGGCTCATGATAAGAGGTTGGCTTGCCAGGGGGTCAACAAATACTCTCGGAAGAAGTGGGAAACGATCACAGAAGATTTCCCAGAAACAGTTCTCTCTCGGAGGAGGCTGTTTACGGGCAAGGGCAAAATGGTCATTTTCACGGGATGAAAACATTATGAAAATGACACCAATGGAAAGAGCTCGACGAACAGAGAACGTGACCACTGGAATCACCTGATTCGGAGTCACGGGTAAAAAGATACGGGGGTTTAAAGCTCAGGCACTAGTCTGTAAAAATATTTCTACAAACAGGTCCCTGGTAGTTTAAACAGAACGTGTCTTTTCTAAGATTATGTTTTCCAGAGAGGAAAACGTATTTCCGGCCGAAGCAGAGGAAGAATACGCTTTCAGTGAATGAAAGTGTGCTTCACAGAATATGCTTTTGCGTGAGGGAGACGGCTTCGTGACGGGGCGCCGCCACTTATCCACGTGGCCGAATGGGCCACGCCCTTCTCTCGCAGACATGTGGGGCCGCGCGAGGAGGGGCCTGCCTGGCCTGGCATCTTCAACCTCCCGCTCGGGAGAGAGCGAGGCCGAGGGAGGCGTCCGCCTTGACGGCGATCGCCGGCGCGTCCGGCCACCTCTCGAGGCGCACGACCTACCCAGGAGATCAGGGCGGCGAGGCGCATCGGATGAGGGTGGTTGCGGCTGCCGACGAGCACTGTAGAGGAAGCAGCAAAGCCCGCAGCGGAGAAGAGGGTTCGGTCACCGGCGAGGTGGTGGCTACGGTGGAGGAGAGGAGGGGTTGAGGCCACGGGGAGACTCACTGGACCCTAGGGAGGGCAGTGGTGGAGGTGGAACGGCGAGAGGGGGGCGGCATCGCTGGAATCGAGCAAAGCCTGAGGCGGCAGTCATGGCGGCGATAGGGTCAAAGAGAGGCTCCGGGGATGAGAAGAGGGGATGGGGAGGCGTTGTGGCCGCGGACGAGCCCGAGGGCTCTACTTATAGCCGCGGGAGAGCTCAGGAAGGGGGGCGAGGTGGCACGCGTCAGGTGACGTGTCCGTGCGCCGACGAGGGTGCATGCACGGCCAAGGCTCACGGGGAAGCACAGGAAGGCGACGAGGGGGATCAAGATGAATTCCAGAGGGTCACGGAGACGAGGAAGGCATGCGGACGAACGGAGGAAGAGGACATCAGCGAGGAAGACAACGAGGCACAGGAGCACACTATTTGGGTCGTTGGCACGGCTCGCCGGAGAAGAAAACAAAGGCGGGCAGCGGTCCAGAGGGAAGCCGACATCGAGGGGGAACTATTGGGCATTGATGGCAAGACCAGAGGCGGTCGGGGCCGCGATACCGACGACCACAGTGGCTAGACCACCGTTTTGGCTGGTTACACGCGTGGTCACCACTGGCATGGCGCGCTCTGAAGTTTCTACTGAAGTAAGTTTATGTCTACCGCATAGTCCTTCTAGCGTGGAGTGTTACCATGGTAAGTAGAAGGGCAGAGACAAATGAAGCTGAGTGAAACAAGCTCCACAAGTTTGCTGTTGAAAATTTGGAAACACCCTAGAGATTAAACCAGAGGGGGTAAAAGGTAGATAAGTTGTCTGGGAGGCTTAGGGTAGAAAGGACTACGGTCCTGGGAGTTTTGAGGTAAAATGGACAACTATTTACCATAGTTGCTGTACAACCACCAAAACTGACCCAGAAACTGAATCATGGTGAAGCACTCACTAGGAGTGATAGGTTAGGCTATAACTTGGCAAAGACTGATGATTTGAACATATCATGATGCTGTAAAACGTTCATACCAAATGGACTCACCAAAATGGTACTTCCTTCCCAGCTATCAATTCTGTCCAAAAACTTCAGAAAAATCCTCAGGGCAATTGGTTAGATGAAATGATCCACAATCTTGTGGAGATAGGTTATATGGATATGAGAAGGCCTGGGAAAATTATAAGCCATAATGGAGCAAGATAAAATACACTTGCTTCACAAACTGAAAATGTGGACAGAAACAAAGAATTGCTCCTGCGCTCACATAGTTCAATGAAATGAACTGAATTTGGGTGGAGGCTAATGATTTGAGATACTAGAGAGGATGGAAAAGTTCATCCCATTTGGAAACACTATGAAGGTGCTTCCTTCACAAACTTGTGTTCTGGTCAGAAACTTTGAAACATTGCACAGGGAGCTAGGATGAATGGATTGAGCTCATCTTTGGTATCCATGGGTTATGTAACAATGTTAAAACACCCTGCCAAATTGCAGCTCAATTTGTCTTAGGAATAAATAACTTCCTTTGCAAAATTTCAGAGAAGGCAGAAACTTGCATTGGATCATGTGCCAAATTTTGAACTGTGGAATCATGAGATGAGAATGGAACTAGTGATTATATAGCAAGGACAAGCTCCACAAATTATGTGGGAAGTTTCCCTTCTATAAAAATAGTAATTCCTTTGGAAACCTGCAGAAGTGCAATATTGGCTTAAAATAGGAAAAGGCAATTTTCCTTATTTAATTATGGCCAATATCTTTGCCAGAGCTTGGATTAGGCATAAGAATCAACTCCACCAATTCTCATGAATTTAGGAGATGGCTAGCTATGCCTTTGGATTTATTCCTCAGAAAGAAAAGAAAAGGAATAAATCATAATTCAAAAATATTGCATTGGACTTAGCAATATTTTTGCATATCCAAGGTTCAGAAAGATAGGGTGATCTCTGGGAACAATTGGGAGGATCAACAGATCAAGGAAAATGATGGCTCCTTTGTAATCACAAGGGCCACACTCAAATTCCAAAAAATTTGAATTAGGGTTTGAGAGGATTTTGAGCTGATGCAAATGAGGTCTTGCCCACTGAAAAAAATACATGAGAAAGGTTTTGAAAGGTTGGAAATGACAAAATTTCCCAGAGTCATCCAGCAAACTCAGGAGAAAAATTTGAAAATCAGTGCCAGGAAGGAATAACAGCACAAAAATTGATAATCCAATTTTGGGGCTGTTACAGGGGAGTCTCGAGGAGGGGACAACCCTCCGGATTGCCTCTTTGCTCTGTAAATACCCCAAAAATCCCAAAACCCTAGGGGAGTCGATGAAGTATTCATCCAGCCACCACAGAGTCCAGAAACACCAAATCCAATCTAGACAACATCATGGAGGAGTTCACCACTTCCATTGGTGCCTCTCCGATAATGCATGAGTAGTTCTTTGTAGACCTTCGGTCCGTAGTTAGTAGCTAGATGGCTTCATCTCTCTCTCTCTCTCTCTTGATTCTGAATACAATGGTCTCTTGGAGATCCATATGATGTAACTTTTGCGGTGTGTTTGTTGGGATCGATGAACTTCGAGTTTATGATCAGATCTATGTTTCTATATCCATGAAAGTATTTGAGTTTCTTTGATCTCTTTTATGCATGATCTCTTATAGCTTTGTATTTCTTCTCCGATATTTGGGTTTTGCCTGGCCAACTCGATCTATTTATCTTGCAATGGGAAGAGGTGCTCGGTAGTGGGTTCGATCTTACGGTGCTTGGTCCCAGTGACAGAAAGGGAACCGACACGTATGTATCATTGCTACTAAGGATAAAAAGACGAGATCTATATCTACCACCATATAGAGAAACGGATCGTGTCTACATCATGTCATCGTTCTTATTGCATTACTCCGTTTTTCCATGAACTTAATACACTAGATGCATGCTGGATAGCGGTCGATGTGTGGAGTAATAGTAGTAGATGCAGGCAGGAGTCGGTCTACTAATCTTGGACGTGATGCCTATGTAATGATCATTGCCGGGGAAATACCGATGTAGTTCCAGCTACCATAAAGGAGAATTTCTGGCGCCGTTGACGGGGAGGATCAAGTCAAGATAGTGTCCCATCAACTCGCCAATTTCTGGCGATGTTGCCAGGGATAATCTTTAACATAACCAGGTTCCTAATCCCAAATCTCATCTCCTTGCAATTTTCATTATTTTCCATTTGCCTCTCGTTTTCCTCTCCCCCACAAAAATTTGCTGTTTTATTCGCCTCTCTTTTTCCGTTTGTCATTTTCTTGCCGGATCTGTTTTTTAGTGCAATCTTGTTGTACAGTCATCATGACTAAAGAGAACACCAAATTAGGTGATTTCTCAAATACCAATAACAATGATTTTATTGGCACTCCGCTTGCTCCTCCCGCCACTAGTGCGGGGACTTGTGATATTAATACTACTTTGCTGAACCTTGTTATGAAAGACCAATTTTACGGTACTCCTAATGAGGATGCTGCCTCCCATCTTAATACCTTCATGGAATTATGCAATATGCAAAAGAAAAAAGATGTGGACAATGATGTGGTCAAGATGAAATTATTTCCGTTTTCCTTGCGTGATTCTGCAAAAAATTGGTTCTCTTCTTTGCCTCGTAATAGTATCGATTCTTGGAATAAGTGCAAAGATGCTTTTATCACTAAGTATTTTCCTCCCACAAAAATTATTTCCCTTAGAAACCAGATCATGAATTTCAAGCAACATGAACATGAGCATGTTGCGCAATCTTGGGAAAGGATGAAAATGATGCTAAGGAATTGCCCAACTCATGGGTTAAATCTTTGGATGATCATACAAATTTTTTATGCGGGATTGAATTTTGTTTCTCACAATATTTTAGATTCCACCGCTGGTGGTACTTTTATGGAAATTACTTTGGGTGAAGCCACCAAATTGCTTGATAATATCAAGGCAAATTATTCTCAATGGCATACCGAAAGAGCTCATACTAGTAAAAAGTTTAATTCAGTTGAAGCAATTTCTTCTTTGAGTGATAAAGTTGATGCTCTTATGAAATTGGTTGCTAGTAAAAGTGCTCCTATTGATCTTAATGATATGCCTTTGTCTACTTTGATTGATATGAATTTTATTTCTCGCAATAATTTCAACAACAATGCTTATAGAGGGAATTTTAATTCTAGGCCTTTTCCTAGTAATTCCTCTAATAATTATGGTAATTCCTATGGAAATCAATCTTATAATAATAATAATAGGAACACCTCTGATCTTGATAATAATATTAAAGAATTTATCAACACACAAAAAGTTTTCAATACTTCCATAGAAGAAAAGTTGAACAAAATTGATGATTTGTCTAGAAATGTTGATAGAATTGCTCATGATGTGGAAAATCTCAAGATGAAATTTTTTGTGCCTAAAGTAGATGAATCAATTAAATCTCTTTATGTTTCTATGGATTAAAGTAGGAAAAGAACTGCTATGCTTAGAGCTAAAAGAGAATTTTTGGAAAAAGCTTGTGTTACAAATACTTTAATTATGTTGAGAAAATTGATGAAAGTGGGTTTGGAGAGGTCAAAACTTTAGCTAGTGATGCACCCACTATTTTTTATTACAAATACTTTAATTATGATAGTTGCTCTTTGATTGATTTTATTTCTTTGTTGCAGTCCATGATAAATTCACCTCATGCTTATGAACAAAATAAAGCTTTTACTAAACATATTGTTGATGCTATGATGAAAGCTATTGAAGAAAAATTGGAATTAGAAGTTTCAATTCCTAGAAAATTGTATGATGAGTGGGAACCTACTATCAAAGTCAAGATTAAAAATTTTGACTGTTTTTCTTTGTATGACTTGGGTGCTAGTGTTTCCACAATTTCGAAATCTTGATGTGATGTGCTTGGTCTTACCAATCTTGAAGAATGTTCCTTGAATTTGCACTTGGAGGATTCCACTATTAAAAAGCCTGTGGGATGGATTAATGATGTTCTTATTCTTGCAAATAGGAATTATGTGCCCATAGATTTTATTGTTCTTGATATTGATTGCAATCCGTCTTGTCCAATTATTCTTGGTAGACCGTTTTTACGCACTATCGGTGCGGTGATTGGTATGAAAAAGGCAATATTAAGTTCCAATTTCCTTTGAGGAAAGGTATGGAACACTTCCCTAGAACTAGAATTAAGCCACCTTATGAATCAATCATGAGGGCATCTTATGGATCTCGAACAAACAATGACAAAACTTAGATCCTTGCTATATGCCTAGCTAAGGGCGTAAAACTATAGCGCTTGTTGGGAGGCAACCCAACGAATAAATTTATTTTTGCTTTTTGCTTCCCGTTCTTGTGTCTTTACACAATTATGATACTGTTATGATTGTGTTTTTTATGTTTTAATTAGTGTTTGTGCCAAGTAAAGCATTTAGGATCTTCTTGGACAATAGTTGTTTGATCTTGCTGAAAAAACAAAAAAGTTTGTGCTCACGAAATTAATTTTTGTTACTAGAGAGCGATAAAATACCCATTCCACTTGCAGTAGATCAATATACAAATTTGGCAGGTCTTCCTAATTTTTCAGAGTTTTTGAGTTACATAAGTATTCGAAATAGTCAGATTGCTAAAGACTGTTCTGTTTTGATAGATTCTATTTTCTTTGTGTTGTGTGCTTATTTTGATAGCTCTATGGTTTCCTTTGATGAGTTTTTGCCATAGAAAAGTTGGAATACAGTAGATATAATACAAAAACAAAATATGAATTGGTTTGATACAACACTTATAGTAGTGATTTATTATTCTTATACTAACGGATCTCACGAAGGCTTTGTTGAGTTTTGTGTGATTCAAGTTTTCAAGTTTTGGGTTATCTTATGATGGATGAAGGAAGGATGTAAGGGCCTAAGTTTGGGGATGCCCCAGCATCCCAAGCTATTATTCAAGAATTAGCAACCAACTATGCTTGGGGATGCACCTGAGTGGCATCCCCGCTTTCTTCCAACAACTTTCGGTATTTTACTTGAGACTATATTTTTATTCGTCACATGATATGTGTTTTGCTTGGAGCATCTTGTATGATATGTGTCTTTGCTTGTTTTATTTTGTGTTTTAAGTTATCAATCCTTGCTGGACACGCCTATTTGAGAGAGCCAAAATTATGGCATGACTTCTTAGAATTTCTCTCTATGCTTCACTTAAATCTTTTATGAGCTAGGACTTGCTCCATTGCTTCACTTATATCTTTTTGAGTACAGTGTGCTTTGTTATTTTTGAAGAAATGCTCTCTTGCTTCACTTAGATTTATTTGAGAGTTAGTAAAATTTTGAATAAATTCTCTCTTGCTTCACTTACATTATTTTGAGAGAAATAAAATTTGTTATGGCCATGATCTTCACTTATATTTGCTTGAGCTTATGAAAAGCAACTCATGAAAATTAGTCCAAAAGTGATAGATATCCAAGAGGGATAAAGTAAAGAAAATGTCATGAAGATCATTGGACAAACTAAACTTGATTCTTAGTAATAGTTTTGAGATATGATGATGTGATATGTGAGTTATGTTAATGAGTAACTGTGCTCTAGTAAGAATATGGGTGTTAAGGTTTGTGATTCCCTATGCAATTACGAAAGTCAATAGTCATGCAATGAAAATTATATCCTACTTGTGGTGCATTATTCAGTTTTAATTATGCTTAATTCTTGCTTATGAGATTATTCATTTCTTGGTTGGCCACTTACCAATCTTTTTCTAGCCTTCATTTTGCACTAAGTATGACCTCTACTTGTGCACCAAAAATCCTTTAAACCAGTTTTGCCACATGAGTCCACTATATCTACCTATATGCGGTATTCTTTTGCCGTTCTAAGCAAATTTGCATGTGCCATCTCTAATTTTCAAAATAAACTTCTCTTTTGTGTGTTTGTTTCACTCATGGAATGGTAACGGGTGGCTAATATTTTCCATGCTAGATGTGTTGTTCTCAAGATGAGTGTTTATTCACTTGTCATTGCATGAGAGTAAGGCAAATGTATTAGGGATGCCCAGTCCCTAAATGCAAAAACAAAAATGAATTTACTTTATGTTGTAAAATAATAAATTCCTTGGAAATTGTTGGTATGGAGGGCACCCGTCGATACGGCTAGCCATGGAAAGTGAAAGTTATGGTGGAAAAAGGAATACAATTTATTTTCTATCTGGGAACCGCCTATGGCATATCTAGCATGCAAATTGTTCGGAACTCTAAGTCATTTTCGTTGGTGGGATGGATACACCGCCCAAAATGTTTTTATCTCAAATTTTTCGCTTTGAGCTCTGGCACCTCTTCAAATCCCTACTCCCCTCTGCGAAGGGACTTTCTTTTACTTTATACAATTTCTTTTTTGAAATTTGATTCTCCATCTTCTCTCATAAAAGCACCAACTAGGAGGCAATATGATAGTGCTCAAGTATTGGGTGTAGCTAATATTCGAGTGTGTTTCATGAATGGATCAATGTTTGAGCATGATGGGCTAGGGATAACTTATTTAAGCATTGATATTTTGAAAGACATGGTTGCTTGTTGATGCTTGAGTATCTAAATTATTATGTCAAAACTAGACTATTGCTTTGAATCATATAAAAGTCCAAATGTCCATGTATTAAGAAAAGAATATGATATGACTTGATGAACAACACTCCACATCAAAAATTATGTTCTTATCACTTACCTACTCGAGGACGAGTAGGAGTTAAGCTTGGGGATGCTGATACGTCTCCAATGTATCTATAATTTTTGATTGTTCCATGCTGTTTTATAATCATTTTATATCATTTTTGGTACTAACCTATTGACATCGCAGGAAATCAATATCAAACAGAGTCCAAATGGCATGAAACTTTACGATGATTTTTATGGGCCAAAAGGAAGCAGATGGGCCCTGGTTGCACCCGAGGGGAGTCCCGAGGAGGGTACAACCCACCAGTGTCGGTGTACTAGAATAGGGGTACCCTAGTACCCCGAACTTGTGCACGGGCAGTTGCAGTACCCCGCGGCAAAGGCTTGCCGGGCGAACGCCAAGGACCCTCCAATGTTCCCTTGGAGCCATTCAAGAACAAAGTATTAAAGCTCAGGATACAAGGCCCCGGCAAGAGGAGCTTGCCGGGAAGGCCAACCAAGGCACTCTAAGGAACTTGCCGCGACCCGCCACGCGCTCCGGCAAGGCGACAAGGCCCCGGCAAGAGGAGCTTGCCGGGAAGACTAAACAAGGTACCTCGAAGCCTGGCGAGCGATAAGCCTCCGGGCCCGACAAGATAGCAGCAGCGGCAAGGCGCTTGCCGTGGCAGGCGGCCACTCTGCGCCCACGCTCCAGCGCATCCACCAACGTGTCGCTCTGGGGGCCTCTCCAGGCGCACGTGGCGGGAGGCTATGCAGCCAGCGGTGCGCAGTGGCATGCGAAGCTGACAAGATCGCCATCGTGGCGAACGGTGGCGCCCCTAACGGTCCTTTTCTGCACTGTTCGGGCGACTCAGACGGGCATTTAATGCCCTTGTCCCCTGCCGTCAGGGTTAGGTAGGGTACACTGTACAAGCAACTGTATCAACTACCTCACTTTTTACGTTTTTACCCTCCTCTGCGTGCCACCTATCGGTGACCCCTTTAGCGTATAAAATAAGGCCCATGCGCAACGTAGAGGGGGTTCGGCTCGGAGGTTCGGAGCCTCAGACAGTTTGCTTCGATCCATTCGTAGCCCAGAGAACATCACACTCTCGCTTTGGAGAGCAAGAACACTAGATAATACAACCAGACAAGCAGCAGTAGGAGTGTTATCTCTCCGGAGAGCTCCGAAGCTGGGTAAACTGCTCGTGTGCCTCGCCTCGATCTGCTCTTCGTGCGATCTCCGCCCCCCGCCGAACCGAAAAAGGTCCGGTCCGCCGGCCCCATAGGTGTTCGAGGATCAGTTCACCCCGTCATCTTTCGCCAAAGCGAGAGTGTGATGTTCTCTGGGCTACGGATCGATCGAAGCAAACTGTCTGAGGCTTCGAATCGAACCGAAAAGGGTCCGGTCCGCCGGCCCCATAGGTGTTCGAGGATCAGTTCGCCCGACATCTTTGGCGCGCCAGGTAGGGGGCGTCGAGATTGCGTGAACCTGATCCGGCGTTCACACAAGCTAGATCCTTATTCCCTTCATCAACATGCCACCGAAGAAGAAGACTTCGGCGGCGGCCGCTCCATCCACGTCACTTCCGCCACCGTTGGAGCAAACGAGTGGTGGGATAGACGCTGGCGGAAGAAAGGACGTCGACGAGGAAGTCCATGATGCCGCCAGGTCCAAGAACAAGGCTGCACAAACCTCGGCGACTGTACATGTTCCACGCCACTCTCAGGAGGCGCAAGATCAACAGCGTCATGGCACTAGCAGTGCCATACGCATGATAGCCCAAGACCAAGCTGGTGGATCTCGGAGCGCTCAAGACCAGCATACACGCCAGCGTGCTGGCACGAGCGGGGCACGGTCGCCTGGACGGGATACTGCTCCTCCTAACATAGTTAGAAGTTCGAGCATGTCCCGCTCCTCGCGCCGTCCGCCACTGCCACCCACTACCCTAGCAGAAGCTTTGGCGCAGCTCAACTTCTCCTAGATTACCCTCCGACGTCAGACAAGATCGACGAATGGAGAGCCACCATTCAGAGCCTCATCGGCTACGCCAACGGCGACACTCCACGGCGGCCGAGCGCGTCGCCGCCGTGGTAGGACCGCCGGACGCGAGCCGGTGGCGACGAAACGGGCGGAGGTGCAACTACCATGCAATCACCGCCCCGAAGGCCAAGATCGCCGACTCGCCGGATCCACCTCGACAGCGACTCCACTGCATCGTCGGATCCACGAGCTCGTCGCGATCAGCACCAAGTTCTTCATGATCGACAACAAGAAGACGCTCGAACCCGCATCGAGCGCCAAAGAGAAGCGCGACATCAATCCGACAAGCGCGCTGGGCCCTCTGTTGACATGCATGCGCCAGGGGAACCAGGCGATCTGTCGTACGCGGTAGGTTGTCCTGCGTTCACTCGTGAGCTGCGGCAAGTCCAGTGGCCCAGTACAAAGAACTTTAAGCCAGACGTACCAGAGAAGTACGACGGCAAGACGCACCCGTCAGAGTTCCTCAGCATCTACACCATTGCGGTGCAAGCTGCTGGGGGACGAGATGACAAGATCCTTGCCAACTACTTCCCGCTGGTGCTCAAGCCCAATGTCAGATCCTAGCTCATGCACTTGCCAGACAACTCCATATCCTCTTGGGTTGATCTGTGCCATCAGTTTGTCGGCGCCTTTACAGGCGGACACAAGCCTCATGGCCAGGAGAGTGATCTTCATCTGCTCGCCCAGAAGGAAGGGGAGCCCCTGCGCAAGTACATTCAGAGATTCAGTAGTGTGCAGCACAACATCCCAGACGTCCACCCTGCCGCGGTGATCAGCGCGTTCCATCAGAACGTGCGGAACCGCAGGATGCGGGAGGAAATGGCGATGTGCAAGATCAGGGACGTCAGTGAGTTATATGCACTGGCCGACAAGTGCGCGCGTGCTGAGGAAGGGAGGAGACTCCCCGGAGAAAATATAGGAGCAGGGGGATCTGACAGTGAAGATGCTGCCCCGACAAGGAAAAACCGGCGGCGGAACAACAGAAGGAGGAAAGGCAAAGAAGTGCTAGTTGTTCAGCAGTCCGGCAACGGTGGCGGCGCCAAGGAAGCCAAAGCGTGTGACTCCGGCAAGGAGGTTTTCGCGGAGGTAGCGGTCGCCGACAAGCAGGATGGCACCAACAAGAAGTATTGCAAGATTCACCGCACCAAGGGCCATGATCTTCAGAACTGTAAGAGAGTCGAGCAGCTTGTTGAGCAACAGAAAGCTGAATACGAGCGGCGCGATAAAGAGAAGGCCCAGGAAGGAGCTGGTGGATCCGGCAAGAAACGTCCCGGTCGAGGAGGACGCCGCGGCAAGGCCAAGCAGCGGCAAGGAGACAGACCTCCTCGCGGCCGCGACAAGGATGAAGATGATGGCGACGATGAAGATATGGACGATGAGGAGACTGATGAGCAGGAGTTCCAGAAAGCCACAGAGGTCCTGTGCGTTAACGGTGGTGCTTCTCTGCATGCCTCACACCGCCAGCTCAAGCAGTGGGTGAGGGAAGTTAATGCAGTAGAACCACCCGTCGAGTCACGCAAGCCTCTGAAATGGTCCGGCACGCCTATCATCTTTGATATTGAGGACCACCCGGATCGCATAACTGTGGTCGGGTGCTTGCCGATGTTGGTTTCACCAACAATCCGCAACCTCAAGGTCACTAAGATGCTAGTTGACGGCGGGGCCGGCTTGAATCTGATCTCCTCCGCGGTGCTCCAGAAGCTCCAGATCCCTGACAGCGAGCTCAAAGAGACCGGCACATTTCAAGGAATTAACCCGGGAAGGAGCAAGCCAAAGGGAAAGATCACGTTGCCGGTAACATTTGGCAGTGAGCTGAACTTCAGGACTGAGAGGGTCACGTTTGACGTTGCCGACTTTCCATTACCTTACAATGGAATCCTTGGCCGTCCAGCACTCGCCAAGTTCATGGCAGCCTCTCACTATGCGTACAACATACTGAAAATGCCAGGCCCGATAAGCGTCATCTCTGTCCCTGGCGACAAGAAGGATGCTCTTATCTGTGCCGACAAGATCTACCGGGAAGCAGCAGCCGCAGCAGAACACCAGACCCTTGCCGCTGGAGCTCCCGGGGGAAGAAGAAGACCAAGTCCGGCAAGAGCTCTGATGCCCATTCCGGCAAGCGCACCTCTTCGGAGTGCTGCGCTACCGTCGAGGACGCACCATCGAGCTCCACCGGCAAGTGTAAGAAGGCAATGGCAGCTCCACCTGAGACCAAGAAGGTGTCCGCCAAGGAGGATGGCGCTAGTGGTACCTTCACCATCAGCGCCACTCTTGACCCCAAATAGGAAAGCGCGCTCGTTGCTTTCCTGTGGGCGAATGTCGACGTGTTTGCATGGCAACCGTCTGATATCCCCGGTGTTCTCAGGAAAGTAATTGAGCACCACCTTGCCGTCTGTCCTCATGCGCGGCCCGTCAAGCAGAGAATCAGGAAGCAGGCAGTGGAGCGCCAAGAATTCATAGCAGAAGAAATCAAGAAGTTGGAAGCAGCAGGCCTTGTCAGAGGAGTGCTCCATCCCATGTGGTTGGCCAATCCTGTGGTGGTGCGCAAGGCTAACGGGAAATGGAGACTTTGTATTGACTTCACCGATGTTAATAAAGCTTGTCCCAAAGACCCATTTCCCTTGCCGCGTATTGACCAGATTGTTGACTCCACGGCCGGATGTGATTTGCTTTCATTTCTTGATGCATACTCAGGATACCATCAGATCTTCATGGCAGAAGAAGATGAAGAGAAAACTGCATTTATCAACCCGTGTGGCACGTACTGCTTCGTACGGATGCCTTTCGGTTTGAAGAATGCTGGTTCTACATTCGCAAGGGTAGTCCACCACGCTTTTGAACCGCAGATGCACAGAAATGTGGAAGCCTACATGGATGACATAGTGGTCAAGAGCAAGGACAGGGCGACCCTAATTCAAGATTTAGACGAGACATTTGCAAATCTGCGCAAGATCAACCTCAAGCTCAACCCCGAGAAGTGTGTGTTTGGAGTCCCCTCCGGCAAGCTTCTCGGGTTCTTCGTGTCTCAGCGGGGAATTGAAGCCAATCCCGACAAGATCAAAGCCATCGAGCAGATTGAAGCAGCAAAGCGCGTCAAGGATGTACGAAGGCTTGCCGGTTGCGTGGCTGCTCTCAGCAGGTTTATCTCTAGATCTGCTGAGCGCGCCCTGCCATTTTTCAAAATTTTGAAAAAGGCAGGTCCAATGAAATGGACTCCGGAAGCGGAGGCTGCGCTGCAGGACTTGAAGAGATACCTGTCCTCCACTCCAACGCTTGTCGCACCTAAGCCGCAAGAGAAGTTGCTGCTATATATAGCAGCAACCAATCAAGTGGTTAGTGCTGCATTAGTGGTAGAGAGGGAGGCGGATGATGAGCCAGCAACCACGGCAAATCCAACCAGCGACAAGCAGGGGGCTTCGCCGACAAGCTCTGGTCCCGACAAACATGGGTTTACGCAGGAGCATGATGAGATGCCAAAGAGAATGGTGCAGCGCCCAGTTTACTTTGTCAGTTCTCTTCTGCAGGGGGCTAGATCAAGGTACTCTGGTGTGCAGAAGTTGCTTTTCGGCCTCCTCATGGCCTCGAGAAAGCTGCGCCATTACTTCCAAGCACATGAGATCACAGTCGTCACTCGCTTTCCGCTGAAGAGGATACTGCAAAATCCAGAAGCAACAGGCAGGATTGTTGAGTGGGCGCTGGAACTGTCAAGCTTTGGCCTCAAGTTTGAGAGCACCTCAACAATCCAAAGCAGAGCATTGGCAGAGTTCGTAGCAGAGTGGACGCCAACCCCAGATGAAGAAATTTCAGAAACGAGCATCCCCGTCAAAGAGGCAAACAAAGAGTGGCTGATGTACTTTGATGGCGCCTTCTCGCTGCAAGGCGCTGGTGCAGGCGTGCTGCTTGTCGCACCCACCGGAGAGCACCTCAAGTACATAGTCCAGATGCACTTTCCCAAAGAGCAAGCAACCAACAATACAGCAGAGTATGAAGGATTACTTGCCGGTCTCAGAATTGTGGTAGACCTTGGGATCAAGAAGCTCATTGTCAGGGGTGACTCACAGCTTGTCGTCCGACAAGTGAACAAGAACTACCAGAGCCCGTTGATGGAAGCGTATGTTGATGAAGTGAGGAATCTAGAAGAGCACTTTGACGGCCTACAAATGGAGCATATCCCAAGAGCTCAGAATGATATTGCTGACGGCCTGTCAAAGTGCGCCGCACTAAAGTTACCTGTGGAACCAGGGATCTTTGTGCTTAAGTTGACTCAACCATCCGTAACACCATCAACTGGACAAAGCAAGAAGAGGAAGTTGGTTTCCGGTGACTACTTTTCGGCAGAGCTCCCCGAAGACGCCGCCAAGAAAGTCCCCAAGATCAACACCAAGAAGGCTGAGGGGCAGTCTGCTCCGGCAAGCCTAATGGTTTGTTTCGTTGAAGCAGACGCTCCCGACAAGTTTTGCTCCAGCAAGCTTGCCGGAGAACATCAAGCTCCGGCAGGGCCGCAAGTCCTTGCCGTAGAAGCAGATGTTCCCGCAGCAGCACATGTGCCTTTAGTCCTTGTTGTCGAGCCACAAGCTCCAGCATGGGCACAGCAGATTGTCCATTTCCTTCAGACAAGAGAACTTCCCGAAGAACAAGAAGAAGCGGAAAGAGTAGCCCGGCAGTCAAGTATGTACCAGTTTGTCGATAGCATACTGTACAGAAGAAGACTCAACGGTGTGAAATTGAAGTGTATTCGCCGGGAAGATGGACAAAAGCTGTTGGCAGAGATACACGGAGGCATATGTGGCCACCACATAGGCGCAAGAGCACTTGCCGGCAAAGCTTTCCGGCAAGGTTTCTTTTGGCCGACAGCCCTCCAGGATGCAACTGCACAAGTAACCAAGTGTGAAGCGTGCCAGTTCCACTCCAAACAGATACATCAGCCAGCTCAAGCTCTCTAGACGATCCCTTTATCCTGGCCATTTTCGGTCTGGGGGCTCGATATCCTCGGCCCCTTCCCCCGAGCTGTCGGGGGCTTTGAGTACTTGTACGTCGCAATCGACAAGTTCACAAAGTGGCCGGAAGTGCAGCCAGTGAGGAAGGTGACAGCACAGTCAGCAGTCAAGTTCTTCAGGTCGATTGTTTGCCGTTTCAGGATCCCTAACAGGATCATCACCGACAACGGCACGCAATTCACGAGCCGCACCTTCATGCAGTACGTCCAAGACCTTGGCGCCAAGGTCTGCTTCACTTCTGTTGCTCATCCAAGAAGCAACGGTCAAGCAGAGAGGGCAAATGCTGAAGTGCTGCGCGGGCTCAAGACCAGAACTTTCGACAGGCTGCACAGGTGCGGAAGGAACTGGATCGAGGAGCTGCCGGTGGTTCTTTGGTCGATCAGAACGACGCCAAATCGAGCCACTGGCCAGACACCTTTCGCTCTAGTCTATGGAGCAGAGGCAGTTCTCCCCACGGAACTCGTATACGGATCACCTCGAGTGCTCGCTTATGATGAGCTTGAGCAAGAACAGCTGCGGCAAGACGACGCGCTGCTCCTTGAGGAAGATCGTCTTCAGGCTGCTGTACGAGCTGCTCGATACCAGCAAGCTTTGCGCCGCTATCATAGCCGCAAAGTTAAAGCCAGAAGCTTCGAGGAAGGCGACCTTGTTCTTCGGCGCGTTTAGTCCGCCAAGAATTCCAACAAGTTGACGCCAAAGTGGGAAGGCCCTTATCGGGTGAGACGAGTCACAAGGCCTGGCGCTGTCCGCCTTGAGACCGAAGATGGCATTCCGGTGAGCAACTCCTGGAACATAGAACATCTTCGTAAGTTTTTCCCATAAGGCGCGGTTGCCGGAACCCGTTCCGGCAACCACCTTTTGTACAAGTCTTGCCGCTGTTGCATGTAATCCTTTGTACAAAGCCGGGCGCAGATCCCGTGCGTAAATAAAACCCCATGTGCTCCGCACAGCTTGTCCATTTCATGCATTAGTTCCTTTCTTGCATGCGATTATCTGACACTTTGTGCAGCACCTACATCCGGTAAGCAGTAACGAGCCAAAGAGCTCCATATTATTATTTTCTCTTCTTTCTTTTTCTTTTAAAGGAAATAAAGGTTCTCTCGCACACAAGTTTGCCTGGGGGAAGGAGAAGATTGTGGTATGGGCCAGGCGTCATTCAAGCAAAGACTTGCCTTACCGGGAAGCAAATGACAGAAAAGCTAAGTTGCCAAAGTTTGAGCGATCACTTTTTTATATTTTTGAGTTATCTTCCTCGAACGACCCTGCTTTGTATGGAAAACCTGTGCGCGAAGGAACCAACTCGTGGCTAGTTGCACTCTTACTTTGTTTCGAGTCTGCTCAACAGCTTAAGCGTGCTGCATCTAGTCGCGACAAGGTTTCTTGTCGGAAGCAGCGCCGCCAGCAGGCTGCTGAAGTTCCGCACTCAGCGCTCGCGGCTCGGGCACCTGCGCCGACAAGTTTCCTAGAAGCGTAGGGTAAAAACATACAAAGGAAGGAATCTAGTAGAGGAAATAACATTGCAATTAATAAACAGAAATAAAGTTATATTACAAAGATAACTTGTCGCAGCTCTAACAGACTGTTCTCATAACATGACTAGCAGCAACAAGGGAAAAGAAGAAATGGGCGGCCTAATCTACACGTCCGCCCTCGACTCGCTTGATCTCGCTCACCTTCTCCACAATGGGTGCGACAAGGGCCTTGAGTGCATCCAGATCGGCGTCAGGCGGCAAGGACCTGAGGACGTTGGTGAAGCTGAGGCTTGGATTGCGGAAGGCTACCTTCATCAGCACCTTCTGGAGAACCCCGGCGCAGATTTGGCGCGACTCGTCAGCCAGCTGCTTCGAGATCCTCTCCCGGAGCCGCTGGAGTGCCGTCGCCACGCCCTTGAAGAATAGGCTGAGCTTGGCGCTGGGTTGAAGGCTCTCGTCGGAAGGATACCCAAAGTCATCCATCCCCAGCTGCGCCAGCTCCTCGTTGATGACGGCGGCAGTGTTCACCAGGCCTTCGGTCCAGTGCTCCATCGTGTCTCTGAACGAGTTCTGGGTAACTGCAATGCTCTCCAGCAGCGCCGCGTCAGCCTTGACCTTCTCCGCCAAGGTCTTCTCCCGCTCCTTGGCGGCCTCCAGCGTCTGCGTCAGCATGGCCAGCTTCAGCTCCAGGTCTGCTTTGGAATCCTTGGCGGCGCTGAGCTCCTTGCCCCTCTCAGCGAGAAGGCCTTGCAGCTCGCCATGGGCGGCAGCATCCTTCTCGCGCTCACGCTTGAGCGCGGCAATCTCCTCGCCGCTCTTCCCAATATAGGCCTCCAGCCGCGCCACCTTCTCCTCTAGCTCCTTATTGGCGGCCTCTACAGTTGCCGCGGCATCCTTTGCCTCCTTGAGCGCCCCGCCAAGTGCTCGCTCACGCTCGGAGAGCTCTTCCTCGTAGCTGTCGAGGTGGGCCTTCCACTGCACTAGCTCGCCTTCCCGCGCAGACTGCTTCTCGGCAGCAAGTCTTTGTTCCTCCTCAGCCTCGGCCTTCTCAAGAAGAAAGGCCGTGCGCTCCTCGTCGACTCGCTCCCGCTCCTGCGCCAGGGACCGAAGAGCTTCTTGATTTTGGCTCCGGAGCTCTTCCGCGCGCTTTTCCATGTCAACTCCCGCCTTCGCGACAAGCGCTTCCCGAGAAGCCAGCCTGGCTTGCTGGATGCGGTAGAGTGACAGCAGCTTCCGCAGCAGCTGCTCCTCCTCAGGCTCGCCGCTGCTGCTGCCGGGCGCGTCAACCAATGACAGTCCAGCAGAGGCGAGCACCTCCCCGTCAAAAGTCTCCCCCTCGACCGGCGCCCTGGAGCTCGACGCCCATGGTAGCTTGATGAAGATGTCGTCGCCGGCCTTCAAATAGGCGCCGGACTGGGGCTCCTCGGAGCTCGGCTCCGCAGAAGCGGCAGAGGGTTCGGCGGTCGGTGAAGCGCCCGACGCTCCTGCGGCCTCAGGGTCGTCAGTGCGATCGCCCAACCCCTCGCCGGCTTCCGCAGCAGCAGCCCCGGCGGCCTCCTCGCCGGCGGTCACATCAGCACCGGCACCTTCCTCGCCGGCGCCCTCAGTCTCCATTGGCTCAGCCAAAGATGGGTCTGAAGAACGAAGAGGGGAGGAAAATCAATCAAAAAATCCAAGAAAGGAAAAACGAAAGAAGCAGAACCCAAGGGAAAGTTTTTGGGCAAGTGGATTACCTGCGCCAAGATCTTCAGTCGCAGCCTCGGTCGTCGCAGGATCAGCAGTGCCGTCCCTTGCCGGAGAGTCCCCCCTTACCGGAGAGCGCACCCTTGCTGGGGACTCCTCCCTTGGCGGCGCAGTCGAAGCAGGTGGCACTTCGGGACCGTCCTCCGAGCGCTCCTGATGAGGCTGCTCTGCTCCTGTACAAGTCAACAAGCAAGATATCAACAAAGGAAAAAGCACTCAAGCGCGCCCGACAGCAGAAGGCTAAACTATGAACTTACGCTGGGGGCTGCGCTGGGGGCTGCTCCGAGGGGTGATTGCCGGGTCCGTCAAGATGGTCTCGGACCCACCTCCTGCCGACGCGATGGGGTCATCCTCGATGACGATCACCGCGGCCTTCGCCCTCTTCGCCGCTCTCTGGGCCAGTGTTCTGAAAAGAAAAGAGTCCAGATTGGAGCAAGTCAGATACGAGATATAAACAGCAAGATTGAAGGATTATAAGGGCACCAAAGAAACTCACTCTTCTTCCTCCTCGTCGGAGCTGAGCGCGGAAAGATCGAAGTCCGGCCCTCCTCCGGTGCGGCGAGGTGGAGGAGTAGGATCCCTTGCCCGCTTGGCGGGGGCAGTGGCAGTGGCCCGGGAAGATCCCGCTCCAGTTGTCGCTGTTGCGTGAGGCGCTCCCGCGGCAACATTGCTTGCCGCGGTGGAGCGCGTCGCGCGGCTCGGTGGCTGTGGAGCCGGCTGCCGCCCCGACGCGTCCCCAGCCCTGCGAAGGCGCCTCCTTGGCGGGGCCGGGGGCTCCGCTTGCGGCAAGCTCTCTGAAGGCTCAGCCTCCTCCTCGCTGGCCTCGCTCGACTCGGCTTCAGAACCGGCAGGCTCGTCTTCGCCCATGAACTCCGCGCATTCGGCAAGGTTTGCCGCCTCTGCAGCCTCCGCCTCCTCCACAGTAAACCCAAACACACCCGAAGCAGCTGCGGCCGCAGCCTCTTCCGCCCTAGTAGCGATGAGCTACAGCTCCTCGTCGGTGGTGTCACGGGTGAGGCTCTTCTGCTCGTCGGCGCGGACCGGCACTTCCTCCAAGGTGTCGAAGAACGCTTGCACAACGTCATCCGCAGGTTCTTGCCAAGTTGGGACGATGCCGTGTGAATCGCACAACGGCATCATGGCGCGGATCCGGTCAAGCGAAGAGTTATTGCACGAAGGAACTACGCCCCTCGGCAGTGTGAATGGGTGCTGGGGGTCGCGTTTGAATAATTCCAAGAGCATTGCATCCAACTCCAAGACGGTGAAGTTGTAGTTGAGGCCCGGCCGCAGCCTCATGATGTCCGCCGAATTCTTGAATTCCCAGGCGGGCCTCCCCCTCTCCTGCAGGGGGGCAATGTGGCGGCGGAGGAAATCTGCCCCGACAGCACCTACGGTGAGCCCGGCAAGCCTAAGGCGAAGAATCCTAGTGATGGCGATCTTCAGCCTCTCGTCTTCCGGGGCCACGTTGCTCCAGTCATTGCCGCGCACTATTGGAGTTTGGCGCACGGTGGTGAAGGGCTGCGGATCCTCCTCGACGATCCAACACCACTCCGCTCTCCACTCCTCCCACTTGCTGCGGAGCTCACCCTCCAAGTACGCATCCATCTTGCCGACTCTCGAGATCCAAGCAATCCCTCCGGCAAGCGGCTCTCCTCTCTCTACCCGAGGCATGAAGTAGTGGCGGAAAAGGGCAACACTAGGGTGGACTCCGACAAAGTTTTCGCACAAGTGTGCGAAAACTGCCATGGTCAGGACAGCATTGGGGGTGAAGTCAAGGAGGCGGAAGCCATATGTGTTCATAATATCGCAGAAGAACTCCGAGAAGGGCGGGCAGAGCCCGCAATAGAAGAATAGCGGGAAGAACGGGTACCCATTTGGAGCCAGCTTCGAAGCGGTAGCCGGGAGTACCCTCGTGCGCGGATGCGCACGCGTCTCCGTCGCCCAAAAGAGATAGAAGTACTCCCTCAGCTCCTGCACGCCGAGCTGGGGGGTGAAGATCGCCCGCTCCTTCCGCAGCGCCGCGAGCCGCTGCGCCTCGGCCGACTTCACGCCCTTTCCCTTGTCGGCTTTCGGAGCCATGGCGGAGGTGGTGGGGAAGGTCGTCGGCGTGGTGACGCTGGTGGCAATGAGGGGTGGAGCGCTGCTCTCTCGGCTTCGAGAAGAAGGAGGGAGCGGTGGAGTTTGTGAAGAAGGAGTAGCAGCAACCAGCGAGGGGGAACAAACTGCCTCTGTTTCCTCTGCTTATAAAGAGGGACGGGGCGGACGTTTCGCCCTTCCTAATAAACAACCACCCACGATCTCTCCCACGATGCCGCATTCAACGCGTGCCGTTATGGGAGAGCGCGGTGGATGCGGAACAAGATTTGGCGTGGCCCAGCCCGCGTGTGCCCGTGCCCTGTCTTGGGCCTGGCCCAACAGCGCTCGGCACCGTGTCTGGCCCAGGCCCGGGGGCTCCTGTCGGTGTACTATAATAGGGGTACCCTAGTACCCCGAACTTGTGCACGGGCAGTTGCAGCACCCCGCGGCAAAGGCTTGCCGGGCGAACGCCAAGGACCCTCCAAGGTTCCCTTGGAGCCATTCAAGAACAAAGTATTAAAGCTCGGCATACAAGGCCCCGGCAAGAGGAGCTTGCCGGGAAGGCCAACCAAGGCACTCTAAGGAACTTGCCGCGAAGCGCCACGCGCTCTGGCAAGGCGACAAGGCCCCGGCAAGAGGAGCTTGCCGGGAAGACTAAACAAGGTACCTCGAAGCCCGGCGAGCGACAAGCCTCCGGGCCCGACAAGATAGCAGCAGCGGCAAGGCGCTTGCCGCGGCAGGCGGCCACTCTGCGCCCACGCTCCAGCGCATCCACCAACGTGTCGCTCTGGGGGCCTCTCCAGGCGCACGTGGCGGGAGGCTGTGCAGCCAGCGGTGCGCAGTGGCATGCGAAGCTGACAAGATCGCCATCGTGGCGAACGGTGGCGCCCCTAACGGTCCTTTTCTGCACTGTTCGGGCGACTCAGACGGGCATTTAATGCCCTTGTCCCCTGCCGTCAGGGTTAGGTAGGGTACACTGTACAAGCAACTGTATCAACTACCTCGCTTTTTACGTTTTTACCCTCCTCTGCGTGCCACCTGTCGGTGACCCCTTTAGCATATAAAAGGAGGCCCATGCGCAACGTAGAGGGGGTTCGGCTCGGAGGTTCGGAGCCTCAGACAGTTTGCTTCGATCCATTCGTAGCCCAGAGAACATCACACTCTCGCTTTGGAGAGCAAGAACACTAGATAATACAACCAGACAAGCAGCAGTAGGAGTGTTATCTCTCCGGAGAGCTCCGAAGATGGGTAAACCGCTCGTGTGCCTCGCCTCGATCTGCTCTTCGTGCGATCTCCGCCCCCCGCCGAACCGAAAAGGGTCCGGTCCGCCGGCCCCATAGGTGTTCGAGGATCAGTTCGCCCCGACAACCAGGGCGCGCGAGGAGGCCCTGGCGCACCCTAGAGGGTTGTGCAAACCTCGGGTACCCCCCGGACCGCCTCTTTGCTCTATAAATACCCCAAAAATTCTAGAACCCTAGGGGAGTCAACAAAATATTCATCCAGCCGCCGCAGAGTCCAGAAACACCAGATCCAATCTAGACACCATCACGGAGGGGTTCACCACTTCCAATTGTGCCTCTCTGATGATGCGTGAGTAGTTCTTTGTAGACCTTTGAGTCCATAGTTAGTAGCTAGATGGCTTCATATCTCTCTCATGATTCTCAATACAATGGTCTCTTGGAGATCTGAAAATAATAATTATAATTAATTAATTAATTAATTAATTAATTAAAGAACTAATTAACTTAATTAATTTTGTTTAATTAAGCTAAACAACTAACTAAGCTAACTATTTAACCTAAACCCTAATTAAACTAAATAGAGAATGACAGGTGGGTCCCACTGGACCCACACGTTAGGTTGACCAGTCAACTCCCTGTTGACTGCTGATGTCATGCTGACGTCATGATGACGTCAGCATGCACTATTCTGGATAATGTTAGAATTAAATAGTTAAATAAATTCTAAAAATGATTAAAACTTTAGAAAATCATATAAAATAAACCGTAGCTCAGATGAAAATACTTTCTACATGAAAGTTGTTCAGAACGATGAGACGAATCCAGAAACGCAGCCCGTTCGTCCACCACACACCCCTAACATATCAAACCCACAACTTTCCCCCTCCGGTTCTTCTGTCAGAAAACACGAAACACCGGGAATACTTTCCCGGATGTTTTCCCCCCTTCACCGGTATCACCTACTACCGCGTTAGGGCACACCGAACACCGCGTATTGTCTTGCTACGCTTTGTGATGCCTTGATTGCTCTGTTATTTATTGTGTTTCCTCTCCATTACTTCTTTCCGATAGACCCCGAGACTCCCGGCGACCCCCAGTTCGACTACGGTGTTGGTGACTCGTCCTTCTTGCCAGAGCAACCAGGCAAGCCCCCCCCCCCCCTTGATCACTAGATATCGCCTATTCTTCTCTATACTGCTTGCATTAGAGTAGTGTAGCATGTTACTGTTCGGTTATTCCTATTCTGTTGCATAGCCTGTCATTGTTGCTACAGTCATTGATACCCTACCCGCAATCCTAAATACTTAGTATAGGATGCTATTTTATCATCATTGGCCCTATATCCTTGTCAGTCTGCCTTGCTATACTATTGGGCCGTGATCACTCGGGAGGTGATCACGGGTATATACTATACATACATACATACTGTACAGATGGTGACTAAAGTCGGGTCAGCTCGATGAGTACCCGCAAGTGATTCTGGTGAGGGGGCTGAAAGGACAGGTGGCTCCATCCCGGTAGAGGTGGGCCTGGGTTCCCGACGGCCCCCGACTGTTACTTTGTGGTGGAGCGACAAGGCAGGTTGAGACCACCTAGGAGATAGGTGGGCCTGGCCCTGTTCGGTGTTCGCGGATACTTAACACGCTTAACGAGATCTTGGTATTTGATCTGAGTCTGGCCATTTGGTCTATACGCACTAACCATCTACGCGGGAGTAGTTATGGGTATCCCGGCGTCGTGGTATCAGCCGAAGCCTTCTTGACGTCAGCGACTGAGTGGCGCGCGCTGGGTTGGACCGCGTTAACGCAACTTCCTTTGTAATGGAGGTTGCTAGGTCTGCTCACCGGCCGCGTACGCAACGTGCAGGTGTGCTAAGGGCGATGGGCCCAGACCCCTGTGCGCTTAGGTTTAGACCGGCGTGCTGACCTCTCTGTTGTGCCTAGGTGGGGCTGCGACGTGTTGATCTTTCGAGGCCGGGCATGACCCAGGAAAGTGTGTCCGGCCAAATGGGATCGAGCGTGTTGGGTTATGTGGTGCACCCCTGCAGGGAAGTTAATCTATTTGGATAGCCGTGATCTTCGGTAACAAGACGACTTGGAGTTGTACCTTGACCTTATGACAACTAGAACCAGATACTTAATAAAACACACCCTTCCAAGTTCCACAGACAACCCGGTGATCGCTTTTCCACAGGGCGACGAGGGGAGGATCGCCGGGTAGGATTATGCTATGCGATGCTACTGGAGATGCTACTTGGAGATGCTACTTGGAGGACTTCAATCTACTCTCTTCTACATGCTGCAAGACGGAGGCTGCCAGAAGTGTAGTCTTCGATAGGACTAGCTATCCCCCTCTTATTCTGGCATTCTGCAGTTCACTCCACTGATATGGCCTCCTTACACATATACCCATGCATGTGTAGTGTAGTTCCTTGCTTGCGAGTACTTTGGATGAGTACTCACGGTTGCTTTCTTCCCCCTTTTCCCCCTTTCCTTTCTTTCTGGTTGTTGCAACTAGATGCTGGAGTCCAGGAGCCAGACGCCACCTTCGACGACGACCCCTACTACACTGGAGGTGCCTACTACTACGTGCAGCCCGCTGACGACGACCAGGAGTAGTTAGGAGGATCCCAGGCAGGAGGCATGCGCCTCTTTCGATCTGTATCCCAGTTTGTGCTAGCCTTCTTAAGGCAAACTTGTTTAACTTATGTCTGTACTCAAATATTGTTGCTTCCGCTGACTCGTCTATGATCGAGCACTTGTATTCGAGCCCTCGAGGCCCCTGGCTTGTATTATGATGCTTGTATGACTTATTTATGTTTTATAGTTGTGTTGTGATATCTTCCCGTGAGTCCCTGATCTTGATCGTACACATTTGCGTGCATGATTAGTGTACGATTGAATCGGGGGCGTCACAAGATCCATATGATGTAACTTTTGCGGTGTGTTTGTTGGATCGATGAACTTCGAGTTTATGATTAGATCTATGTTTTTATATCCATGAAAGTATTTGAGTTTCTCTGATCTCTTTTATGCATGATCTCTTATAGCCTCGTATTTCTTCTCCGATATTTGGGTTTTGTCTAGCCAACTCAATCTATTTATCTTGCAATGGGAAGAGGTGCCCGGTAGTGGGTTCGATCTTATGGTGTTTGATCCCATTGACAGAAAGGAAACCAACACGTATGTATCGTTGCTACTAAGGATAAAAAGACGAGATCTACATCTACATCATGTCATTGTTCTTATTGCATTACTCCATTTTTCCATGAACTCAATACACTAGATGCATGCTGGATAGCGGTCGATGTGTGGAGTAATAGTAGTAGATGCAGGGAGGAGTCGGTCTACTAATCTTGGACGTGATGCCTATGTAATGATCATTGCCTGTATATTGTCATAATTATTTCAAGTTCTATCAATTGCCCAACAGTAATTTGTTTACCCAATGTTTGCTAATTTTCTTGAGAGAAGCCACTAGTGAAACCTACAGCCCCCGGGTCTAACTTCTCATATATTTGCCTTTGCAATCTACTTTTTCCTTACTTTTATTTTCAGATCTATTAAAACAAAATACAAAAATACTTTGTTGCACTTTATTTTATTTGCGATCTATTTATCCAATCTATTACAACCTTTTTACCGTCATGAACCAATTTCTGGCACCATTACCCGAAAGGGATTGACAACCCCTTTAACACGTCGGGTTGCGAGGTGTTGTTATTTGTGTGCAGGGCTGTTTACGTTGTGTTGCTTGGTTCTCCTAGTTGTTCGATAACCTTGGTTTCATAACTGAGGGAAATACCTACCACCGCTGTGCTGCATCATCCCTCCCTCTCTAGGGAAATACTGACGTAGTTCCAGCTGCCATCAAAGCACCAAGACAGAATTCCCATCACCATGATATCGAAACAATCCAACAATACCCGCGTGATCCTAAAAAAATTGAGTGAAAAAGAGGAGAGTTAAATCAAAACATCTATGTCAGGAGTCCTCACCAGAGTGACGAAGGGGATAAGGAGTAAAAAGAATTCCTACTCTCCAATATATATCTAGACTCAAAATATGTTTTTTTGAGACGCAACAATGGCAGCGGTTCGATCAATCAAGGGGGGCTCCTGCGGTTGGTAAGGCTCTGATACCAACTTGTAGCGCCCAAGATGCGATTCTATCCCAATCACGTGATGTACTCATGATTGGGGCACAACCGCATTTCGAGCGCATAGCAAGGTGGATATCATTACAACATAACATGTACTGAATAGACGACAATACATGATAAAGGCTTACACTCGCCACAAGCTACAACATGAATACAACAGTTCATCAATATATAGCAATCATCATACAGAAAAGCAGGATCCAACTATGGATGAAATCAAATGAAGAAGAAGAACCTAACCCTTGATCGAACAAGAAGAAGCAAAAGAAGAACTCCAAAAGCAATCATGCATCGCTCTCACGTCAGATCATCACAAAACCTATACCTGCAACTATTGTTGTAGTAATCTGTGAGACATGGGGACTCAACAATCCCATCACCATTGGTATCAATACTAGCAAAGCTTAATGGCATGGAATGGATAAGTGGTGAGGTTGCAACAGCACTAAGCATGGTATGGTGGCTAACTTACGAGTACAAGAATAAGATGAGAAACTACGCAACGGTCGCAAACTAGTAATGATCAAGAAGTGATCCTGAACTACTTGCGTTGAAAGATAACCCAACCGTGTTCTCTTCCCGAACTCACTTGAAAAGAGACGGTCATGGGAACACACGCGTTTGGCATATTTAAATTGAGTTTAGTTCAAGTCCACTACAATCGGATATTAACAAATTCCCATCTGCCACATAACTGCGGGCACGACTCTCGAAAGTTTAAACCCTGCAGGGGTGTCCCAACTTAGCACATGACAAGCTCACGATCCGCGGAGACAATCCTCTGTCTCGGGACCCTCCGATCAGACTCTGAACCCCGGTGCACTAGACATTTCGACAATGGTAAAACAAGTGAAGAGGGGCCCATAAACCCTCATCATGTTAGGGACACAAAATCAAGGAACATAACACTGGTATGACGGAAACTAGGGCGGCATGAGTGGAATAAAACACCAGGCAAAAGGCCGAGCCTTCCACCCATTACCATGTATATATGTGCATTAGTTAAATAAGAGATATTGTGATATCCCAAGATATCCATGATATCCATGTCCCAACATGGAACAACCTGCAACTGCACTTGCAATTAGCAACACTATAAGAGGGGCTGAGCAAAGCGGTAACATAGCCAAACAACGGTTTGCTGGGATGGTGGAAAAGGTTAGAGGCTTATCATGGCAATTTGGGTGGCTTGATAAACAAGTGATAGGTAGCGCGACATGGTGATAGCATCGAGACAACTAGCATAACAAAGATAGTAGTGAGATCCAAGGTGACGGTCATGTTGTCTGAAGTCCCGCTAGGAAGAAGACCGAGTCCATGAAGTAGAGGAACCAACAAAGTCAAACAAATCCTCACAATGACAACGAAACCAGAACTATGGAGAAGAAGCACAACCAGAAAGAAGCAAACAACACGGTAAACCAACAAGCATAAACATGGCATGATGCGCAACCAAGTATGATGCATGTCCGGTTTAATGAGTCATGGCATGGCAAAGTGCAACAAACAATACTACAAGTTAAGTGGAGCTCAATATGCAACTTGCTGCATATTGACGAAACACCACATACAATCATTTAGTTCGCTCTCATTTATGCTACACATCAATATGAAATGTTGTTTAACATGGCAAGAGGTGAAGTACAATAAAACTACATATTCAGGCAATTTTAAATGAGGCCGGAACAACAAACAACAATTCTGGAAAATCCCCAAATGCATATTTCGAATTTTGGTACTGTTCTTCCCTAAACCATATTTTATTGTTGTTAAAAAGTAAAATAAAGTGCACCAAGTTAATATATGCATTTTCTACCCCATTTACATATAAAGTTTATTTAATTCGGAGCTACGGTTAATTAGTTATGAAATATATCATTTGAGCAAGTCATTTATGCAAACTAAATCAAACAGCATGTTTAATTTTTTTTAACATGGATGAAAGTTTCAAATTATGAAACTAGATGAAATTCTAAGCATTTTACATGTTTAAAACATTTTAATCCGATGCACGATTGTTGAGTTATTATATGCATCAACAATGAGGGTTTTTCTGTAAAATTGCAATTCCCTGGATAATTTGAAACTTCGTCCTGGAAGGAAAACAAAACATCACGGGCCGAAACTGGGTCGGACTGGGCGCAGGTCTGTTGGTGGCTCACCATGGGCCCAGCCCAGATCAATGGAGAGGCCAAGGCAGGTCGGCCTAATGGGCGAGTCGGGACGAGCTGAGGAGGCGCTCGGGCTCCTGCGTGCTAGATCAAGGGCTCGAGGAGCTCCTCTCCTTGGTGTTGGACACGCACTGGAGTGGGGAACTCAAGGAAGAAGCTGGCTGCAGGAGCTGCTGGAGAGGTGGAGGCCGAGAGGATCGGGTGCTACTGCGCTAGGGCCTGCTGGTTCGATCGCCGGCGGGGACGAGTTGCTCGTGATCCCCTAGGGATCGAGCAGAGGAGGCTCTGGTTGGTGGAATGGGTGGATCGGGAGGGATCCCGAGGAGGACGAGGAGTGGTGGCGGGGAGGAGGATTGGATGGGACCACCGATCGAGATTTTAGGGTTGCGGTGATTAAATAGCATGTGGATTAGGTTAGGTGCATTTGGGCCCTCCGATTCGAATCAGACGGTCGAGAAAATTTGGCTATGGGTGTCCAAATAAGATACCAAAGATATTTTAGGGATGTTTGAGGATTATCCAGACACATCGGTAATGACAGCTCGGTTTGGTCAGGGAAGTTTCGGACGCGCACAAGGGGTTTGTGCACTGTGTAGAGAGATTATGCGGTCAGACAAGAGGGACTCGAAAAACCCAGTTGGTCTTGGAACGGTCAACGAATGCAAGGCGGGACGCGGCAACTATGAACGGATGCAAGCTTTATGAAAACATGATGATGCAATGCGCATGATGCCATGATGAATGCAACAACCAAATAAAACACACATCGACAACGAAAAACATGGAAGGCGTCTGGAGCGTCAGTCTCGGGGTGTTAAAAGCGTCCTCCACCTCAGCCTCCTCCACAGTCGTAGCCTCGGTCGTTGCACTCGGGGCGGCGACCAAGGCGCCCATCGCGGATGGCCCTGAGCTGCTGGCAGTCGTTGGTGTTGTGGCTGTGCACGTTGAGGAAGACGCAGAACGGGCGACTGCCCTTGGATGACTCCGGGTGGTCGCAGCCATGCTTCATCTCTGGCTCGGCCGCGAGCATTGCTGGCCCCTTGAGCTTCACATCCTTGGGCGTGGTCTTCTTATCTTCTGGGTCGACCTCTAGAAGCTCTACGAGGGAGAGGCGACCCTCTTCAGCTCTCGCACACTTGGTTGCCATGTTGAACATCTCTAGGGTCATGCACAAGTCCTCGTGTATGGCGAGCTCCTCCTTCATCTTGATGTCGCGGACACCATCGGTGATCACCGAGATGAAGGCCTCATCTGACACCTTGCGGATCTTGAGGCGAACGATGTTAAAGCGTTGGATGTATTTGTGCAAGGTCTCTCCTGGCTGATGCTTGATGCAACGCAGGTCACCCATAGCCGGTGGGCGGTCGCGAGTGCCATAGAAGTTGGCGACGAAGCGTTCTCGCATCTCATCCCAGGAGGAGATCGATCTCGCAGGGAGATTCAGGAGCTACGAGCGTGCGCCATCCTTGAGGGCCATGGGAAACAAGTTCGCCATGACTTTCTCGTCGCTGCTGGCCGCCTCGATGCTCAGCTCGTAGAGCTGCAGGAACTCGGCAGGGTCGGGGGTGTCGTCATAGCGCGGAGGCAGGTCTGGGTAGAACTTCCTTGGCCAGATGAGGCGGCGCAGCTTCAGAGTGATCACGTGACATCCCAACGTTGTCATCAGGGCCGCCGTGGAGGTGGAGCCTGGTCTTGGCGCTCGTGCACCACCACTTCATGCGGCACGCAGTCTTGACGTGGCTGTGTAGCGAACACACGCGCCTCTCCTTGTGGCCACTACACCGCTTGGCAGCTCTCCTCATCGCGCGCGCGGCACCCTGCGCGGTGGGTCGTGCCGTGGGGCTTCACACCTTGGCTCGGAGACGTCGTCTTGCCTGGGAGGTGAAGGAGGTGCACTATGGGCCACGTCACCCGCGAGAGGCGGTAGGGGAGGCAGCGAGCGGGACGGTGCAAGGGCCTCTCCGGCAGCGCTGACGAGCTCGGTGATGTGGTCCAGCCAGTCCTCGTAGAGGTCGTCGGCCTGGCGGTAGCACACGAGCTCGCGTGCCATGAGCAACGCAGCCCACGCGTTCACTGTCCCTCGGTTGGTGTCGGTGTCAAAACCGGCGGATCTCGGGTAGGGGTCCCGAACTATGCGTCTAAGGCGGATGGTAACAGGAGGCATGGGACACGGTGTTTACCCAGGTTCGGGCCCTCTTGATGGAGGTAAAACCCTACGTCCTGCTTGATTCTTCTTAATGATATGAGTATCACAAGAGTTGATCTACCACGAGATCAGAGAGGCTAAACCCTAGAAGCTAGCCTATGGTATGATTGTATGTTGTCCTACTGACTAAAACCCTCCAGTTTATATAGACACCGGAGGGGGCTATGGTTACACAAGGTTGGTTACAAAGGAGGAGATATACATATCCGTATTGCCTAGCTTGCCTTCCATGCCAAGTAAAGTCCCATCCAGACACGGGACGAAGTCTTCAATCTTGTATCTTCATAGTCCAATAGTCTGGCCAAAGGATATAGTTCTGCTGCCCGGAGACCCCCTAATCCAGGACTTCCTCAGTAGCCCCTGAACCAGGCTTCAATGACGATGAGTCCGGCGCGCAGTGTTGTCTTCGGCATTGCAAGGCGAGTTCCTCCTCCGAATACACCACGGAAGAGTTTGAATACAAGGATCGTGTCCGACCCTGCAAAATAAGTTCTACATACCACCGTAGAGAGAATAATATTTCCACAAATCTAATCTGCTGACACGTTTTGACAGCATGACATCATGCCACGGCCCGGTCATCATTTGAACCATTTTTCTTCAACCAGCCCCGCACATAACGCGAGGCGATTTCCTTGACACGTCTCGTCAAAGCAGAGATCGTGTTCCCCTTATCACGAGATTCTCATTAATACAAACGTGGGTAACCCAGCCATGCATGTTGGTATGACTCCTAGATCTTAGGTAAGTCTCAAATGGCCATGAGGAGGACCCCTGATATTCACCCACTTTATAAAGGGACAAGGCTTTTTCTTTTTTCCCTCCCGCGCTCAATCGAATCCTTCCCCCGCCTCGAGTTCTAACACCCAAAGCTCAGGTCAGGTGCTTCGGACCTTCAATCATGTCCGGATCCAGCCTTTAAGGCCGGTGGATGCCTTCCTCCGTCACAGAGGAGGACATCAAGAAGTTGAGGGAGGCTAGATATCTGACCACCGAAATTTCGCATAGGCTGCCCGCCCGAGGGCAGGTCGTCCCGACTCCCGAACCCAATGAGAGCGTTGTGTTCGTCTCCCACTTCCTCCGAGGACTAGGCCTCACTTTGGATCCCTTTGTTAGGGGTCTTATGTTCTATTACGGGCTGGATTTTCATGATCTGGCCCCGGATTCCCTTCTTCACATCTCGTCATTTATTTTCGTATGTGAGGCCTTCCTCCGCATTACCCCTCACGTCGGCCTGTGGCTCAAGACCTTCGATGTGAAGCCGAAGACGGTCGTGGGGCAGTACGCAGCATGCGGAGGTGCTTTAATAAGCAAAATTGCTGACGCTCCATGGCCAAAGGGTTCCTTTCCAGAGGTGTCCGGATTGTGGCAACGGGATTGGTTTTACGTCACACCTCCCCGAAGTGCCAAATGGGTAGCTGCCCCCACCTTTCGCTCGGGCCCCCCACCACAACTGATGTCATGGATCAGCAGGGGGCTGAGCTGGGGTCCAGCCAAGGACGTGCCAATACTGCAGAGCCGTATCCGAGATCTCCTCAAGAGAGATTTCAGTCTGGTTATGGTAATGCAAGTTATGCTGGTTCGTCCAGTCCAGCCTTGCAAATGCCGGCCCGTTCGCATGTGAGAATTCAACCCGGAAGGACTACGCACTATTCAGCATTTCCTCGGCATGACGCACGAGGAGATGTACAAATCATTCTTCGGACCCCAAATAGAGCGTCCGGACACCACCGAGGACGTGGGCCTGAGCTGCAACCGCCCCGCTGCCCAAGTAAGTAATCCCGTGGCCGAACACACTGTCCTTTTATTTATAATGACATCATTTTGAATAATCGCTCTTTGACCAGGACTGGATAACAAAGGCGAAGAAGATCCAGTGTTCGGCCCCCCTTCCTGAGGGCTTGGACAATCCGATGCTAGAAAAGATGCTCGAGCCAGCACCTTGTCTAGTGCCCTCAAAGGAAGATGAAGGGGGAATAAAGAGGGCGAAAGCGGGCCTCCATCGCTACCTATTCCAATCGAGGGAATGAGCGCCTCCACGAGGGAGGATAACCAAGGGGAAGACTCTGACATTCTCTCTCTCCCCGGGGAAGGAAGAGGACTACCTGTGAAGATCCGGAAACTAAGGTTTCCGAACGGGAGAAGAAATCTCCGCCAGTGGGTCCTGCCTCGGAGGGTATTATTGCCGCACAATGTCCGCGCGGAGATCAGCCCTCTACCGAGCTGTAAGTAATGAAAAAGTACTTAATAGTGAATATATCGTACCTTACTTCCAAAGACAATAATCGATGCTTATAAATTGTAGTCTGGTTCGCAGCCCTTCTCGACAGAGTTCATCTTCGAGGGATCTTCTTCCGAAGATGATGGAGAGCGAAACGCCTCCCCCGGACTCCCCTGCTCAAGAAGCGGGCGACCATGAAGTGTCGTCACGAAGGGTATCTCCGGATCCAGTAGGGCCAGAGGATAACCCTTTGGCTGCCCGGCATCCCCAGTATCTGGCTCCTGAGGAGAGCGACAGAAGGGTCCGTACAGTGTGCGGCCGGACGCGGTGAAGGATCTTCTGGGGCAAGATGTCGTCTCGGAAGCGCATCGTACGCTAATGGGTACGGTAATTGAAAGGATTTCATCCGCTGAAAGCGGTTTGCATGAAGCTTTTATGAGTCTGCTGAAAAGCTTCGAGGTACGTGAAATAATGTATGCCTTTAACAGTACCGCATACGTTAGGTATGCCCATGCAGATAGTAGCCCCTGAGACTCTAGTTGTTGTTGAGAACGGCGACAAACAGAGGATCATAGTCCCAGGTAATAACCAGACCGCCTTTTTGTGCAGGTGGTTGAAGCTCCGGTGGTTGGCCGGACTGATGGGTTTGCCGAACTAAAGCGGCAACTGGATGCGGCAGATGCTGACATCGTGCTTGTCAACAAGCGGCTTGACGTGGCACAAGGTGAGTGATTTTTTTGGTGATCGTCACATAATAAGAGCAGCATGATGCCAGTATCTTTAATATGGTGTGACTGCAGATGGAGCTGCCATCGTGGAGACCCTTCGGGCGGAGCTTGCCCAAGCCAAGGAGCAATCAAGGAGTAGCAATGCGGCCGCTTTAAAGGCGGTCGAAGACTTAAGGGCCAAACAGGCCGCGCATTGTGAGAGCAAGGAAAAAATAGCCAAGATGGCTGTAGAGTTAAAAGATGCTGTTGACCGTTACCGGCTTCTTGAAGAAGAAAACTGGGCGAAGGCGACGAACCTGGAGAAGGCCCGGGTGGCTGCCAAGGAAACCTCTCCAAAATTAGAGCGACGAAGGAGGAGCTGAATCAAGCTGCAGATATCATGTCTGGGAAGCCCTTCTTGTTGCATACTAAGTTCGGAGATCCGAAGTATGCTCCTCTGGACCAGATATGGAGTTCTGCGGACGCGTACATGGATTTGGCTGCAAGTGCTGCTGATGCAGCCGAGTACTTCAAGGATCAGAAAGATCCCAAAGTGGAAAAGTTGTTCTGGTCACAGTTTCACGCTCCAGTCCGTCCGCTGCTGCTGAATGAGCGATTGACCGGTTGGGCCAAGCTCCATAGGTTGTCCGTACTTGCCATGAGGTCCATTGTCGATCACCTATAGCCGGGAGGGCCAAGGCCGAATAGCTACTTTAGCTTAGTGCAACAATTCCTTGATGTTGTGCCACGCATCGATGCTGTAAAGAGATCGGCGTGCAGAGAAGGTGCACGGATGGCCCTTGCCCGTGTCAAAACATACTGGGCGGAGATGGTGGCCACCACTGTTGCGGCACAGGGTTCGGCCATAGGCCGAGTGGCTGTTGAGCACTACTTTGAAGAAGTCCTTGAAGGCGCTCGTTCGATAGAGGCTCAGTGCTCGAAGAATATTATTTTCTAGTGACATGTAGTCCCATTGTACAAACAATGTTTTTCTGAATTAGTCAAGGTTGTATTTATACTTTTGCCCGAAAGTACTATGATGCCTCCTGTGCGGCCGTTTATGTATATATGTATATAACCTGAAAGTTTGTAGTCGTCGGCTTCCGCCCCCATGCATATAATGTGGGGGTGTTCACAAAAGATGCATATCCACACTTGATCCAACGTCTTGGTCCGTTAAGGAGGTGATAGCGTAGCAAACGAGGCAATCGGACTATATTGCTTGAACACTTTCACTTAGCCATATGAGTTTGATAGCCACAAGCTACTATATAGCCCTTGGTACTTCTGTGCTCGTCCAAATACGAGGAGCGTATGTACATGACCAGGAAACGGCCCTTCGTTAATACGGAGGAATCGCGAAGATTCTGATTAGTCATCGAGTGGTTAACCAGTTCCTCGCTATATCATGACAGTCAGTTTTTGGCTTTCTCTACTGAGGTGCTCATCCGGATGAACCAGGGCACAATCGCAGTAGTTCTCCCAGTGCTACCTTAGCCGATATAACGGAACGTAAGGTACCAAAACGTGGGAGCCGGGCAAACCCAACATTTGACCAAAGACATGATTCGGAGCTGATGCATATAGGGCCAAACTCGTGACGCCGAACACTCCCTAAGGTGTTTGGTCTTTATAACATATACCGGGCTAAACAATGCCCTTTATAAGAAACCCCATGTGTCCAGGTACGTGCAAAATCCTGGCGTGGCCACATGCCAATAACGTCGGCATCCTTCTCGGTTGTGTGGAGTATCTGGAGGATGTGAGCAACAAGAGATAGTAAAAAAGGATTATGCAGGGCCTTAATCTAAAAAGAAACCTTTGGGCGGGTCCCTGCTGCACGTCTGCGCCTGTGTCTCCGTTGTGCCGTGTCCTGGACAGGTGTAGCACGATTGTCACCTGCAAAAGGAAAGAACTTAGGTGAAAGTTGTCGTGCCAAAAATAAGAATGAATTATCAAAATTCCAGAGAGGCCTAGTTTAGCCGGGCTGGCCCTGATTACACGCGGGAAGCCCCTGGTATCGTTTTATGAGGGTTCGAAAACCAATCTCATGCATGTATGATGGAACGCCAGACTCGTCTAACCGTGTCCGTGGTCTTGACGACCTGCCATTTTTTCTGGTTGGTGAGGCCATTTAGTGTGCGGCTGTTAGAGCCGCCGCGTCCTCTTCGGTACGTAAAGAACGGTTGGTGTTTCCGCTAACTATAATGACGCCTCGTGGACCGGGCATCTTGATCTTGAGAAAAGCATAATGCGGTATTGCGTTAAAACGAGCGAATGCCGCCCTTCCGAGTAGTGCTTGAAAATCACTTCAGAATGGATCGATGTGAAAAGTTAACGTTTCACTTCGGAAGTTATCGGGAGAACTGAATACCACCTCTAGTAGTAGAGAGCCCGTGCAGTGGGCCTCTTGGCCTGGTATTACTCCCTTGAAGGTAGTATTACTGTGGCTTATTTGTGTCGGGTCTATCCTCATTTTGCGGACTGTGTCCTGATATATCATATTTAGATCACTGCCGCCGTCCATGAGGACCCTTGTGAAATGGTACCCATTTATTATTGGGTCTAACACCAAGGCCATCAGTCCTTCATGCCAGATACGTGTATCGAGATCCCTACGATCAAAAGTGATCGGGCCGGCCAACTAGGGGTTGGACCTAGGGGTGACGGGCTCTATGACGGATGTGCATCGGAGTGCGTGATTGCTTCTCCTCTTTGTCACATGGATCACGTTTACTATTTTAACCTCTGGTGGGAACTTTTTCTGTCCTCCGGCGCTTTGCTGGCGATGTTCATCCTCGTCTTGGCTTGGTGTCTCTTCCCCTTTGTGTTCGGCATTTATCTTACCAGCCTGCTTGAAAACCCAATGTTCTATGTGGGTATGATTTGCAGGTTTGTCTGGGGTGCCGTGAATCTGACAGAGTTTGTCAAGAATTTTGTTTAGGCCAGATTGTCCTTCTCTGCTGCCTTTGAAAGGCTTTTTTTGCTGACCTGGTCGGGAGCCCCTGAATCCGGCGTTTACCGCCGTGTTATCTGGGCTACCTTCTTTATTTCGATGCTTATTTACCATTGCCATCCCTTACTTCAGATGTGCTTGGGTCGCTGGTGCTGCTACGGGCCAACTAGTTGTCCTCGCTCGCGCAAAAGCGGGTCATGAGGCTTGTTAGGGCTGCCATTGTTCTCGGTTTTTCTTAACCGAGGTGTCTGGCGAGCCATTCGTCTCGGAAACTGTGTTTAAAAGCTGCTAAGGCTTCGGCGTCCGGATAGCCGACTATTCGGTTCTTCTTGGTGAGGAACCTGTTCCAGAGCTTTCGGGCGGACTCTCCTGATTGTTGGATTATATGACTTAAATCGTCTGCATCCGGAGGTCGGACATAAGTCCCTTGAAAATTGGCCCGGAAAGCGTCCTCGAGCTCCTGACAACTTCCAATTGAGTTTTCGGGGAGGCTTTTCAGCCAGTGCCTAGCTGGCCCTTTAAGCTTGAGGGGCAAGTATTTAATGCATGGAGATCATCTCCACGAGCCATATGAATATGGAGGATGAAGTCCTCTATCCAAACTCCCGGGTCTGTGGTTTCGTCGTACGCCTCTACGTTCACCGGTTTGAATCCCTCTAGGAATTCGTGATCTAGCACCTCATCAGTGAAACATAGTGGGTGTGCGGCACCCCTGTATTGGGATGCGCCATAGTGTTCGGATGGTTGTAGTATTCGGTGTTGGTTGTGTACCGTAGTGCGCTTCCTAGATCCATAGATAGATCTGTTCGCACTGGATTTTTGACGCAAGTTCTCACGTAGAACGTGTGTTGACTTATGTGTGACTTTGTTAGCCGCTCTATCGCATTCAAAGGGTGGTGGATCTGGCCGGTTGGCCGTATCACTTTTCGGCTCTATGGGCTCTAAGGCCTCATCGTCGAATTCCGGTAATAGCTTGCGCTTTGGATAGCTATTTGGATGGTAACTTCCACCATACTTTGTTACTATGTTCCACTTGCTGTTGAGTGTATCTTGTGCGACCTTGAGCCTTTGCTTCTGTTTCTTCAGGCTTCTCGATATGGCAGTAAGCCTTCCGCGGAGGTTCTCTTGCTCCAAGTGTGTTTCTGGGATGATGGGTGCATCTTTGTCCGGACTGTTTTCTTCCCTAGACGGGGATTGATGAGGCTTATCTTTGGCATCATTGTGTTCGGACGTCAGATCCGTACTATGTTTGCAGTTTGCATCTTGATCATTTTCTGCCACCGGGGTGGTGCGGTTGTCGTCTCTTCCGGAGTCGCCTGGACTATTATTATTGTTGTTTTTGCTATGGCGGGATTTAGAGTGGGGCTGCTGACGTTGGCGCTTGGGTTGCTTCTTAGAGGGGTCATCCTTCGCTTTCTCATCGCCATTGGTTTCGTTGGGGGTGTCCACCATGTATACGTCATGTGATGAAGTAGCAGTCCAGCGCCCTGTGAGCGGTGGTTCCGGTTCGTCTCCTGCATCGTAGTCCATACCGTTGATGTCTTCGGAGTCGAAGTCAAGCATATCGGTTAAGTCGTCGACAGTGGCTACTAAGTGGGTGGTGGGTGGGCAGCGAATTTCTTCGTCGTCCGCATCCCATTCTAGCCGGACATAGTTCGGCCAGGGTTCTCCTGACAGGGAGAGAGAGCTTAATGAATTTATCACATCTCTGTAAGGTGAGTGCTGAAAGATATCCGCGGAGGTGAACTCCATGATCGGTGCCTCGTCGGTTTGGACAGGCACAGATGTAGGCGCTCGGAGTCCGTGGTCGGGGATAAATCCAGTGGTTCGGCGACGCGGCTCTCGTACGAGGTGAAGTCAGTGTCCGGCTCTATCGCCATTGAGAGTGCGGCCTCCATGGCGGGGTCCATCCCTTCGCTCTCGGATGGCGCGACTTGCTCCGGATTAAAGGCCGGAGTAGCTGCGGATGCGATCTCCTGAACATTGTCCGACGGTAGAGTTATGTCTTGCTCGTCATGGCTGCGCGGCGCGTCCGGCATGGGATTGAATCGTCGAAGATCAAGTCTCCCTGGATATCGGCCGTGTAATTCAAGTTTCCAAATCTGACCTGATAGCCAGGGGCGTAGCTCTCAATCTGCTCCAAATGGCCAAGCGAATTGGCCCGTAGTGGAAAGCCGCCGAATACGAAGATATGTTCGGGGAGGAAAGCCTCACCCTGGAACGCATCGTTAGCGATGATCGAAGGAGCCATCAAGCCTTATGGTGACGACACATTGGAACTCTTAATGAAAGCACCAATGTCTGTGTCGAAACCGGCGGATCTCGGGTAGGGAGTCCCGAACTGTGCGTCTAAGGCGGATGGTAACAGGAGGCAGGGGACACGATGTTTACCCAGGTTCGGGCCCTCTTGATGGAGGTAAAACCCTACGTCCTGCTTGATTGTTCTTGATGATATGAGTATTACAAGAGTTTATCTACCCCGAGATCAGAGAGGCTAAACCCTAGAAGCTGGCCTATGGTATGATTGTATGTTGTCCTACGGACTAAAACCCTCCGGTTTATATAGACACCGGAGGGGGCTAGGGTTACACAAGGTCGGTTCCAAAGTAGGAGATATACATATCCGTATTGCCTAGCTTGCCTTCCACACCAGGTAAAGTCCCATCCGGACACGGGACGAAGTCTTCAATCTTGTATCTTCATAGTCCAACAGTCTGGCCAATGGATATAGTCCGGCTGTCCGGAGACCCCCTAATCCAGAACTCCCTCAGTTGGCATGAGATGATGGAGCGGCCGCCAGGCACAGCGACAGGGTGGCGGTGCGCCCATCGCGCCGCACAGAAGGCTGCATCGACGAAGCTTGCTGCTCATGGGTCGTGGGGCCGGTGGCAGTGTTGGCCGCAGGCGATGGGGAACTGCGGGGAGCACCGTCGCCTGCAGGCGTCCTCTGGGCGACACGGGCGACCCGGCGCTCAGCACAAACTCGACGAGCGTCGGCCATGGGAACGGCGAAACGATGGCGAATCGACTGGAGGAAGAGAGGCTCCGACGCACCCCTGCGTGGCGCGCCAAATGTCAAATTCTGGGCTCCACAGACCCTGGGTAGATTCAAACTCTGGGGTGCATGCGAAGAACTCAACCTCCCTAGTCTGCCTACTCATCGCTCTCGAGGCCTAGCTCGATGAACTGGAAGGAAACAGGACAAGGTAGTTTACCCAGGTTCATGGGTAAAACCCTACTCCTGCTTTGTGGCGAATTAGTCTCGAGGTGGGCTGAGGATGAACTAGTATAGTGGAAGAACAACCTCAGGAGGTGTTTTCTTGAGCTGGTGAGGGAGAGGATGATCTGAATGATACGTCCCCTTGTATGGTGGTGGTTGGGCTATAATTATAGTGGCCTTGGTCCTCTTCCCCCAAAATGTAGGTGGGAAGGGATCCCACAATGGCCAAATTCAAAGGGAGACAACTGGTACATCTTATCCTCACAAAATGTGGTCTTCGCCTACAAAGCTTATGGTCGTGATGCCGTGGTGGGCTAGTAACAAAAGTAAACAAGGTGCAGCAAGGTGCCCAATCCTTTTTGTATCAAAGGACAAGCCTGGACGAACTCTTATATAAAGCAAAGCTGTGACGCCCCCGATTCAATCATACACTAATCATACACGCAAATGTGTACGCTCAAGAATATGGACTCAGGGGAAGATATCACAACACAACACTAAACACAAATGAAAGTCATACAAGCTTCATATTACAAGCCAGGGGCGTCGAGGGCTCGAATACATAGATGGATACATAAGCGAGTCAACGGAAGCAACAATATCTGAGTACAGACATAAGTTAAACAAGTTTTTCTTAAGAAGGCTAGCATAAACATCAACGACCTAAGAGGCAAGGCCTACTGCCTGGGACTTCCTAACTACTCCTGGTCGTCAGCGGGCTCCACGTAGTAGTAGGCACCCTCAGGGTAGTAGTAGTCGTCGGGGTGGCATCTGGCCCCTGGGATCCACCATCTGGTTGCAACAGCCAGAAAGAAGAAAGAAGGGGGAAAGGGGGAGCAAAGCAACCTTGAGTACTCATCCAAAGTACTCGCAAGCATCAGATCTAAACTAAGTATGCATTGGTATCAAATGGAAGGGTTGTGCCTGTGGATTGAACTGCGGAATGCCAGAATAGGGGGAAGGCCTAGCCCATCGAAGTCTAGCATCTTCAAGTAGATCCTAGTGTCTTGCAGCCTGTAGAAGAGTAAAGAATAGCATATTATAGTTAACAAACATGTTGTAGCATTAATGCCCAAGGATCCTTCCTCGACTCCCTGCAAGAAAGCAATCCCGGAGCCACATATCTCAAGTATCCATTTCTAGTTATAATAGATCAGGATATAAGTCTGAACGTCCGTTGCCATGGACACGGCTATTAATAGATAATATTCCCTACAGGAGTGCACCGCATTTTCCAACACACTTGATTACTCTAGCCGGACACACTTTTCTGGTCAATGCTCGGCCTCGAAAAATCAACATGTAACATCCCAAATTTTCAATTTGGAATGTTATACATTAGATCATCATTGCATATCATATTTTATTTGCTTTTGGTTTGATCCTAGAAATTCTACGCAACTCAAGGACCCTCAGAGAGAGTTGGGGATTTCTTTATTTTCATATTTGAGTTTTCTCAAATTTTGAAAATAGGATCCGTTGATTTTATTTATTTTATCTTCAATTATTTCTTTTATAAAAAATGAGAGAGGGAATAAAATGACTTTCCCAAAATAAAGAAATAATGAGGATTTAATAAAAAATCAAATAAGATTTTATTCTGGAGTTATTTGCTACTTTATTTGAATTTAGGAAAAATGCGCGTTTTTCAAAATTGCATTTAGGCCTCAAATAAATGTTCATCCTGTTCGGCTTGATTTTAGAAGTCTGGGAAAACATATTTTGGGATTTTTGGAGTCCGTTTAGTATTTCTTTTATTTGTTTTTCTGCGCGTAATTATTAAAAAAAACGCGCAACCGACTTAGAGCCGGTTTTGGCCAGGAATCTTCGGGCCGGCCTTTATAAGGAGCCAACCCCGAGCCCGTAAGCCCACCCCGTGCCTAACCCTAACCCTAGCCGCCCCAAGCCGCCGCCGCCCCAAGCCGCCGCCGCCGGACGCCGCCGCCCTGCCGCCCCGCCGCCCCGCGTCGCTGCCGCCGGACGCCGCCGCCCCACGCCGCGCCGCCGCACACCAGAGTCGCCACCGCCCCGCCACCGGACCCCGTCGCCTCGCCGGAGGTTAACCCCGCCACCGCCGCTGGTTTTCCCTAGAAAACCATTCGATTTTTCAGATCCGATTTTTTATTAGATCGGTTTATTTTCCGGTTTAGTTTATTTAGCGAGCGTTCGCTCGTTCATTCCTTTTGACGAACGCGTTCACCATTTAGTTACAGAAAACGAATGTTTGTTCGTTAATCTGTTCGTCGTTTTTCTTTTTCTTGGATTTTCCGCGATTATTTCTGATCGCGATTTCAGATCCGACTTTCGTTCTAGTATAACTTTTCGCTCGTTTATCGGAATCAGGCGATTCAAGCGCCTGGAGTTTCGTCTCGAAACCCTCTTTCCGTTTAACCAACTCAAACAAGTTTTTGCTTCTGTGAAATTTGACCTAGACCCAGATTAGTAAACAAAGCTTGTTTCTTTCGCCGTTTGACTTTCGTTGCTTCGTTCGTTTTGATTCTTTTTGTAAACCGGAGTTCTTAAGTCGAACTTTCTGGTTAGATATCTTATTCGAGTTTTACCTGTGCATTAGTTGAGTACTTATTCTATGATCGTTTGTTTGCGATAGAGTACCCGGAGTGCGCCACTTGCTACTTTGAATTTCTAGGTTTCATGGATCATCAGCAAGCCAAGTAACACTTTGATCATACCTCCTACTACCCAGTTTTTATTGCATTAGATCAATCCTCAAACATTGCATGATTAGGATCTAATTAAATTGTGGGTTTTGGGAAGTAGATGAGGTAGTACCTATTACCTATTTTATTATCAAACCTTTGGGAGTTACTTCTACGCATTGCTTATATTGCCATGCTATGCTAGTAGACGTGGATTGGGTGAGTGTATCCATGACAGATGTGAGATTGTTAAATTAATGGTTTATCTAATGTGGCAACTTAAACACACATCTGGGTGGATTGAGGCACCTGGGTATTCCAGCGATTGTCTGCTTTCTTTATGGACCGCCACCCAGGCTCAAAGGGATCATGAGATTATTCATACTAGAAACTTCCGTGTGCAGCCACAAGCTACTATGGGCTCTAGCATAGTTGACTAAGTCGTGCGAACTCTTTTAGTGGTAGACTAGCAGATGTAGGGGATGTAGGTTGGTACGATCTACCTGTTCGTAAGGTGCTAGCGCTTCTGAAAGACTATGTCTCGGTCATCCGTTTCTCAAACATCATGTAGTGCGAGAATCCCAACGGAGGAGATCGAGTCTTGTGGGGAAAAGTGTGCAAACCTCTGCAGAGTTTATAAACTAATCATGGTTAGCCATGTCCCCGGTTATGGACAACTTGAGTATCTAGTACTTGGATTATCATGTGAATCTCATCATGTTACTCTAATTAATATTGTTGGGTTTTAATGATGATGCTTAATTGGGATTGAGAGGGTGTCTACACTCTCAATGTTTAACAACCACCTTGATAGTTAAATAAAATTTATTCCTTTGCAGTAGGAAAAATTGGCTTTACGCAAAACTGTAACCATAGAGCTTTCCACCAGCCATATATGCATGTAGTATAGCTTTATTCTTCCATTACTCTCTATGTGTTACATTGCCAGCATATTCCATGTGCTGACCCATTTTCGGGCTGCAACGTTCATGTTGCAGACTTTTCAGACAACGAGTAAGGTGCCTTTAGGTCGTGGTTCTATGCTTAGTGATGCCGTTGGAGTTGATGGACTCACTTATCCTCCAAGCCTTCCAATGTTATCGTTATTAGATGGCCTTAAGCCATATTTATTGTAATAAGTTCTCTTTTGAGACATTCGATGTAATAAGTGTGTGATTGTCACTCTGTTATAAATCCTTCAAGTATTGTGCGTGTCAGCATTACCGATCCAGGGATGACACTAATGCACAGAGATCAGACTGGTTGAGGTCTGGTCGCTACAATATGGTATCAGAGCACACGCTTACTGTAGGACACGACCACTGAGCTAAAGCCCTAGATCACTACTCACTCTTCTCATTTCTGACTCCTCATCTTTTCTACTGTTTTAGGATGGCGGATGCAAGGAACAAGTTTACACAACCGGATGAAGATACACCCTTTGGACGCCACTTGAAGGAAGTCACTAGATATCTGAACATCGGAGTACCAAGCTTCAGCAGAACCTACAACGCCACTTTACCCAAGGAGGAGCGCTGGATGATTCAAGTTCAAGTTCCAGGAAGGACGTTCATGCCTGTCACTGAGCCCATAGAGTTTTCCTTTGATGCACCAACCTGGAGTCTAGGAAAGAGCATGTCAGCTCACATCGCGATGGGACGTATTGGAGAAATTTACCGTAATGACCTCAAGGATACTATCTACCAGATTTTTGGGCGCCGAGATGAGCACTTGGAGATGATCATCACCAAGAAGGATAGATCAATCGCAGCTTTTATCCAGGAGTTAAACCGGCACATTCGCTGTCAGGAGAACCAGATGTGCGTAGACATGATAGATCTGAAGAAGGTGAGGACAAGAATCATGAAGCTGGAAGAAGAACTCAAGGCTACACGTGAAGATTATATGGAGGAAATTGAAGTATTAGTGGAGAAGAATGACGACCTGATCAAGAAGATCGGAATATTTATGGGAGACCCTACACCAGTAGAAGAAGACGAAGAACCCAAGGAGATTTGCCCAGAAGACTACATCATCATCGACGACACCGACTCGGACCCAGACGATAGTGATGATGACTATGTTGATGAAGCTAGAAAAGATATCATGGAGTCTAGAACCGAAGAATATTTCTAGTAGACCACCCCATCAGTAGTAGAATTCCACCATGTAAATAGAGTAGTCCGAGCACTTTTTCGATAGTTAGACCGATTGTATGCCCTTGTTTGATTGAATGAAGTGATTTTGTGTGCATTTGCCTCATGTGCATACGGGTAGTGTTTTCTCTCTAGACCCCTCTCTATTCTTAAATCTCATCTTTTCTAAACCCATCAGATGCCTCCGAGACGTGACCCCGGATTTACCTTCCCACCGGAGCTCACGCAGTTGATCCAGCAGCAGAATACGTTGATGCAGTTGCTAGTCCAGAATCAAAATCAGGGGAACAACAACAAAAACCCACCACCACCACCACCTGTTGATCACTTAACCCGTTTTCTTAGTCTGAATCCGCTGGTGTTCTCCAGTAGCACCGAGCCTATGGTAGCAGATGATTGGCTCCGCAAGACAGCAAGGGAGTTGACCACGGCAGGATGCACAAATGCGGAAAAGGTGAAGTTTGCCGCACATCAGTTGGATGGACCTGCAACATCATGGTGGGAGAATTTCACAGCCACTTATCCTATCGACACTGTCACGTGGGACCAGTTTCAGCAGGCTTTCCGTACTGCCCATGTTTCAGCAGGAACTATGGCCATGAAGAGGCGTGAGTTTCGCAACTTGCGCCAAGGAGGACGGACAGTCGGCTAGTATGTGGATGACTTTAGTAAGCTAGCACGTTATGCCCCAGATGACGTTGCTACGGATGCGGCTAAGCAGGAGAAGTATCTGGAGGGACTGAATGATGAGTTGAGCATGCAGTTGATGGTGGCCAGCTTCAACAACTACCAGGAGTTGGTAGATCGTGCTCTTATGATTGAAGGGAAGCAGCAGCAGATTGAAAACCATAAGAGGAAGTATGGACAAGGGAAGTACAATTCTGGAGCTCAGCAGAAGCCGCATTTTACCCCTAAACCGGGAGGACCTTTTCAGCATACCCATGGGGGAGGAAGTTCGCATAATCATAATGGCCCCAAGAATGGTAATGGGAATGGAGGAAGCAACGGCCAGAACCATACCAACCCATCAACACCGTCCAAGAGAGACCTAAGCCAAGTCACTTGCTTTAAGTGTCAGAAGACCGGACATTATGCCAATGAATGTCCTGAATCCTAGAATGGAAATGGCAATGGAAGCTCTGGTAAGAAACCGAACCCTTTCAATAGGGGACAGGTGAATCACGTAAACGTGGAGGAGGTTGAAGCTTAGCCAGATGCAGTAATAGGTAAGTTTTGGGTTAAGTCATTTACTGCACTCGTTCTTTTTAATACTGGTGCATCGCATTCATACATCTCAAGGGGATTTGTGGATAAGTATAAACTGCCAACCCAAGCCCTTGGGTCACCCATGTTAGTAACCTCGCCTGGAGCAGAGTATATGGCTAGTCTATGGTGTGATCGGTTACCATTAAGGATTGGTAACTATGTATTTCCCTCGAACCTAATAGTATTAGAATCTCAAGGATTGGATGTGATATTAGGCATGGATTGGTTATCGAAGTATGAAGGGAACATTGAATGCGCCAGTAAGTCAATTTTTCTTACAACGCCAGAAGGAAGAAGAATCAAGTATGTATCCCGGCATGTGCCGAAGAGGACTCAAGTAAATTCCTTATCAGGAGTTGTGCAGGAGGAAGTACCAGTGGTGAAGGATTTTCCTGACGTATTTCCCGAGGAGTTGCCAGGCATGCCACCGGATAGAGATATTGAGTTTTTGATTGAACTTTTGCCAGGCACAGGGCCAATATCTAAGAGACCATACATGATGCTCGCAAAAGATTTGGAGGAGATTAAGAAGCAGATTAAAGAGTTACTTGATAAAGGTTATATTCGCCCAAGTTCTTCGCCTTGGGGATCGCTGGTACTTCTAGTGGAAAAGAAGGATGGATCGTTAAAGATGGTTGTTGATTATCGAGGATTGAATGAAGTAACAATCAAGAACAAGTACCCACTACCGATGATCAATGATCTGTTCGATCGATTGCAAGGAGCTAAGGTGTTTTCCAAAATCGATCTGCGATCAGGATACCATCAGTTGAAGATTCAAGAATAGGATATACCTAAGACGGCTTTTACCACCAGGTATGGGTTGTACGAGTACACCGTTATGTCATTTGGTCTGACTAACGCACCTGCCTATTTTATGAACATGATGAACAAAGTTATGGAGTTTTTACATAAGTTCGTTGTAGTGTTCATTGATGATATTCTATATTACTCGAAGAATGAAGAGGAGCATAAGGAGCATTTGCGTTTGGTACTTGAGAAGCTCAGAGAACATCAGTTATATGCCAAGTTTAGCAAATGTGAGTTTTGGTTGAAGGAAGATGGATTCCTCGGAACGTTATATCCGGAGAAGGTATAGCAATAGATCCCACCAAGGTTGTCAATGTGACAAATTGGGAAGCCCCAACAACAGTTGGAGAAATCCGGAGTTTTCTTGGACTTGCAGGATACTACCGGAGATTTATTGAAAATTTCTCAAAGATTGCGAAGCCTATGATGGAGTTGTTAAAGAAGGATACCAAGTTTATATGGACTGAGGAATGTGAGGCCAGTTTCCAGGAGTTGAAGAAACGTTTGGTTACATCACCAAGATTATGAGGTGTATTGCGACGCTTCACGTCGAGGACTTGGAGCAGTGCTTATGCAGGACGGAAGAGTTGTTTCATATGCCTCACGACAGCTTAAGCCTCATGAGTTGAATTATGCCACGCATGATTTGGAGTTAGTAGCCGTAGTGCATGCCTTAAAGACTCAGAGACAATTCCTCATTGGAAACCATTGTGAAGTGTACATGGATCACAAGAGTTTGAAGTATATTTTCACGCAGAAGGAGTTGAATCTCAGGCGAAGGAGATGGTTAGAGCTCATCAAGGATTATGACATGAGGTTGCATTATCATCCCGGAAAGGCTAACATAGTAGACGATGTGCTGAGCCGTAAAAGCCATGTCAACACCCTAATGACGGGAGATTTACCGAAGGAGTTAGCCGAGGACCTTCGTGAGCTATGTTTGGAGATAGTTCCGAGAGGCTATGTAGCAGCATTGGAGATTCAGTCTACCTTGATGGATAAGATTAGAGAAGCTCAGAAGACTGACAAGGAGGTTGTCTCTATAAAGGAGAAGATGAGCAAAGGAAAAGTTAAAGGATTTCATGAGGATGAGGACGATACCCTATGGTTTGAAGACCGTGTTTATGTGCCTAATGACCCGGAGATCAGGAAGTTAATTCTGTAGGAGGCCCATGATTCACCATATTCGATTCACCCAGGAAATACCAAGATGTATTTGGATTTCAAGGATACTTTATGGTGGACCGGAATGAAGAAGGATATTGCGGAGTATGTAGCAATTTGTGATGTATGTCAGAGAGTAAAGGCAGAGCATCAGAAGCCAGTAGGATTGTTACAGCCATTGCCGATACCTGAATGGAAGTGGGATAAGCTAGGCATGGATTTTATTACGGGATTGCCCAGAACTCGATTTGGGTTGTAGTCGATTGTTTGACAAAGGTAGCTCATTTCATCCCAGTGAAGACTACCTACACCAGTGCTATGTTGGCAAAGATATACATGACCAGGATCGTATGTCTGCATGGAGTTCCAAGGAGTATTGTATCAGATAGAGGAACCCAGTTTACCTCAAAGTTCTGGAATCAGTTGCACGAAACTTTGGGTACTAGGCTAGAGTTCAGTACAGCTTTTCAACCATAGACAGATGCACAGACCGAGAGGGTCAATCAGATTTTGGAGGATATGCTGAGAGCTTGTGCGCTAGATTACAGATCTAGTTGGGACAACAATTTTCCTTATGCAGAGTTCTCTTACAACAACAGGTATCAATCCAGTTTGAAAATGGCCCTTTCGAAGCCTTGTACGGAAGGCGGTGCATGACCCCATTGTCGTTGGATGAAGTTGGAGACCGCCTGTTGTTTGGACCGGATTTGATTAAGGAGTCTGAATAGAAGGTGAAATCGATTCGCGATAGGCTCAAGGTAGCCCAGTCCAGGCAGAAGAGCTACGCAGATTCTAAACGCAAGGAGACAGTTTACGAAGTCGGAGACCGAGTTTATCTTTGAGTATCTCCACTTCGAGGAGTTAAGCATTTTGGAGTTAAGGGAAAATTAGCGCCACATTTTGTAGGACCATACAAGGTTTTGGAGCGTATGGGAGAAGTAGCCTACAAGTTGGAATTGCCCGAAGGATTGTCAGGAGTTCACGACGTATTCCACGTTTCCTAGTTGAAGAAGTGCCATGCAGAGATGGCTGATATACCGCAGAGAGATACAGTGCCGCTGGAAGCGATTCAGTTGGACGGTGATTTGATCTATGAGGAGAAACCAGTCAAGATTCTTGAGTATGCCAGCCGAGTCACCCACATCAAGGCTATCAAGTTTTGCAAAGTTCAGTGGAGCCACCACACCAAGGATGAAGCCATCTGGGAACGAGAGGAAGAACTGCTGAAGGACCACCCTCACCTATTTTCTAGCCAACCCAAATTTCGAGGGCGAGATTCATCGTAAGGGGGGTAGGTTTGTAACATCCCAAATTTTCAATTTGGAATGTTATACATTAGATCATCACTGCATATCATATTTTATTTGCTTCTGGTTTGATCCTAGAAATTCTACGCAACTCAAGGACCCTCACAGAGAGTTGGGGATTTCATTATTTTCGTATTTGAGTTTTCTCAAATTTTGAAAATAGGTTCCGTTGATTTTATTTATTTTATCTTCAATTATTTCTTTATAAAAAATGAGAGAGGGAATAAAATGACTTTCCCAAAATAAAGAAATAATGAGGATTTAATAAAAAATCAAATAAGATTTTATTTTGGAGTTATTTGCTATTTTATTTGAATTTAGGAAAAATGCGCGTTTTTCAAAATTGCATTTAGGCCCCAAATAAATGTTCATCCTGTTCGGCTTGATTTTAGAAGTCGGGGAAAATTTATTTCGGGATTTTTGGAGTTCGTTTAGTATTTCGTTTATTTGCTTTTCTGCGCGTAATTATTTAAAAAAATGCGCAACCGACTTAGAGCCGGTTTTGGCCAGGACTCTTCGGGCCGGCCTTTATAAGGAGCCGACCCCGAGCCCGTAAGCCCACCCCACGCCTAACCCTAACCCTAGCCGCCCCAAGCCGCCGCCGCCGCCGCGTGCCGCTGCCGCCGCCGGACACCGCCGCCCCACGCCGCGCCGCCGCACGCCGGAGTCGCCGCCGCCCCCCCCACCGGACCCCGCCACCTCGCCGGAGGTTGACCCCGCCGCCGCCGCCGGTTTTCCCTAGAAAACCGTTCGGTTTTTTTAGATTTGTTTTTTATTAGATCGGTTTATTTTCTGGTTTAGTTTATTTAGCGAGCGTTCGCTCGTTGGTTCGTTTTAACGAACGCGTTCACCATTTAGTTACAGAAAACGAACATTCGTTCGTTAATCTGTTCGTCGTTTTTCTTTTTCTTGGATTTCCCGCGATTATTTCTGATCGTGATTTCAGATCCGATTTTCGTTCTAGTATAACTTTTCGCTTGTTTATCGGAATCAGGCGATTCAAGCGCCTGGAGTTTCTTCTCGAAACCCTCTTTCCATTTAACCAACTCAAACAAGTTTTTGCTTATGTAAAATTTGACCTAGATCTAGATTAGTAAACAGAGCTTGTTTCTTGCGCCGTTTGACTTTTCTTACTTCGTTCGTTTTGATTCTTTTTGCAAACCGGAGTTCTTAAGTTGAACTTTCTGGTTAGATCTCTTATTTGAGTTTTACCTATGCATTAGTTGAGTACTTATTGTATGCTTGTTTGTTTGGATAGAGTACCCGGAGTGCGCCGCTTGCTACTTTGAATCTCTAGGTTTCGCGGATCATCAGCAAGGCAAGTAACACTTTGATCATACCTCCGACTACCCAGTTTTTGTTGCATTAGATCAATCCTCAAACATTGCATGATTAGGATCTAATTAAATTGTGGGTCAAGGTAACCGTGTGTCCAAACATCAAGGCGAAAACCCAAGGAATCACCCTCGATGGATTCCACTCGATGTAATCATCAAGGTGAACTTAAGAGCAACCACCCTCGAGGTTCACACTTGAGGTGTTTCACGACAGAGCCGTATCAGGAATGGTGAAGGAGGAACCACCCTCGTTGACCATGACCGAATAGCTACACTTTAGAATTATCATCAGGAGTGTGTTATGAGGTATCACTCCGGCACTCGATAGTAGCTATGCAGAGTCGTACAACTAAAGGGGGTGAGGTGTTGTGTCGGTCTGGTCATTGATCACATTGATCGACTTGTCGGCGATGAAGCAGGGGCGACAAGGAAAAGGTGGGGGTCCCTGATGGATCATTAACCAACCTATACTAAGCAGTTTAGCGTAAGCAAGTAGGTAACAATAGCAGGTACAAAAGCAGGCTATGCATCAGAATAGGAGCAATCAATCACAGTAGAAAAATCTAATGCAAGCATGAGAGAATGGAATGGGTGATATCAGGATGATCAAGGGGGGGGGGGCTTGCCTGGAAGCTCTGCTGAAAGGGAAGAAGGGTCATCGCCGACGTAGTCGATCACAGGGGCATCAGCAGCGGTCTTGGGGTCTACCGGAGAGAAGAGGGGGAATAAACAGTAAATATAATGCAAACAAATGCAACACAGATGCATGATGGGGTAAGACGTGGGGCTAGGGGTGTTCTAACGCGATGCTACATGACACCGGCGAAGGGGGATAACATCCGGAAAGTTTTCCCGGATTTAGGCATTTTCGGACAGACAAATCGGACCGGAAAGGTTTGATGTTTGCTATGTTAGGGGCATGTGAGAGATGAACGGAGAGTGTATTCCAATTCGTCTCGTCGTTCTGAGCAACTTTCATGTATAAAACTTTTTCATCCGAGTAACGGATTGTTTTCTACGATTTTTCAAAGTTTTAACAATATTCTGAAATTATTTTAATTCGGAATTAAATAACAAATTGCTACGTGTACCCAGCTCTGTGTACATAGAAGTGTACACAAAGGATGACATGTGGGCCAGGGGGACCGAGTTGACCAGTCAACGTTTGACTGGTTAACAGGGGTGGGGCCCTCCTGTCATTGTCTCACCCAACTAATTAGAGATTAATTAGCCATTTAATTAAGTTATTTATTTATTTATTAAAATTATTATTTTAATCTTTTTTTCTAACAAAAGTCAGGGCGCATGGGGCCCAGAGGCCAGTGGCACAAGGCCAGCGGGCCGGGCGGGTTAACAGGCAGGCACCCGTAACTTGCCCAAGTGGGGCAAGGCCGAGTCCACGACGGGGCTTGCCGCAGCAGGGCATGAGGGCCACGGCGGGCGGAGCCGGTAGCCCCAGTCGGTGGCACGGGGCGGGGCTCGCGCACGGCAGCGGTGGCGCGAGGGGCCGGTGATACGTCTCCAACGTATCTATAATTTTTGATTGTTCCATGCTATTATATTATCGGTTTTGGATGTTTATGGGCTTTATTATACACTTCAATATTATTTTTGGGACTAACCTATTAACCCAGAGCCCAGTGCCAGTTTCTGTTTTTTCCTTATTTTAGAGTATCGCAAAAAAGGAAAATCAAACGGAGTCCAATTGACCTCAAACTTCACGGAACTTATTTTTGGAACAGAAGCAATCCAGAAGACTTGGGGTGTACGTAAGGGAAGCAACGAGGAAGGCATGAGGCAGGGGCCGCGCCCTCCACCCTCGTGGGCCCCTCGTGGCTCCCATGACGTATTTCTTTCTCCTATATATACCCATATACCCTAAAACCATCGGGGAGCAGAATAGATCGGGAGTTCCACCGCCAGAAGCCTCCGTAGCCACGGAAAACCAATCTAGACCCATTCCGGCACCCTATTGGAGGGGGGAATCCCTCTCCGGTGGCCATCTTCATCATCCCGGTGCTCTCCATGACGAGGAGGGAGTAGTTCTCCCTCGGGGCTGAGGGTATGTACCAGTAGCTATGTGTTTGATCTCTCTCTCTCGTGTTCGTGAGGTGATACGATCTTGATGTATCGCGAGCTTTTCTATTATAGTTGGATCTTATGATGTTTCTCCCCCTCTACTCTCTTGTAATGGATTGAGTTTTCCCTTTGAAGTTATCTTATCGGATTGAGTCTTTAAGGATTTCAGAACACTTGATGTATGTCTTGCATGGGATACCCGTGGTGACAATGGGGTATTCTATTAATCCACTTGATGTATGTTTTGGTGATCAACTTGCGGGTTCCGCCCATGAACCTATGCATAGGGGTTGGCACACGTTTTCGTATTGACTCTTCGGTAGAAACTTTGGGGCAATCTTTGAAGTACTTTGTGTTGGTTTGAATAGATGAATCTGAGATTGTGTGATGCATATCGTATAATCATACCCATGGATACTTGAGGTGACATTGGAGTATCTAGGTGACATTAGGGTTTTGGTTGATATCTGCCTTAAGGTGTTATTCTAGTACAAACTCTATGATAGATTGAACGGAAAGAATAGCTTCATGTTATTTTACTACGGACTCTTGAATAGATCGATCAGAAAGGATAACTTTGAGGTGGTTTCGTACCCTACCATAATCTCTTCGTTTGTTCTCCGCTATTAGTGATTTTGGAGTGACTCTTTGTTGCATGTTGAGGGATAGTTATGTGATCCAACTATGTTATTATCGTTGAGAGGACTTGCACTAGTGAAAGTATGAACCCTAGGCCTTGTTTCCTAGCATTGGAATACCGTTTGTGCTCACTTTTATCATTAGTTACCTTGCTGTTTTTATATTATCAGATTACAAAAACCATTATCTACTATCCATATTGCACTTGTATCACCATCTCTTCGCAGAACTAGTGCACCTATACAATTTACCATTGTATTGGGTGTGTTGGGGACAAAAGAGACTCTTTGTTATTTGGTTGCAGGGTTGCTTGAGAGAGACCATATTCATCCTACGCCTCCTACGGATTGATAAACCTTAGGTCATCCACTTGATGGAAATTTGCTACAGTCCTACAAACCTCTGCACTTGGAGGCCCAACAACGTCTACAAGAAGAAGGTTGTGTAGTAGACATCAAGCTCTTTTCTGGCGCCGTTGCCGGGGAGGTTAGCGCTTGAAGGTATATCTTTAGATCTTGCAATCGAATCTTTTTGTTTCTTGTTTTAGCACTAGTTCAGTTTATAAAAGAAAACTAAAAAAATTATGGAATTGAGTTTGCCTCATACACTTCATCTTTTTAATATCTTTCGTGAGTATGATGGAAAGTAAAATTGTGCTCAAGTGCTAGAAGAAGAATGCATTAGAATGTTTGGCACTAAATATTTGAATGATGAGCATGATTGCAATGTTGTTAGTATGAATTCCTTGAATATCCATGATGCTAATGATATGCAAAGCCACAAGCTTGGGGAAGCTATGTTTGATGAAGATGATATTTTTTCTCCCCATGTTTTGATGAGCAAATTTATTATGATGAAATCATGCCTCCTATTTATGATGATTATATTGATGAAAGTGGATTTGGATAGGTCATGACTTTATTTTGTGATGAATCCACTATTCCGGAAGAGGTTCCAATTGATTATGAGAACAAAGTTGATATCTATGATGATTATTGTGATGACTTGTATGCTATAAAGAATAATGATATCCATGAAACTTGTCATCATGATTTTAGTTTTCAATTGGATTATGCCTCACATGATAATTATTTTGTTGAGTTTGCTCCCACTATTATTCAAGAGAAGAATTTTGCTTGTGTGGAGAGTAATAAAATTCCTATGCTTGTAGATCATGAAAATAATGCTTTATGTGATGGTTATATTGTTTAATTCATTCATGATGCTACTTAAAATTATTATTATGGAGGAACATATGTTTGTAGGAATTTCAATAATATCAAGTTTTCTCTCTATGTGCTTAAAGTTTTGAAGTTATGCTTGTTTTGCCTTCCTATGCTAGTTGATTATTGTTCCTATAAGTTGTTCACTCACAAAATACCTATGCATAGGAAGTGGGTTAGACTTAAATTTGCTACTCATATTCTTCATGATGCTCTCTTTATGTTACAATTCTTATCTTTTATGTGAGCATCGTTGAAATCATCATGCCTAGCTAGGGGCGTTAAACGTTAGCGCTTGTTGGGAGGCAACCCAACTTTATTTTTGTTCCTTGCTTTTTGTTCCTGTTTAATTAATAAGTAATTCATCTAGCCTCTGTTTAGATGTGGTTTTATGCTTTAAATAGTGTTTGTGCCAAGTAGAACCGTTGGGAAGACTTGGGGAAAGTCTTTTTGATCTTGCTGTAAAAAACAGAAACTTTAGTGCTCACGAGAATTGCAGCCATTTTTATTTGGAAAGTGATATTTAGTTAATTAGTTTTGCATATGATAAATAGATAAATTCCTCACGTCGATCAATTTATTTTAGAATTTTTGGGGTTATAGAACTTGCGTTAGCTACAGATTACTACAGACTGTTCTGTTTTTGACAGATTCTGTTTTTTGTGTGTTGTTTGCTTATTTTGATGAATCTATGGCTAGTAAAATAGTTTATAAACCATAGATAAGTTAGAATACAGTAGGTTTAACACCAATATAAATAAATAATGAGTTCATTACAGTACCTTGAAGTGGTGTTTTGTTTTCTTTCGCTAACGGAGCTTACGAGTTTTCTGTTAAGTTTTGTGTTGTGGAGTTTTCAAGTTTTGGGTAAAGATTCGATGGATTATGGAACAAGGAGTGGCAAGAGCCTAAGCTTGGGGATGCCCAAGGCACCCCAAGGCATTATTCAAGGACAACCAAGAGCCTAAGCTTGGGGATGCCCCGGAAGGCATCCCCTCTTTCGTCTTCGTTCATCGGTAACTTTACTTGGAGCTATATTTTTATTTGCCACATGATATGTGTTTTGCTTGGAGCGTCATTTTATTTTATTTTCCTTTGTTTTTCTTGATGTTTGAATAAAATACCAAGATCTGAAATTCTTAAATGTTAGAGAGTCTTCACATAGTTGCATAATTATTTGACTACTCATTGATTTTCACTTATATTTTTTGGAGTAGTTTGTTGTTGCTCTAGTGCTTCACCTATATCTTTTTAGAGAACGGAGGTGGTTTTATTTTGAGGAAATATACGAACTCTCATGCTTCACTTATATTATTTTTAGAGTCGTAGAACAGCATGGCAATTTTCTTTGGTTATGAATTTAGTCCTAATATGATGGGCATCCAAGAGGGATATAATAAAAAAATTCATATAAAGTGCATTGAATACTATGAGTAGTTTGATACTTGATAATCGTTTTGAGATATGGAGATGGTGATATTAGAGTCATGCTAGTTGAGTAGTTGCGAATTTGGGAAATACTTGTGTTGAAGTTTGTGATTCCCGTAGCATGCACGTATGGTGAACCGTTATGTGACGAAGTCGGAGCATGATTTGTTTATTGATTGTCCTCCTTATGAGTGGCGGTCGGGGACGAGCGATGGTCTTTTCCTACCAATCTATCCCCCTAGGAGCATGCGCGTAGTACTTTGTTTCGATAACTAATAGATTTTTGCAATAAGTATGTGTGTTCTTTATGACTAATGTTGAGTCCATGGATTATACGCACTCTCACCCTTCCACCATTGCTAGCCTCTCTAATACCGTGCACCTTTCGCCGGTATCATAAACCCACCATATACCTTCCTCAAAAAAGCCACCATACCTACCTATCATGGCATTTCCATAGCCATTCCGAGATATATTGCCATGCAACTTTCCACCGTTCCGTTTACTATGACACGCTCCATCATTGTCATATTGCTTTGCATGATCATGTAGTTGACATCGTATTTGTGGCAAAGCCACCGTTCATAATTCTTCCATAGATGTCACTCATGAGTCATTGCACATCCCGGTACACCGCCGGAGGCATTCATATAGAGTCATATCTTGTTCTAAGTATCGAGCTGTAATTCTTGAGTTGTAAGTAAATAAAAGTGTGATGATCATCATTATTAGAGCATTGTCCCAGTGAGGAAAGGATGATGGAGACTATGATTCCCCCACAAGTCAGGATGAGACTCCAGACAAAAATAAATAAATAAATAAAAGAGGCCAATGAAGCCCAAATAAAAAAAGAGAAAAGAGGCCACAAAAAAGAGAAGGTCCAAATAAAAAAATAAAAAAATGAGAGAAAAAGAGAGAAGGGGCAATGCTACTATCCTTTTACCACACTTGTGCTTCAAAGTAGCACCATGATCTTCATAATAAAGAGTCTCCTATGTTGTCACTTTCATATACTAGTTGGAATCTTTCATTATAGAACTTGGCTTGTATATTCCAATGATGGGCTTCCTCAAAATGCCCTAGGTCTTCGTGAGCAAGTAAGTTGGATGCACACCCACTTAGTTTCTTTTGTTGAGCTTTCATACACTTATACCTCTAGTGCATCAGTTGCATGGCAATCCCTACTCACTCACATTGATATCTATTGATGGGCATCTTCATAGCCCATTAATACGCCTAGTTGGTGTGAGACTATCTTCTCCTCCATTATGGGTGTGGCCTCCATGGTTGTGAACAAGTCCTCCCAAGTTCGGGGTTAGGCGAGCCTTCTGCTGAGCTCCTGAGTTATACCTCCCTTGTCCATACTTCCTCTTATGGCTCTCAATCTGCTGTTGCTTCCCTTTAATCATAAGAGCCTTATCTACCAACTCCTGGTAGTTGGTGAATGGTGCCACCATCAACTGCATACTCATCTCATCATTCATCCCTTCCATAAACTTCTCCTGCTTTGCGGCATCTGTGGCCACATCATCAGGGGCATAGCGGGATAACTTGCTAAACTCATCTGCATACTGGGCTACAGTACGGTTCCCCTAGCGTAGGTTGCGAAAATCACACTTCTTCAAATTCATGAATCCAGTTGAGACATGGGTTGTACGGAAAGCTTGCTGAAACTGGTCCCATGTCACCGTGGCTATGGGGTAGGTGACAGTGTAATTCTCCCACCATGATGCTGCTGGTCCATCCAACTGATGTGCGGCAAAATGCACCTTCTCAGCATCAGTACATCCTGCAGTGGTTAACTCCCTTCCAATCCTGTAGAGCCAATCATCTGCTACTATAGGCTCGGTGCTACTGGAAAACACCGGCGGTTGCAATCTTAGAAAACGGGCTAAGTTGTCAACTGGTGGGGGTGGCAGTGGTGGATTGTTGTTGTTGTTTCCTTGGTTCTGAACTAACAACTGTATCAGGGTATTCTGTTGCTGGATCAACTGAGTGAGCTCCGATGGGAAAGCAAATCCGGGGTCATGTCTCGGAGGCATCTAATGGGTTTAGAGGGGAGAGAATAGAATAGAATGAGGTCTAATGAGAAAGCACTACCCATATGCACATGAGACAAACACAATCATTTCACTCAATCAATCAAGCAAGGCATACAATCGGTCTAGAACTATCGCAAAAGTGCTCGGACTACTCTATTTACATGGTGGAATACTACTACTAATGTGGTGGTCTACTATAAATATTCCTCGGTTGCAGACTCCATGATATCTGCTCCAGCTTCGTCTTCAAAGTCATCATCGCTAAGGTCGGAGTTGGTGTCGTTGATGATGATGTAGTCTTCCGGGCGAATCTCCTTGGGTTCTTCGTCTTCTTCTACTGGTGTAGGGTCTCCCATGAATACTGCTAGCTTCATTCTTAGGTCGGCATTCTTATCCACTAGTACGGCGATTTCCTCCTCATAATCTTCACGTGTAGCCTTGAGTTCTTCCTCCAGTTCCGCAATCCTAGTCATTGCTTTCTTCAGATCTATCATGCCTTCGCACATCTGATTCTCCTGGCGTCGAATGTGCTGGTTTAGTTCCTGGATGTAAGCTGCAATTGATCTATCTTCCGGGTGCTGGTCATCTCCCATTGCTCATCTCGGCACCCACAAATCTGGTAGATAGTGTCTTTAAGCTCCTTTTGGTAAACTTCTCCAATGAGTCCCATGGTGATGTGAGCTGCCATACTCTTTCCTAAACTCCAGGTTGGTGCCTCGAAGGAAAACTCTATGGGTTTAGTGACTGGCGTGAAGGTCCTTCCTGGAACTTGAACTTGAATCATCCATCGCTCCTCTTCTAGTAAAGTGGCATTGTAGGTCCTGGTGAGGCTTGGTATTCCTATGTTCAGGTACCTAGTGACTTCCTTCAAGTGTCGTCCAAAAGGTGCTTCTTCACCCGGTTGTGCAAACTTGTTCCTTGCATCCACCATCCTAAAGAGTAGAAAATGGAGAGGAGTCAAAAGTGAGAAGAGAATAGTGATCTATTGCTTTTAGCTTAGTGGTCGTGTCCTACACTCAGCGTGTGCTCTGATACCATCTTGTAGCGACCCGACCTCAAACGGTCAAGTCTCTGTGCTTCAGTGTCATCCCTGGATCGGTAATGCTGGCACACACAATACTCTAGGATTTATAACAGAGTAGCAATCACACACTTATTACATCGAATGTCTCCAAAGAGAACTTATTACAATAAATATGGCTTAAGGCCATCTAATAGATAACAGCGGAAGGCTTGGAAGATAAAGTGAGTCCATCAACTCCAATGACATAGCTGAGCTGCACGGCAACGACCTAACGAACCTTACTCCTCGTCTAAAAAGTCTGCAACATAATACGTTGCAGCCCGAAAACGGGTCAGCACATGGAATATGCTCGTAAAATAACACAGTAGAGCAAGAACAGAATAATGCTATCACTACATGCGTATTTGGCTGGTGGAAAGCTCTATGGTTATAGTCTTGCGAAAAGCCATTTTTTCCCTACCACAAAGGAATAGATTTTAATTTAACTATCATGGTAGTTGAAACATCATTGAGAAGGTTCCTCCAACTCAATCCCAATTAAGGTAATTATCAACCCAACAATATTAATTTAAAGTGATGAGATAGATGGGATAATCCAAGTACTAGATACTCAAGATTTGTCCATAACCGGGGACACGGCTAACCATGATTAGTTTATACACTCTACAGAGGTTTGCGCACTTTTCCCCACAAGACTCGACTGCCTCCATTGGTTTTCTCGCACTACAGGGTGTTTGAGAAACGGATGACCGAGACACAGTCTTTTGGAAACATTAACTCTCTACTCCGGGCAGACCATACCAAACCTACAATCCCACTACCTGCTGATCCACCTCTTCAAGAGCTTCACGTAACTTACTCAGCTATGCTAGAGCCCATAATAACTTGTGGCTGCAATTCTGTGAACTTTGAATGCATCATTTCCTCCATTTCTCAGAACTTATCGCGGAATCTAGGCCCACTAGGACTCGGTGGGATTTCTGGTAAAACAAGCTCTCTCAGGGGTGGAAGCCAGCCCCCACTACTCGATGTTATCACTCTGGCTGCACACGGAAGTTTCTAGCATGAATAATATCAGTTCCCTTTGAGTCTGGGTGGCGGTCCATAGGAAGATCACACGGGTACTCTGGGATTTCCAAAAATACAGGCAACACTGGGTACTCCAGGTGCCTCAATCCGCCCAGATGTGTATTTAAGTTGCCACCTTAAGTTGAACCATTAATTAACAATCTCACATCTGTGATGGATGTCACTCACCCAAACCTCGTCTACGAGCATAGCATAGCAATATAAGCAACGCGTAAGAGTAACTCCCAAGGGTTTGAATGCAACATGGTAATAGGTTCTTCCTCATCAACTATTTCCCAACCCACATGTTAATGACATCCTAACCATGCAATGTTTGAGGATTGGTACTAATGCATAAAAAGTGTGTGATAAAGGGGGTATGATCAAAGTGTTACTTGCCTTGCCGACGATCCGCGTAACCTAGAGACACCAAATAACACGCTTCACACTCCGGGAATTCTATCGCAAACAAACAATAGCATACATAAGCTATCAAGCAAAGAAAACACGGGTAAATCTCAAATAAGAAGATCTAACCAAAAAGTTCAACTTAAGAACTCCGGTTTGCAAAAAGAATCAAATCGAACGGAGCAACGAAACTCAAACGGCAAAAGAAACAAGATCCGTTTATTAATCTGGACCTAGGTCAAATTTTATAGTAGCAAAAACTTGTGCAAGTTGGTTAAGCGGAAAGAGGGTCTCCAGACGAAGATCTAGGCGCTTGAATCGCCTGATTCCGACTAACGAGCGAAAAGATAAACTAGAACGAAAATTGGATCAGAAATCGCGATCAGGAATAATCGCGGATTAATCCAATAAAAGAAAACTGACGAACAGGCTAACGAACGAGCGTTCGTTATCTGTAACTAACGGACGAAAACAGTTCGTTAAAACGAACGTCCGCTAAAAAGAAAAACCAGAAAAAACCGGCAAACCAAAAAAAGGACTTAGGTTTTTTTTAACGAAAACGATCCGGTTTTCTAAAAAAACCGAACGGCGCTATACCTTCGGCGAGGTCCGGCACGGCGGCGGCTCCGGCTAGGGGCGGCGCAGCGTGGGGCAGCGGCGACGCGGGCAACAGGCGGCGGCGGCGGCTCCGGGCAACGGGCGGTGCGGCAGTGGGCAAGGGGTGGCAGGGCGGCGCGGCGGCTTGCA
>NC_041384.1:242539867-242663720 GCF_002162155.2 Triticum dicoccoides | reverse complement strand
GCAGCGGCGGGGTGTGTGTCTCCAAGGGGCAGCGGGGCGTCGGCTTTTAAGGAGTGGGGGCGGTGCCTTGGGGGAGGGGGCACGGCGAGGAAACGGAGTCCGAGCCGGACTACGGTTCGGGCGGCGCGGCGGCGGCGGTCTCCCGCTAGGAGATGGCGGCGCTGGGTGGTGGGCCGGCAGCTCGGCTTCGGCCCAGTTAGCCCTTGGCGCGTTTTTTTTAAATAATTCCGCCGAAACTAAGAAAAATCCTAGAAAATAAAATAAAAATCTAAAAATGCCAAAACAAAATTTCTCCATCTAAATAAAATACTTAGAACGAGATGAACATTTCCTGGCCCTAAAATGCCATTTTGAAAACGTTCAATTTTTCTAATTCAAATAAAATTGCAATAAAATACAAATAAAAACAAAATTGGATTTTAATATTTTTGCTCCCATATTTCAATTATTTTGGAGAAGTCATATTATCTCCTCTCATATATTTTAATATGAAATATTTTCGGAGAGAGAAAAACAATTAAAATCAAAATCCTTGTTTCCAAATTTGATAAAAATCAAATTTGAAACCGGGGAAATCCCCAACTCTCTTAGAGGGTCCTTGAGTTGCTTAGGATTTTGAGGATCGCGAGACGAAATGCAATAAAATATGATATGCAAGGATGATCTATGTATGACATTCCAAATTGAAAATTTGGGATGTTACACCAGGGGAGGGGGTTTCGTTTGTTTTTACTTTTGTTTGTGTTTTTTTATTGTTTTATGTTACTATTAGCATATTTTAGTTTTATAAAAATATGAGACCAATATCTAAATTAATGTTTTAGTTGAGGCCTCAGCCACAAAAAGTCCTACTCCCAAATAAAATAGTTTACTAATTTATAATTCATGAAAGGCATTTAATTAATTATGATTATCACTGTTTTATTTACTTTAAGGCACTTAAACCTTTAATAAAAATATGGTTTCTTCACCAATAATATTTTTGAATTATTTGCCACAGTCCGCACATTTTAGTTTTGACATTTGAAAACTTTTATTTTTAACTTAAATTTTAAATTTGAATTTGAACCATTTTGAATCTAAACGAGATTAGCAAATGTAACAGTGGCGATGTGGCCTCATTAGTAGAGGATTACTATAGCTTAATTATCAGGTCGTTACAAAAGCGCTCCCGAGGACACATGGGAATTGTTGTCAAGTTAGTTTTCATCATGCTCACATGATTCGCGTTTGTTACTTTTATAATTTGACATGTGGGTGGACCGGTGCTTGGGTGCTGCCCTTCCTTAGACAAGCCTCCAACTTATGATCAACCCCTCTCACAAGCATCCGCAACTATGAAAGAAGAACTAAGGTAAACCTAACCATAGCATGAAACATATGGATCCAAATCAGCCCCTTACGAAGCAACGCATAAACTAGGGTTTAAGTTTCTGTCACTCAAGAAACCCATCATCTACTTATTACTTCACAATGGCTTCCCCTAGGCCCAAACAATGGTGAAGTGTCATCTAGTTGATGTTCACATAACACCACTAGAGGAAAGACAACATACATCTCATCAAAATATCGAACGAATACCAAATTCACATGATTGCTTATAACAAGACTTCTCCCATGTCATCAGGAACAAACATAACTACTCAAAAAACATATTCATGATCAAGATCAGAGGAGTATTAATTATCATTAAGGATATGAAAATATAATCTTCCACCGGATAAACCAACTAGCATCAACTACAAGGAGTAATCAACACTACTAGCAACCCACAGGTACCGAGACAGAGATCGGATACAAGAGATGAACTAGGGTTTGAGAGCATATGATGTTGGTGAAGATGTTGATGGCGATTAACGCCCCCTCGATGATAGGATCGTTGGTGATGACGATGGCTTCAATTTCCCCCTCCCGGAGGGATGTTTCCCCGGCAGAAGAGCTCCGTCGCAGCCCTAGATTGGTTCTGCCCAAGTTTCGCCTCGAGACAGCGGCACTTCGTCCCGAAAGCTTCCTTCTGATTTTTTTTCCAGGTCAAAACACACCATATAGCAGAATAAGGGCATCGGAGGCCGGCTAGGGGCCCACAAGGATGGGGGGCGTGTCCAGGGGGTAGGGCGCGCCCTCCACCCTTGTGGCTGGCTGGTGGCCCCCCTCTGGTACATTCTTTGCCCAATATTTTTTATATATTCCAAAAATATTCTCCTTGAAGTTTCAGGACTTTCAGAATTGTGTAGAATAGGTCTCTAACATTTGCTCATTTTCCAGTCCAGAACTCCAGCTTCTGGCATTCTCCCTCTTCATGTAAACCTTATAAAATAAGAGAGAAAAGGCATAAGTATTGTGATATAATGCGTAATAATAGCCCATAATGCAATAAATATCAACATAAAAGCATGATGCAAAATGAACGTATCACTATCCGCAGGGCTTCGTCATGTACAACGGATGTGGATTGAGGAGGAACTAGAACTAGAGGGAGAGAGGGCACCGCACACAGCTTGGGGATCATGGTGTGTGTTCTCCCTCTCCCTCCTCTCATATATATAGGTGGGGGAGGGGAGGCAGGGTAGGGCGCCCCCAAGGGGGCCGGCAGCCAGCCCTAGGGCTTGCCCTGGCCGCGCCCCCTTCCTTCTTTGGCGCCTAGTGAGAAGGCAGGAGGGGAGGCGCCCCCCTTTCCTTTCTCTCGTGTGGAGGGGAAGGCAGGATGGGCAAGCCCTCATCCCATTCCTTCCCTAGGGCCGGCGTCCTAGAGGTGGGGCGCACCCACCCCTTGTAGGCTGGTGTGCTTCCCTCGTTGGCCCAATAAGCCTATTAAATCCTCGTAGCCTTCCTGGAACCCCTTCCGATGATCCGATAAATACCCGATACATACTGAAACCTTTCCGGAGACTAAACAGTATCGTCCTATATATCAACCTTTACCTCTGGACCATTCCGGAGCACCTCGTCATGTTCGTGATATCATCCGGGACTCCAAACAACATTCAGTCACTATTTCACATAACTCATATAATACTATATCGTCAATGAACGTTAAGCGTGTGGACCCTATGAGTTCAAGAATGATGTAGACATGACCGAGACGCCTCTTCGGTCAATAACCAATAGCGGGACCTGGATGCCCATATTGGTAACTACATATTCTACGAAGATCTTTATCTGTCGAACCTTTATGACAACATATGTAGTTCCCTTTGTCTGTCGGTATGTTACTTGCCTGAGATTCGATCGTCGGTATGTCCATACCTAGTTCAATCTCGTTACCGGCAAGTATCATTACTCGTTCCGTAATACACCATATCGTAGCTAAATCCTTAGTCACTTTGCTTTCAACCTTCTTGTGATGTTGTATTACCGAGAGGGCCTAGAGATACCTCTTCGTCACACGGACTGACAAATCCCAATCTCAATCCATGCCAACTCAACATACACCTTTGGAGATACCTATAGAGCATCTTTATGATCACCCAGTTATGTTGTGACGTTTGATAGCACACAAGGTATTCCCCCGGTATCCAGAAGTTGCATGATCTCTGATTGCTCCCTGACTATAGCGCCATAAAACTCTTGTCTGCTAGGACTACGTCGGTATTTCCCCAAAGAGGAAGGGATGATGTAGCACAGCGAAGGTAGGTATTTTGCTCAGTGATGAAACCAAGGTGATCGAACTAGTAGGAGAACCAAGCAACACAACGTAAACAACACCTGCACACAAATAACAACACCTCGCAACCCGATGTTTTAAAGGGGTTGTCAATCCCTTTCGAGTAACGATGCCAGAAATTTGTAGTAGATTGAAAAAATAGATTGTAAATAAAATAAAGTGCTACAAAGTATTTTTGTATTTTTGGTTTAATAGATCTGAATAAAAATGCAAAGGGAAAGTAGATCACAAGCAAATATATGAGAAAGAAGACCCGGGGCCGTAGGTTTCACTAGTGGCTTCTCTCGAGAAAGATAGCAAACGGTGGGTAAACAAATTACTATTGGGAAATTGATAGAACCTCAAATAATTATGATGATATCTAGGCAATGATCATTACATAGGCATCACGTCCAAGATTAGTAGACTGACTCCTGCCTGCATCTACTACTATTACTCCACACATGACCGCTATCCCGCATGCATCTAGTGTATTAAGATCATGGAAAAACAGAGTAATGCAATAAGAACGATGACATGATGTAGACAAGATCTATCTATGTAGAGATAGACCCCATTGTTTTATCCTTAGTAGCAATGATACATACTTGTCGGTTCCCTTTCTGTCACTGGGATCAAGCACCGTAAGACCGAACCCACTACCAGGCACCTCTTCCCATTGCAAGATAAATAGATCAAGTTGGCCAAACAAAACCCCAATATCGGAGAAGAAAGACGAGGCTATAATAGAACATGCGTATAAGAGATCAAAGAAACTCAAATAACTTTCATGGATATAAAAGGATATGACTGATCATAAACTCAAAGTTCATTAGATCCCAACAAACACATGCAAAAAGAGTCATATGGATCTCCAAGATACCATTGTATTGAGAATTCAGCGAGAGAGGGAGAAAGCCATCTAGCTACTAACTACGGACCCGAAGGTCCACAAAGAACTACTCACGCATCATCAGAGAGGCACCAATGGAGGTGGTGACCCCCATCCGAGATGGTGTCTGGATTGGATCTGGTGGTTTTGGTCTCTGTGGTGGCTGGATGAATATTTTGTCGACTCTTCTAGGGTTCTGGTATTTTGGGGGTATTTATAGAGCAAAGAGGCGGTCCGGGGGCACCCCCTAGTGGGTTGTCCCCTCCTCGGGACTCCCCCCAGGTGCAACCAGGGCCCAACATGTTCCTTCTGGTCCATAAAAAGTCTTTGTGAAGTTTGGTGGCATTTGGACTCCGTCTGATATTGATTTTCTGCGATGTAAAAAACATCAAAAAATAGGAACTAACACTTGGCACTATGTCAATAGGTTAGTACCAAAAAATGTTATAAAATGACTATAAAATGATTATAAAACATCCAGGATTGATAATAAAACCACATGGAACAATCAAAAATTATAGATACGTTTGAGACGTATCAGCATCCCCAAGCTTAACTCCTACTCGTCCTTGAGTAGGTAAGTGATAAAACAGAATTTTTGATGTGGAGTGTTGTTTAACATGTCATATCATATTATTTTCTTTATAGCATGAACATTTGGACTTTTTATGTGATTCAAAGCAATAGTCTAGTTTTGACATAATAATTTAGATACTTAAGCATATCAACAAGCAACCATGTCTTTCAAAATATCAATGATAAAATAAGTTATCCCTAGCCCATCATGCTCAAACATTGATCCATTCATGAAACACACTCGAATATTAGCTACACCCAATACTTAAGTAAGATCATATTGCCTCCTAGTTGGTGCTTTTTATAAGAGAAGATGGAGACTCAATTTCAAAATAAAATTTGCATAAAGTAAAAAAGAAAGGCTCTTCGCAGAGGGGAGTAGGGATTTGCAAAGGTGCCAGAGTTCAAAGCGAAAAACTCAGAGATAAAAACATTTTGGGAGGTGTATCCATCCCACCAACGAAAGAGACTTAGAGTTCCCAATACTTTCCATGCATATATATATCATAGGCGGTTCCCAAACAGAAAATAAAGTTTATTCCTTTTTCCACCATAACTTTCACTTTCCATGGCTAACCATATTCACGGGTACCCTCCATACCAACAATTTCCAAGTAATTTATTATTTGACAACATAAAGTAAATTCATTTGTTTTTGCATTTCGGGACTGGGCATCCCTAATACCTTTGCCTTACTCTCGTGCAACGACAAGTGAATAAACACTCATCTTGAGAATAACACATCTAGCATGGAAAATATTAGCCAGCCCTCACCGCTCCGCGAGCGAAACAAACACACAAAAGAGAAGTTTATTTTGGAAATTAGAGATGGCAGATGCAAATTTGCTTAGAACAGCAAAAGAATACCACATATAGGTAGATATAACGGATTCATGGTGCAAAACAGGCTTAAAGGATTTTGGATGCACAAGTAGAGATCATACTTGGTGCAAAGTAAAGGCTAGCAAAAGATTGGGAAGCGATCAACCAAGAAACGGATAATCTCATAAGAAAGCATTAAGCATAATTAACACCGGATAATGCACCACAAGTAGGATATAATTGCATTGCATGACTATTGACTTCCGTACTTGCATAGGGAATCACAAACCTTAACACCAATATTCTTACTAAAGCACAATTACTCATCAACATGACTCACATATCACATCATCATATCTCAAAACTATTACTAAGAATCAAGTTTAGTTTGTCCAATGATCTTCATGACATTTTTTTCTTTATCCTTCTTGGATATCTATCACTTTGGGACTAATTTTCATGTGTTGCTTTTCATAAGCTCAAACAAATATAAGTGAAGATCATGAGCATAGCAATTTTTTCTTTCTCTCAAATTAATTTAAGTGAAGCAAGAGAGAATTTCTTCAAAATTTTACTAACTCTCAACTAAATATAAGTGAAGCAAGAGAGCATTTCTTCAAAAATACTAAGCACATCGTGCTCAAAAAGATATAAGTGAAGCACTAGAGCAAGTCCTAGCTCATAAAAGATTTAAGTGAAGCATGGAGAGCAATTCTAACAAGTCATGACATAATTTTGGCTCTCTGAAATAGGTGTGTCCAGAAAGGATTGATGACTCAAAACACATAATAGAACAAGAAAAGACTCATATCATACAAGACGCTCCAAGCAAAACACAGTATGTGACGAATAAAAATATAGCTTCGAGTAAAATACCGATGGTCGTTAGAAGAAAGAGGGGATGCCACTCGGGGGCATCCCCAAGCTTAGTTGGTTGCTCATTTTTTGATAATAGCTTGGGATGACGTGCCATCCCCAAGCTTAGGCTCTTCTACTCCTCATTCCTTCATCCATCGTAAGATAACCCAAAACATGAAAACTTCAATCACACGAAACTGAATAAAACCTTCGTGAGATCCGTTAGTATAAGATAATAAATCACTACGATAAGTGTTGTATCAAACCAATTAATATTTTGTTCTTGCATTATATCTACTGTATTCCAACTTTTCTATGGAAAAAACTCATCAAAGAAAACCATAGAGCCATCAAAATAAGCACAGAACACAAAGAAAACAGAATCTGTCAAAACAGAACAGCCTGTAGAAATCTGATTATTTCGAATACTTACCTAACTCTAAAAATTCTGAAAAATTATGTCGACCTGTGCAATTTGTATACTGATCTACTGCAAGTGGAATGGGTATTTTATCTCTCTCTTTTAAAAAATGATAATTATTTCCGCGAGCGCAAAAGTTTCTATTTTTTCAGCAAGATCAAACAACTATCACCCAAGAAGATCCTAAAGGCTTTACTTGGCACAAACACTAATTAAAACATAAAAAACACAATCATAACATTAGCATAATTGTTCTAACACTCAAAAACAGTAAGCAAAAAGCAAAACTAAAATGTATTCATTGGGTTGCCTCACATGAAGCGCTATAGTTTACACCCTTAGCTAGGCATAAAGCAAGGATCTAAGTCTTGTCATCCTTGTTCTTAACTTTCTTAGAGGTATTTCCATCATGCAGTTTTGTGAACACAACATAAAACATATTATCCATGGAAACCTTAGTGTTTCAAAGTTGGTGTTCATCATCACCCTTTTGATTCCCCGCAACAATCCAAGAATAATGTTGATTAGCATTATTGAAAACCTGATGGATTATATCTAAAATGGGGACTTCATTTTTAAGATTCTCATCAAAGATTTCATTATCCCCAATCAAATGTCTTAAAGAATAGTCGCTATTGTAAAGAATTTCATCTATCACAGGTTTTTCACGATTCATACCATAAAAGTCAGAGATTTCCCTACCTTCCCATATTATGTAGTCAAACTCATTCATAAGAACGAGAGTGGACAACTTTTTAGCTCTAGGATTCTTTATAACGGGGAGCTCAAAAAAAACTTTGCGAGGTAGGATGGGTACAAATAAATTTACTTTCAAGTTTCAGAACTAGTGCTAAAATAGCATCCGCATAAGATCTAGTAGTTTTAAGTATGGAAGCATCAACAAGACTTAGCTTCCCAACACAATTGAAAAATTCTTGGATACGTTCTTTTCCCATAACGTTCCCTTGCCCCAAGATAAAGGTTTTAGCATCCAGATTGCCCGTACGTCCAATTTTAGGAGTTGTGCCATCATCTGTTGGTGCCATACCGAAATCACTCATGATTGCAAGCAAAGGATAGATCTGACAAGAAAACGGCGTACGGAAAAAGAGAGGCAAATAAAATGGCAAATTTTTGTGAAGTGGGGGAGAGGAAAACGAGAGGCAAATGGAAAATAATGTAAATTGTGAGGAGATGATATTTGTGATTAGGAACTTGGTATATGTTGAAGATGCTCCCCGACAATGGTGCCAGAAATTCCTTTTGATTGCTCCCTGACTATAGCGCCAGAAAACTCCTGTGTGCTAGGACTACGTCGGTATTTCCCCAAAGATGAAGGGATGATGTAGCACAATGAAGGTAGGTATTTCCCTCAGTGATGAAACCAAGGTTACCGAACCAGTAGGAGAACCAAGCAACACAACATAAACAACACCTCGCAACCCGACGTGTTAACGGGGTTGTCAATCCCTTTCGGGTAACAATGCCAGAAATTTGTAGTAGATTCAAATAATAGATCGTAAATAAAATAAAGTGCAGCAAACTATTTTTGTATTTTTGATTTAATAGATCTGAATAAAAATGCAAAGGAAAAGTAGATTGCAAGCAAATCTATGAGAAAGAAGACACGGGTGCCGTAGGTTTCACTAGTGGCTTCTCTTGAGAAAGATAGCAAACGGTGGGTAAACAAATTACTTTTGGGCAATTGATAGAACCTCAAATAATTATGATGATATCCAGGTGTGACAGCCTGATTTTTGGCGCTTTCTTTTTCTTTTGTTTTTCTGAGGTTTTTGTTTGAGTTTCCTTTTTTCCTGGCTTTGTGGTCTGGAAACTGAAGAAGATGCCTTCTTCTTTGTTTCAAGAGTGGCTTGTCATTCCCAAATCCTTCCCTAGACCCTCTCATTTTCATCCTAGCCCAAATCCCCATATTCTTTTTATTGGGAACATTCCTTTTTTATTAAAGGAATAACTCAAATTTGCCCTAGGTTGTGAAGCAACCTTTATTTCCATCACTCCTAAAATTCCCAAATAATTCTCATAAATTGTTTGGGTCATATCTTTCTCAAATATGGCAAAATATTTCATTTGTCAATTTTATCATCATGCTCAAATAATTCATTTGCTATTCTGCCCTAAATGGCACATTGTGAAGCAAGTGCTATTTTCATTTTCCCAATTGACCTCAAACTCCTTGGACACCTTTTCCCTGTCGACATCATTGCGACATGCCAAAATGCAACCTCATTTGACTAGTAATTATTTAATTATGATTTCCAAAGTTTCTATCCAGAAAGAAGCTTTGTGAAGGAGGTGCAAGCTAGGCATATCCAAATGAGTTGCCATTTTGCATGGTCCCTCATATCATCATATCATAGCCCTCCACCAAAGTAGAGCTCATGTCATGCCTCCATGTGAGATCATCTTCAATTCTTTGATTCTGTCCAAAATTTTAGTTCGTGAAGCAAGTATATTTTATCTTGCTACATTATGGCTGCCTATTTTTCCAGGCCTTCTATTATCCATATAACCTACCTCCACCCATTTTTGGCATGGTTCATCAAGCCATTATTCCTCCAGAATTTTTGCAAGTTTCTGTCCAAAGGAGATGTTTGTGAAGCAAGTACCAGTTTGGCTTAGCCAATTGGTATGAGAATTTTTGAGCATCTTCATAGGACCAAGTGACTTTCCCTTGCCCAACTTGAGCTCAATTTGACACTCCATGTGAGTTCACCTTCCTTATTAAGTTTTGGGACCAGATTATGTAGTTGCAAAGCAAGTGCATCAAATCATGGTCCCTTTCCTACCAAACTCCCAAGTATGGTAGTTCTTCCTAAGCTAATCACCCCAAACAACTCGTTTGGCTCTAATCTCACCTCAGTTGATCACTGTTCCATGATCCAATTTACTGCAGTAAACTTAAGAGCTCACTTACCATCTAACCACTTCGTCTTTAACCAAGTTACCACCTCAGTTGCAACCTACCCAGGAAGGACTCCACCCCAGACATCATTTGGCATCGCTTGTGACACTGTGTGCACCAGTGCGCGCGGTGACTACCTCTCTAGCATGCCATGGACGCGAGCTGGATGGTTTCTTGCTCGGGCCCCTCCCACTCTTGTCAACTTTGCACGCATGAGCGTGTCCAGCAGATAGCCCTCGTCGTCGCCCACTCCCTGGACCCCTCTCCCCCTCCGTCCTCTTGCTCACCGCCGCTCGCTGCCGCATGACCACGGGCGAACAGTGGCCATTTGGCTCTGTCCGTCGCCGTCTTCTTCCTCCCCATGCTTCGTGGGCTCCTCCCTGCGTCTCCCTGTCGCCTTCCCCCGAGCTCGAGCGCGCGCACACGCGTCCGCGGCGCCGGCCACGCATCCACGGCAACGCCAGCGCGACACTCCCTCGCCCAGCTATAAATAGCTATCCCCGGCCTCGTTCAAGCTCACCACCAGCCTCGCCTCGCTCCACTAGTCCTCCCTAGTGCCTTGCCTGAGGTCGAGCCGCTCTCCTCGACCCCCATCGCCACCATGGCCGCCGCAGCCTTCCTCCTAAATTAGGTCTAATCTGAGCCTCCCTCTCCCTCTTTCCACTTCCAGTAGATAGCCCGGAGCATCCCGAACCTCCCCACATCTTCTCCTCCTCCTCGGGTGGCCTGGAGTGCCAAGTCCATTATCGCCCATAGCCACCGTCCGCCGTCCTCGAAACTGCCCTCGCCTCGGTGCTCCTTGGTGGCCGTGTCGTACGCTATTAGTTGCGCCGCTTCTTCCCAAGCACTCCGGTGTGCCGAGCTCCACGGGAGATGGCCGAAGCCGCCAGGACTCGCCGTCGAGGCGGCCGGCCTCGCCTCTGCCTCTCTCGAGCGCAGGAGGAAGAAGAAGGAACGAGGGAGGAGAGAGAGTCAACGGCGGGCCCCACCTGTAAGTGAACCAGGAGCCCGGCCCCGCCGCTGATGATGTGGATAAGTGGAAGCGCCCTGGGTGAGTGCGTTTTCATTTGCCCAAAGGCGTATTTCCAGTTGTGCGCTTTCATCGAACGAAATCGTACTTCTTTCTTTCATTAGCCCAAAATACATTTTCCTGGTCAGAAAGCATATTTCTAATTTTGCGCCTCTGCTGTATCCACTCACGGACCCGGCTGTGAATATTATTTTTACAGAAAAGTCCCTGATCTTCTACACCTCATAACTCCACAACCGTAACTCCGTTTGAGATGATTCCAAAGCCCATTTCTTCGTATCGTCGAGCCCGTTCTGTTGGTCACACTTTAACCATGTGTTGATATTCTAAAATGACCTTTTTGCCCTTGAACGTAAACAGCCCCTCTGGGAGAGAACTATTTCCGGCAAATCTTTTCGCGGCTTCACCGCACTTCCTCCCAGTGCCTTCTTCATCCCCAGGCAATCCATAATACCCACTTGCATGATAGTCATGCAGTAGCCATGGTTTTCAACTTGTATATTTATTAAATGATTGCTTGTTTAAAATATGGTTATCATTGTTTCGGTAATGTTTCTGGGTTAGTGCTTACTTACTTGCTATGTGGTTATGCACCTGGTTATCATGCCCTGCTAGTTGCTAGTATTACTTTCATATTGCCATGCTTGATAGTAGTACATGTTGGGTTGGTCATGTTCTTCGGTGCATGACTAACGTCGGTTACAGAGTATTGTTAATATGCGTTGTTCCTTTGCTGTTAGTTGGTTAAGTGTTACTCGGTAATGTTATTGATGAGTTCTTGCATGGTATTTATGGTTGATGCTAGTGGTCATGTTATGCTATGAGTAGTGTTGCACTTGTAATATTTATGCTCATTATTATGCCATGCTCAGTTAGATATTATTCATAGTTGATATGGTGGATAGTTATGTTGCATCCCGTGCTTATATTGATATCATGCTCATGCTTTATAAATGTATCATGTTATTTTATCATGGCTCAACATATTGCATCCAAGTTTAACCGGATTAAATTGAACTTGAACAACTGTTGGCTGAGTCATGGTCCCACCATATCGAACTGACCAGTGCAACCACACTTACCTTTATGGGAAGGTCCTAATTGGGTCTATTGTCGTGCCTCTCGCCAGTGCCTCCAACGAGGGAAGGTTATGGGCGAGCGCTACCCTGATCAGGTAGGCAGACATAACCTTGTGTGCCCGTTGTTGTTATTTTGGATCCGGTCCCCGTAAGGGACGGTCCCCGTGAGGGACGTTTTGGCCACGACGGTGGTCGTTGTGTCTTTGGTAGACACGGGGCCACCCAGGACTAGCCCAGTTGGGAGTGGGTCGGAGTGGCCGGGAGAGTGTCATGGAAGTAGATCGGTTTTGTCGGAACACTGTTGGTCCATCCGAATGGGAGTGCGAGGCCATGAGTTCCGTAGTGTGGGTACAATTTACTAACCTCTGCAGAGTGTATATTAAATCTATCGATAGCCGCGCCTATGGATAAGGGCCCAGTTCGTGTCGGTCACACCGTGAGTCAATAGTATGAATAATAACTTGATTAATGACAAACCTGGTTCGATGATGAGATAACTTGGTTGTGATCGCCGGAAAGATCAACGTTTGAGACCAAGTGTTGGTCATGGTTGTGATCGCCGGAATGATCACCGTGTTATCGAGGATACCGAGTTGTTGGATATCTGTGATGTTGTGCGAGAATCGGGGGTAAAGATCAAGCTCCTTGTGGTCATTTGATGATTACTATGGTATTGTTTATACCAAGCTTGATTTTAGCCTGAGATGATCGTGTAATGTCCGAGGTTGGTAAGTGATGCATGTGATGGTTATGAGGTAACCCGAGCAGAATAAATGGTGCATGTAGTGTCATCATGTTGCATGCTAGTATCATCAGATTTATATGTTCATATTGTTCTAGCGATATTATGTTCATGTTGTTCATACCATGTTATCCTGATAATCTTATGATAATTCCTGCTTAACCGGTAATTGCCATGTTGTTGTTTGTCTTGAATGCTGCTGGTTATTGTGAGCTTGCAAGTACATTCAATGTACTGACTTGGCGTGTCATGCCAGTTTGCAAGTCATGCCTGGATTGCTTGCTTGTTTGGTGTTGTTCCTGTGTTCATGAGATAGGATAAGCGTTCCAGCCAGAGTCCCTGCGGATTGGAGTCCATCATCGCCGTTCGTTGTTCTACTGCCAGTAGTTGTTTCGCTGCCTCAACTTGTTACGCTGCTTGCATAGAGCAACCGAGGATGGCGTAGTGTCGCCGTGCCGATGTTATTCATTGTAATATCGGAGACCTTGTATTCATATTCGTGTATTAATAGAAAGATAGTTTGTTCTATGCTAAGCAGTGACGTATTCCAGAAGACTTCACCTCGATCTCTGGGCTGGAATACGGGGCGTTCCGGTTTTCTCTGAGCCGGGGTGCCACAGGCTTGGTATCAGAGCAGGTCTGGTTGCAGGATGCCTTAGCCCTCGCGAACGTTAGAAAGTGGCAGTATAGACCCCAGTTGGTTCGTTGCACTTGATTGTTGCATTTGTTTGTCGCATAGCATGCATGTAGATTATTATTTTGTCACTAAAGGTTGATCTTGTGAGTGTGGGCGGCATCATTTTCGGTGCACTGCCTGCACCCTCCTTCTTAGCATGTCTGCTGTTTGGTGTTCGGCGTCATCTCTGTCCCAACAGAGTGATGCCCTGGTACCCAGAGTTCCAGGCACCATTTGCAGGAGTTATGCTCAGGTATCGCGTATATTTTTTCGCCACCCACCCATATTATGTCAGAGATAGACTTGTTTCTATCCCGAATCATGCCATCCATCTCGTCCCTCTGGAAACCCTTACTGATCTTGGTTATCAAAAAAGGGCAATGCCAGTGAGCCTTGTTTTTCCACCGCTACCCTACCCAGTCATTCTATTCTTTGGATGTGTACGAATCCCTTTCGTACGCTTGATGATGATGTGGTCGTGACTTTTGTGTCTCGCTACTTGATCGTCAAGTCCGTCCTCACCTGTGTATCCATCCAGATCTAGCCAGTGTTCAGCCAGTGCTTGGTGTAGCTTCGGTTACGCCAACTCCTTCCACACATGGATATAATTTTCATGCACACAGATAACCCACAAGTATAGGGGATCGCAACAGTTTTCGATAAGTAAGAGTGTCGAACCCAACGAGGAGCAAAAGGCAGAACAAATATTCCCTCAAGTTCTATCGACCATCGATACAACTCTACGCATGCTTGACGTTCGCTTTACCTAGAACAAGTATGAAACTAGAAGTACTTTGTAGGTGTTGTTGGATAGGTTTTCAAGATAATAAAGATTACATAAACAAAAAGTAGGGGCTGTTTAAGTAAAGACACAATAAAGTAAATATAGCGAGTGTGGAAAAGTGGTGGTAGGAGTTGCGAAATTGCCCCTTAAGCAATTGACTACTTTACTAGACCGATAGCAAGTATTATGTGGGAGAGGCCACTGCTAGCATGTCATCCCTGACCTGGAATTCTATGCACTTATGATTGGAACTATTAGCAAGCGTCCGCAACTACTAACGTTCATTAAGGTAAAACCCAACCATAGCCTTAAGATATATTTGTCCCCCTTCAATCCCGTATGCATCAATTTCTATGCTAGGTTGAAGCTTCTGTCACTCTTGCCCTCCAATACATAGTCATATCAACATACAACCAACCCTATGGTGTGATCCACGCGCGCGCTCATATGATGGGCACCAAAGGACAACAACATAACCACAAGAAAATTAAATCAATCATAGCAATTCATCAACCACCGATAGGACAACGAATATCTACTCAGACATCATAGGATGGTAACACATCATTGGATAATAATATGAAGCATAAAGCACCATGTTCAAGTAGAGGGTACAGCAGGTTGCGGGAGAGTGGACCGTTGTAGATAGAGGGGGGAAGGTGATGGAGATGTTGGTGAAGATGGCGGAGGTGTTGGTGTAGATCGCGGTGATGATGATGATGGCCACGGCAGCGTTTCGGCGCCACCGGAAGAGAAGGGGAGAGGGGCCCCTTCGTCTTCTTCTTCCTTCACCTCCTCCCTAGATGGGAGAAGGGTTTCCCCTCTGGTCCTTGGCCTCCATGGCATGGGAGGGGCGAGAGCCCCTCCGAAATTGGATCTCTCTCTTTGTTTTTCTCTGTTTCTGCGCTCTGGTTTGCTGCCCTTTCACCGTTTCGTATATATATATATATGGAGATCCGTAACTCCGATTGGACCAAAACCTTCACCGTGATTTTTTTACCAAAAATGAGCTTTCTTGCGGCCGAAGAAGGGCATCAACCGCCTTACGGGTGGACCACGAGGCTTAGGGGCGCGCTCCCCTACCTCGTGCCCACCTCGAACACCATTTCGCGTTGATCTTTCTCCCAGATTTTCCAAATATTCCAAAAATAAGCTCCGTCCGTTTTTATCCCGTTTGGATTCCGTTTGATATGGATATTCTGCGAAACATAAAACATGCAACAGATATGGATCAGTATATGAAAGCTGTAGAATATTGGCATGGAACAATCCAAAATTATAGATACAATGGAGACGTATCAGCATCCCCAAGCTTAATTCCTGCTCGTCCTCTTGTAGGTAAATGATAAAAAAGATAATTTTTGATGTGGAATGCTACCTAGCATAATCTTGATCACATATCTAATCATGGCGTGAATATTAAGACACGAGTGATTCAAAGCAATAGTCTATCATTTGACATAAAACGATAATACTTCAAGCCCACTAATAAAGCAATCATGTCTTTTCAAAATAACATGGCAAGTTATCCCTACAAAGTCATATAGTCTGGCTATGCTCTATCTTCACCACACAAAATATTCACATCATGCACAACCCCGATGACAAGCCGAGCAATTGGTTCATACTTTTTAACGCGCTTCAGCATTTTCAACCCTCACGCGATACATGAGCGTGAGCCATGGATATAGCACTATAGGTGGAATAGAATGGTGGTTGTGGAGAAGACAAAAAGGAGAAGATAGTCTCACGTCAACTAGGCGTATCAACGGGCTATGGAGATGCCCATCAATAGATATCAATGTGAGTGAGTAGGGATTGCCATGCAACGGATGCACCAGAGCTATAAGTATATGAAAGCTCAAACTGAAACTAAGTGGGTGTGCATCCAACTTGCTTGCTCATGAAGACATAGGGCATTTGAGGAAGCCCATCATTGGAATATACAAGCCAAGTTCTATAATGAAAATTCCCACTAGTATATGAAAGTGATAACTCAAGAGACTCACTATATGAAGAACATGGTGCTACTTTGAAGCACAAGTGTGGTAAAAGGATAGTAACATTGCCGCCTTTTTTGTGTGGTCTTCTTTGGCCCCCTTTTTTTATTTAGGCTTCTTTGGCCTCTCTCTTTTTTTCTTGGGGCAATGCTCTAATAATGATGATCATCACACTTTTATTTACTTACAACTCAATATTACAACTCGATACTAGAACAAAGATGTGACTCTATAGGAATGCCTCCGGCCGTGTACCAGGATGTGCAATGATCTAGCGTAGCAATGGCATCAAAAACGGACAAGCCATGAAAACATCATGCTAGCTGTCTTACGATCATGCAAAGCAATATGACAATGAATGCTCAAGTCATGTATATGATTATGATGAAAGTTGCATGGCAATATATCTCGGAATGGCTATGGAAATGCCATGATAGGTAGGTATGGTGGCTGTTTTGAGGAAGGTATATGGTGGGTTTATGGTACCGGCGAAAGTTGCGCGATACTAGAGAGGCTAGCAATGATGGAAGGGTGAGAGTGCATATAATCCATGGACTCAACATTAGTCATAAAGAACTCACATACTTATTGCAAAAGTTTATTAGCCCTGAAGCAAAGTACTACTACGCATGCCCCTAGGGGGATATATTGGTAGGAAAATACCATCGCTCATCCCCGACCGCCACTCATAAGGAAGACAATCAATAAATACCTCATGCTCCGACTTCGTTACATAACGGTTCACCACACGTGCATGCTACGGGAATCACAAACCTCAACACAAGTATTTATACTAATCCACAACCACCCACTAGCATGACCCTAATATCACCAACTTTATATCGCAAAACTATTGCAAGGAATCAAACATATCATATTCAGTGATCTACAAGTTTTATGTAGGATTTTATGACTAACCATGTGAATGACTAGTTCCTGTCATCTCTCTAAATAGATATAAGTGAAGAAAGAGATTTTAATTCTTTCTTACAAAAGATATGCCCACGCTCTAACAATTATAAGTGAAGCAAAAGAGCATTCTACAAATGGCGGTTGTCTAAGTGAAGAGAAACAGGCAATCCAAACTTCAAATGATATAAGTGAAGCACATGAAGCATTCTATAAAGCCATACTCAAAAGATATAAGTGAAGTGCATAGAGCATTCTATAAATCAACTAAGGACTATCTCATACCAGCATGGTGCATAAAAGAAAAGTGAAAACTAAATGCAAAAGACGCTCCAAGATTGCACATATCGCATGAACGAAAGGAATCCGAAAACATAACGATACTTGTTGAAGAAAGAGGGGATGTCTTCCAGGGCATCCCCAAGCTTAGATGCTTGAGTCTCGTTGAATATTTACTTGGGGTGCCTCAAGCATCCCCAAGCTTGAGCTCTTGCCTCTATTCCTTCTTCTCACATCGAGACCTTCTCGATCATCGAACACTTCATCCACACAAAACTTCAACAGAAAACCCGATAAGATCCGTTAGTATAATAAAGCAAATCACTACTCTAAGTACTGTTGCAAACCAATTCATATTTTGTTTTTTCATTGTGTCTACTGTAATATACCTTTTTCATGGCTTAATCCACTAATATAAATTGATAGTTTCATCAAAACAAGCAAACTATGCATCAAAAATAGAATCTGTCTAAAACAGAACAATCTGTAATAATATGAACATTCACCATAATTCTGATACTTGAAAAATTCTGCAAAAATTAGGAAAAATAAACAATTTTTATATAAATACATTGCAAAATGAATCAAAACCATTTGAAGTTCCAGTAAAAAATTTAAAATCACGCACTACAGCCAAAGTTTCTGTCCTGCACCGTACAAACCAACAAGCACTGTAAACATCCTAAAGGCAAACCTTGGCACATTATTTTTATAATACAATGGAATTGTACAAGGGGATAATTATTTTTGTTGAAAATTTTCTGTAATCAAGATTCACAAAGTTGCCGTGAGCATGAACAAAGTTCAAGGAGCTCTCCCACTTCAATAATGCTTGCCTTTCTCACTTTCACTTTCCTTTTTGAAAAAAAGTTTTGGGTTCCCCTCTTTATTTTTGTTGTTTTTAAACTATATAAAAGCACTCAACATAAATAATTGACTCTCTAAAACTTCCTGGTTGTCTCCCTGGCAGCGCTTTCTTTAAAGCCATTAAGTTAGGCATATAGTGCTCAAGTAGTGAATCCACCCGGATCCCAAGGTATATCAAAGCCAATTTTAATTAACAATGATTTGTAATTTAATAGTGAGCGCAAAGTAACATATATAATGTAATGAAGAAGTCTAACTCTCTTCCTATGCATAGGCATGTCATAAAAGAACAATTCATGCACACATAGTAAAGGCGAATGCATAGTATAAACAATTTCTTGCAATTTTATCATGTGGGAAACATAGAGAGGTGGAGATATAGTTCCTCTCTCATAATAATTGCAAGTAGGAGCAGCAAGCACATGCATATTATATTCATCAAAATCATCATGTGCAATGGTATAAGGCAACCCATCAATATAATCCTTAATAAGGGTAAACTTCTCCTATATAGTGTAGTTGGGAGAATTCAAAAAGATAATAGGACTATCATGCATGGGTGCAATAGCAACAATTTCATGTTTAACATAAGGAACTATAGCAAGTTCATCTCCATAAGCATAATTCATACTGGCATCTTGGCCACAAGCATAGCAAGCATCATCAAAAAGGGATATTTCAAAAGAATCGACGGGATCATAGCAATTATCATAGCATTCATCCTTCGGTAAGCATGAAGGGAAGTTAAACAATGTATGATTTGAAGAGTTACTCTCATTAGAAGGTGGGCACGGGTGATCAATCCGCTCTTCCTCCTTTTGTTCTTTGCTCTCCTCCTCATCTTTTTCATCCAATGAGCTCACAGTTTCATCAACTTCTTCTTCCATAGATTCCTGCAAAATATTAGTCTCTTCTTGGACAGCGGAGACTTTCTCAATAAGCGCATGAATATAGGAATTATATTCATAATTATCATAGCAATATTTTAGGATAGCTAAATTTTCAGGCCTATAAACATCATCATCAAAAGCTTCATACTTTTCAAACAAAGATTCAATTTCATAAGCACCCTTAAAAGCAACAAATTCTTCTATTTGTTCCACATCATAGTAATCATATATACTATTAGCATAAGAAGCTAAGGTTTCATTATCATTAAATTTGCATGAAAAGGGAAGGTGTCGAGCCTTCATCCTAGAGCAACAAGTATAATCATAACTCAAGTATACTTGCCGAGCATACCACTTCAATATATAAATTTGATCCCATAATAGTTTCCCTTTTTGTGTCAAGCGATAATCCCTAAAGTATTCACGTTGATCCAACGTTACTCCCATTACATAATTGAATGGGGTTTTCTCTGGATTATCAAAGTAGTACATAATTTCTGTCACATAACGAGCATCAAGGGTTTTAGGAGGTTCCTCATCTCCATGAGTAGTAAGTACACCTAATTTTTTTGGTATTTCATGTTCCATATCCATAACTAAAGATAGAGAACAACTAAGAATAGCAAATAAAAATTACTTAGTGATAAAGCAAACAAGCACACACAAGAATATTCACCCCACGCTATTGCTCCCCGGCAACGACGCTAGAAAAAGGTCTTGATAACCCACAAGTATAGGGGATTGCAACAGTTTTCGATAACTAAGAGTGTCGAACCCAACGAGGAGCTAAAAGCAGAACAAATATTCCCTCAAGTTCTATCGACCATCGATACAACTCTACGCACGCTTGACATTCGCTTTACCTAGAACAAGTATGAAACTAGAAGTACTTTGTAGGTGTTGTTGGATAGGTTTGCAAGATAATAAAGATTACGTAAATAAAAAGTAGGGGCAGTTTAAGTAAAGACGTAGTAAAGTAAATATAGCGAGTGTGGAAAAGTGGTGGTAGGAGTTGCGAAATTGCCCCTTAAGCAATTGACTACTTTAGTAGACCGATAGCAAGTATTATGTGGGAGAGGCCACTGCTAGCATGTCATCCCTGACCTGGAATTCTATGCACTTATGATTGGAACTATTAGCAAGTGTCCGCAACTACTAAAGTTCATTAAGGTAAAACCCAACCATAGCCTTAAGATATATTGGTCCCCCTTCAATCCCGTATGCATCAATTTCTATGCTAGGTTGAAGCTTATGTCACTCTTACCCTCCAATACATAGTCCTATCAACATACAACCAACCCTATGGTGTGATCCACGCGCGCACTCATATGATGGGCACCAAAGGACAGCAACATAACGGCAAGCAAATTAAATCAATCATAGCAATTCATCAACCACCGATAGGACAACGAAAATCTAATCAGACATCATAGGATGGCAACACATCATTGGATAATAATATAAAGCATAAAGCACCATGTTCAAGTAGAGGGTACAGCGGGTTGCGGGAGAGTGGACCACTGTAGATAGAGGGAGGAAGGTGATGGAGATGTTGGTGAAGATGGCGGAGGTGTTGGTGTAGATCGCGATGATGATGATGATGGCCACGGCAGCGTTCCGGCGCAACCGGAAGAGAAGGGGAGAGGGGGGGCCTTCGTCTTCTTCTTCTTCCTTGACCTCCTCCCTAGATGGGAGAAGGGTTTCCCCTCTGGTCCTTGGCCTCCATGGCATCTCGCCCCTCCAAGATTGGATCTGTCTCTCTGTCTCTCTCTGTTTCTGTGCTCTGGTTTGCTGCCCTTTCACCGTTTCGTATATATATATATATATATGGAGATCCGTAACTCTGATTAGACCGAAACCTTGGCCATGATTTTTTACCAAAAAATAGCTTTCTTGCAGCCAAAGAAGGGCATCAACCGCCCTACGGGTGGACCATGAGGTCAGGGGCGCGCCCAAGGGGGTGGGGGCCCCCCCTACCTCGTGCCCACCTCGGACACCGTTTCGCATTGATATTTCTCCCAGATTTTCCAAATATTCCAAAAATAAGCTCCGTCCGTTTTTATCCCGTTTGGATTCCGTTTGATATGGATATTCTGTGAAACATAAAAAATGCAACAGACAGGAACTGGCACTGGGCACTGGATCAATATGTTAGTCCCAAAAATAATATAAAAAGTTCCCAAAAGTATATGAAAGTTGTAGAATATTGGCATGGAACAATCACAAATTATAGATACGATGGAGACGTGTCACACACCGCCCCAGCATATTAGACCGTAATACCGGAGTTTCCGTGCGATTTGTGTGCTTAGGTGTGCATGCATATTATGGTGTGAGTAGCAGTAATATGTGATGATTGCTTGATTAATTATATTAGTAGTATGCTTGTGTGCTTTTGTTTTAGTCGTTTCTTTTGTTTCTTTCTTTGGGCCTCCGATGTTAAAAAAATTCCCCTATTAAAGTTGCTCGCCAGCCGACACCAGACCCGAAGAGTCAGCAAGAAATACATATATTTGGAACCTCTGCTAAACAGAATGGAATTGTTAGCAGACTATAGTGAAATTGGAAATAGCTCGTCTGAATACAAAAGAAATCCTGGATGGAATGTCAGTATAAAGTTGCATTAACGTGTACTCCTCACAACAGTATGGAATTCTCCGCCAAGTGCATTCAGATTGGGGGATATCTGATCATGTTTCTGAGTGTCAAAACTCTCTCAGCGTGCACTCCTCATAGAAGAAATGATCAAATCAGCAAGAAGGTAAAATTGTGTGCAAGGTTGACAGAATATTAGCAAAGGTATGGCTCAGAAACAAGTTTAATTTTTCGTTGAGGATGATTTTGGAACCTGATGTACCTGGAAGCAAGCAATAATATGGCATGTACTCAGAAAGGAGGATAGTCCTGCAAAACCACGTTTCATACAAGAAATCAATAACAAAAATTTTAAGATGGTTATATATGTGGAAATCGGTCTGCATATCACAATAAGAAGCTTCTGGTGTAAGCAACCCAATCTTCCCTCGCAAGATACCCGAGAGGCTTCCAAGGCAAGATTCATCTATCTTCCTGACTATGGTACATGGATGATTTCCCATAGAAGGTACTCTGCCTTCTTCAGTAAGCAACCGCAAAAGCTTCTGGCATAAGGTACTGAGTCTTTCCCCCGCAAAGTCTTTAAGGGGGTAAGCTTCTTAAGCACGATACCTAGTCTTCTTCAGCAAGCTGTCCGATGAAAGTTTCGAGCACAAGCCAGGCAATCTTGCTCAGTAAGACATTGGTACAAGGTAGTACGCTGTGAATTCATAGCATATGGCAGTGAATCCCAAGAATCAGATCCGCAACATTTTGCTCAGAAGCAAGAATCAGTCAGAATACACGTCTGTCTCGGGAATCAGATTCTCATATATATATATATATATGCGGTGAGCATACCACCAATATCTTACAAGTCACTCGGATGAGGATCTGACAACCACGTGAGGATGGTTAAGAGAAGAAAGCCAGTATACACCACAGTGTGACAAAGGATTATGAGGATTGACGACATCAATGAGCCCAATGCAAGTACCTGTGAACCTGGAAAATGATCCTGATGAGCCCTTGTCCCCTTTTTCTCCAATGACGGCACCGCGCCTGTGATCTAAGCTGTTTTTTAGCTATCCGGGGTGGATGCCGGTTTTTATTTCTCTCTTCAACGACTGTCACGAGTTCTGAGCTGTTTTTCGGCCGTCTCGTACAACTGTTGAGTTTCTTTTTGTGACAGTAGTCCTATAACTACTTTTTTGGCTATTTTAGGGAGCTGCCACATTCTTCTTATCAACCCGGTCTCATGTTCTGAGCTGCTTTTCGGCCGTCCTGAGCCGTGGTTAAGTTATTTCAGTAATGTCCCAGATCTGAGTCGTAAAGACCATTCTGGTGGCTACTAATATATTTGTCGATTTCTTGCAAATGTTCGGATGATCATTTTCCTGCGGTCAGAACTTGAGGGGTGTTGAACCTGCCATTTAGTGGGGTACCCTGTCAGAAAAATGAGGATAAGATGCGATTGCCGAAAAATTGCACTGACAGTACCTATGGTAATATGAAGAAGCAATATGACCCAGCTCTTTCACCCAAGGATCCAGGCTAAGAAAATAATAATGAAGGAGCAAGACCAGTGATGCAGGCGACAATCAAATATTTGGTACGGATCCGATACTCAAGACAGTGGAACCAGTTAAGATGATTCAGAAACTTCCGTGATAAGCCAGAAGCTGTCAGGAAAGTGGTTATGACCCAACTCACTGTTTGGAACCTGAAGGACCTGCATTTAGTGGAGAAACCCAATGCAAGGCGTTAGAGCTTGGGTGTCCACTAGAAAAATCTGATCACCACTTCATGAAAGATTGTCAGTGCCGGATGACACACCCATCGGAAAACACTCTTGGATTGGTGAGACCGACATATATTTCAGTCATGAGAATCAATCATAGTCAGCTAAGTCAGTAGATCCAAAAATAAATTGGAGCCTGTATAAGCATGAACAAGTAAGGTAAGATCGGTCAGAATATGGATATATTAAAGCAAACCACCCCAAGGCCAGTCAGATAAAAATTTAGTGGGAACAAAAATAAGAAAAAGGATACCCGAGTTGAAATAGGTTTCCTTAAGTCAGTATCTTCATACTTGTTCCCTGAGCAACCAAATCTCGAGGACGAGATTTCTTTAAGGGCGTAAGGTTTGTGACAGCCTGATTTTTGGCCCTTTCTTTTTCTTTTGTTTTTCTGAGGTTTTTGTTTGAGTATTCTTTTTCCGTGGCTTTGTGGTCTGGAAACTGAAGAAGATTCCCTCTTCTTTGTTTCCAGAGTGGCTTGTCATTCCCAAATCCTTCCCTAGAGCCTGTCATTTTCATCCTAGCCCAAATCCCCATATTCTTTTTATTGGGAATATTCCTTTTCTATTAAAGGAATAACTCAAATTTGCCCTAGGTTGTGAAGCAACCTTTATTTCCATCACTCCTAAAATTCCCAAATAATTCTCATAAATTGTTTGGGTCATATATTTCTCAAATATGGCAAAATATTTAATTTGTCATGTTTATCATCATGCTCAAATAATTCATATCCTATTCTGCCCAAAATGGCACATTGTGAAGCAAGTGCTATTTTCATTTTCCCAATTGACCTCAAACTCCTTGGACAAATTTTTCATGTCCATATCATTGCCACATGCCAAAATGCAACCTCATTTGCCTAGTAATTATTTAATTATGGTTTCCCAAAGTTTCTATCCAGAAAGAAGCTTTCTAAAGGAGGTGCAAGCTAGGCATATCCAAATGAGTTGCCATTTTGCATGGTCCCTCATATCATCATATCATAGCCCTCCACCAAATTAGAGCTCATGTCTTGCCTCCATGTGAGCTCATCTTCAATTCTTTGATTCTATCCAAAATTTCAGTTTGTGAAGCAAGTATATTTTATCTTGCTCCATTATGGCTGCCTATTTTTCCAGGCATTCTATTATCCATATAACCTACCTCCACCCATTTTGGGCATGGTTCATCAAGCCATTATTCCTCTAGAATTTTTGCAAGTTTCTATCCAGAGGAGATGTTTGTGAAGCAAGTACCAGTTTGGCTTAGCCAATTGGGATGAGAAATTTTGAGCATCTTCATAGGACCAAATGACTCTGCCTTACCCAATTTGAGCTCCATTTGACACTCCATGTGAGTGCACCTTCCTGATCCAGTTTCTGGACCACATTATGCAGTTGCAAAGCAAGTGCATTAAATCTTGGTCCCTTTCCTACCAAAATCCCCAGTATGGTAGTTCTTCCTAAGCTAACCACCCAGACAACTCGTTTGCCTCTAATCTCACCTCAGTTGATCACTGTTTCATGATCAAGTTTACTGTAGTAAACTTCAGAGCTCACTTACCAACTAACCACTGCATCTTTAACCAAGTTACCAACTCAGTTGCAACCTACCCAGGAAGGACTCCACCCCAGACATCGTTTGGCATCGCTTGTGACACTGTGTGCACTAGTGCGCGCGGTGACCACCTCTCTGGCATGCCATGGACGCGAGCTGGATGGTTTCTTGCTCGGGCCCCTCCCCCTCTCGTCGGCTTCGCGCACGTGAGCGTGTCTAGCAGATAGCCCTTGTCGTCGCCCAGTCCCTGGACCCCTCTCCCCCTCCGTCCTCTTGCTCACCGACGTGTGACCGCGGGCGAACAGTGGCATTTGGGTCTGTTCGTCGCCGTCTTCTTCCTCACCATGCTCCGTGGGCTCCCTTTCCCCCGTGGGCTCCTCCCTCCATCTCCCCGTCGCCTTCCCCCGAGCTTGAGCGTGCACACACGTGTCTGCGGCGCCAGCCACGCGTCCGCGGCAATGCCAGCGCGACACTCCCTCGCCCGGATATAAATAGCCATCCCCGGCCTCGTTCGAGCTCACCACCAGCCTCGCCTCGCTCCTCTAGTCGTCCCTAGTGCCTTGCCTGAGCTCGAGCCGCTCTCCTCGACCCCCGTCGCCACCATGGCCGCCGCATCCTCCCTCCTAAATTAGCTCTAGTCCGAGCCTCGCTCTCCCTCTTTCCACTTCCAGTAGACAGCCCGGAGCATCCCGAACCTCCCCACAACTTCTCCTCCTCCTCGGGTGGCCTAGAGTGCCAAGTCCATAATCGCCCGTAGCCACCGTTCGCCATCCTCGAAACTGCCCTCGCCTCGGTGCTCCTCGGTGGCCATGCCCTATGCCATCAATTGCGCCACTTCTTCCCGAGCACGCTGGTGTGCCGAGCTCCGCGGGAGATGGCCGGAGCCGCCGGGACTCGCCGTCAAGGCGGACGGCCTCGCCTCTGCCTCTCTCGAGCGCGGGAGGAAGAAGGAATGAGGGAGGAGAGAGAGTCAACGGCGGGCCCCACCTGTAAGTGACCCAGGAGCCCGGCCCCGCCGCTGATGACGTGGATAAGTGGAAGCTCCTCGGGTGAGTGCGTTTTCATTTGCCCAAAGGCGTATTTCCAGTTGTACGCTTTCATCGAACGAAAGCGTACTTCTTTCTTTCATCAGCCCAAAATACGTTTTCCTCGTCAGAAAGCGTATTTCTAATTTTGCGCCTCTGCCTTATCCACTCAGGGACCCGGTTATGAATATTATTTTCTACAGAAAAGTCCCTGATCTTCTACACCTCATAACTCCGAAACCGTAACTCCGTTTGAGGTGATTCCAAAGGCCATTTCTTCGTATCGTCGAGCCCGTTCGGTTGGTAACACTTTCACCATGTGTTAATATTCTAAAAATGACCTTTTTGCCCTTGCACGTAAACAGCCCCTCTGGGAGAGAACTGTTTCCAGCAAATCTTTTCGCGGCTTCACCGCACTTCTTCCCGGTGCCTTCTTCTTCCCCAGGCAAGCCACTATACCCACTTGCATGATAGTCATGTAGTAGCCATGGTTTTCAACTAGGATATTTATTAAATGTTGCTTGTTTAAAATATGGTTATCATTGTTTCGGTAATGTTTCTTGGTTAGTGCTTACTTACTTGCTATGTGGTTATGCACCTAGTTATCATGCCCTGCTAGTCGCTAGTATTACTTTCATATTGCCATGCTTGATAGTAGGACATGTTGGGTTGGTCATGTTCTTCGGTGCATGACTAACGTCGGTTACAGAGTACTATTAATATGCATTATTCCTTTGCTGTTAGTTGGTTAAGTGTTACTCGATAATGTTATTGATGAGTTCTTGCATGGTATTTACGGTTGATGCTAGTGGTCATGTTATGCTACGAGTAGTGTTGCACTTGTAATATTTATGCTCGTCATTATGCCATGTTCAGTTAGAGATTATTCATAGTTGACATGGTGGATAGTTATGTTGCATCCCGTGCTTATGTTGATATCATGTTCATGCTTTGTAAATGCATCATGCTATTTTATCATGGCTCAGCATATTGCATTCAAGTTTAACCGGATTAAATTGAACATGAACAATTGTTGGCTGAGTCATGGTGCCACCATATCGAACTGACTAGTGCAACAATGCTTACCTTTATGGGAAGGTCCTAATTGGGTCTATTGTCATGCCTCTCGCCAGTGCCTCCAACGAGGGAAGGTTATGGGTGAGCGCTACCCTGATTAGGTAGGCGTACATAACCTTGTGTGCCCATTGTTGTTATTATGGATCCGGTCCCTGTAAGGGACGGTCCCCGTGAGGGACGTTTTGGCCACGGCGGTGGTCGTTGTATCTTTGGTAGACACGGGGCCACCCAGGACTAGCCCAGTTGGGAGTGGGTCAGAGTGGCTGGGAGAGTGTCATGGCAGTAGATTGGTTTTGTCAGAACGCCGTTGGTCCACCCGAATGGGAGTGCGAGTCCATGGGTTCCGTAGTGTGGGTACAGTGTACTAACCTCTGCAGAGTGTATATTAAATCTATCGATAGCCACGCCCGCGGATAAGGCCCAGTTCGTGTCGGTCACACCGTGAGTCAACAGTATTAATAATAACTTGATTAATGACAACCCGGTTCGATGATGAGATAAGTTGGTTGTGATCGCTGGAAAGATCACTGTTTGAGACCAAGTATTGGTCATGGTTGTGATCGCCAGAATGATCTCCGTGGTATCGAGGATACCGAGTTGTTGGATATCCATGATGTTGTGCAAGAATCATGGGTAAAGATCAAGCTCCTTGTGGTCATTTGATGATTACTACGGTATTGTTTATACCAAGCTTGATTTGATCCTGAGATGATCGTGTAATGTATGAGGTTGGTAAGTGATGCATGTGATGGTTACGAGGTACCCCGAGCAGAATAAATGGTGCGTGTAGTGTCATCATGTTGCATGCTAGTATCATCAGATTTATATGTTCATATTGTTCTAGCGATATTATGTTCATGTTGTTCATGCCATGTTATCCTGATAATCTCATGATAATTCCTGCTTAAGTGGTAATTGCCATGCTGTTGTTTGTCTTGAATGCTGCTAGTTATTGTGAGCTTGCAAGTACATTAAATGTACTGACCTGGCGTGTCATGCTAGTTTGCAGGTCGTGCTTGGATTGCTTGCTTGTTTGCTGTTGTTCTTGTGTTCACGAGCTAGGATAAGTGTTCCAGCAAGAGTCCCTACAGATTGGAGTCCACCATCGTCCTTCGTTGTTCTGCTGCCAGTAGTTGTTTCGCTGCCTCAACTTGTTATGCTGCTTGCATAGAGCAACTAAGGATGGCATAGTGTCGCCGTGCCAATGTTATTCATTGTAATATCGCAGACCTTGTATTCATATTCGTGTATTAATAGAAAGCTAGTTTGGTCCATGCTAAGCAGTGCCGTATTCCAGAAGACTTCACCTCGATCTCTAGGCTGGAATATGGGGAGTTCCGGTTTTCTCTGAGCCGGGGTGCCACACCCGGCAATGATCATTGCATAGGAATCACGTCCAAGATTAGTAGACCAACTCCTTCCTGCATCTACTACTGTTACTCCACACATCAACCGCTATCCAGCATGCATCTAGTGTATTAAATTCATGGAAAAACGGAGTAATGCAATAAGAATGATGACATGACGTAGAGAAAATCTATCTATGTAGAGATAGACCCCTTCGTTTTATCCTTAGTAGCAATGATACATACGTGTCGGTTCCCTTTTTGTCACTGGGATCAAACACCATAAGATCGAACCCACTACCGGGCACCTCTTCCCGTTGCAAGATAAATAGATCAAGTTGGCCAAACTATCGGTGTACTAGAATAGGGGTACCCTAGAACCCCGAACTTGTGCACGGGCAGTTGCAGCACCCCGCGGCAAGGCTTGCCGGGCGAACGCCAAGATCCTCCATGGTCCCCTTGGAGCCATTCAAGAACAAAGTATTTAAGCTCAGGAGACAAGGCCCCGGCAAGAGGAGCTTGCCAGGAAGGCCAACCAAGGCACGCCAAGAAACTTGCCGTGACGCGCCACGCGCTCCGGCAAGGCAACAAGGCCCCGACAAGAGAAGCTTGCCGGGAAGACCAGCCCAGGTACCTCGAGGCCCGGTGAGTGACAACCTTCCGGACCCGACAAGATAACAGCAGCGGCAAGGCGCTCGCCGCGGCAGGCGGCCACTCTGTGCCCACGCTCCAGCACATCCACCAACGTGTCGCCCTGAGGGCCTCTCCAGGCGTGCGTGGCGGGTGGCTGTGCAGCCAGCGGTGCGTAGTGGCATGTGAAGCTGACGAGACCGCCATCATGGCGAACGGTGGCGCCCCCAACGGTCCTTTTCTGCACTGTTTGGGCGACTCAGACGGGCATTTAATGCCCTTGTCCCTTGCCGTCAAGGTTAGGTAGGGTACACTGTACAAGAAACTGTACCAACCACCTCACTTTTTACATTTGTACCCTCCTCTGCGTTGCCACCTGTCGGTGATCCCTTTAGCGTATAAAAGGAGGCCCATGCGCAACGTAGAGGGGGTTCGAACAGTTCGCTTCGATTCATTTGTAGCCCAGAAAACACCACGCTCTCTCTCGAGAGCAAGAACACAAGATAATACAACCAGACAAGCAGCAGTAGGAGTGTTATCTCTCCGGAGAGCTCCGAAGCTGGGTAAACTGCTCGTGTGCTTCGCCTCGATCCGCTCTTCATGCTATCTCCGCCCCCCACCGAACCAAAAGGGGCCCGGTCCGCCGGCCCCATAGGTGTTCGTGGATCAGTTTCCCCCGACATCTTTGGCGCGCCAGGTAGGGGGCGTCGAGATTGTGTGAACCTGATCCGGCGTTCACACGAGCTAGATCTTCATTCCCTTCATCAACATGCCACCGAAGAAGAAGACTTCGGCGGCAGCCGCTCCGTCCACGTCACTTCCGCCACCGTTGGAGCAAACGGGTGGTGGAATGGACGCCGACGGAAGAATGGACTTCGACAAGGAAGCTCATGATGCCGCCAGGTCCAAGAACAAGGCTGCACAAACCTCGGCGGCTGTACATGTTCGACGCCACTCTCAGGAGGCGCAAGATCAACAGCGTCATGGCACTAGCAGTGCCATACGCATGATAGGCCAAGACCAAGCTGGTGGATCTCGGGGCGCTCAAGACCAGCATGCACGCCAGCATGCTAGCACGAGCGGGGCACGGTCTCCTGGATGGGATCCTGCTGCTTCTAACATAGTTAGAAGTTCGAGCACGTCCCGCTCCTCGCGCCGTCCGCCACTGCCACCCACCACTCCAGCAGAAGCTTTGGCGCGAGCTCAACTTCTCCTAGATTACCCTCCGACGTCGGACAAGATCGACGAATGGAGGGCCACCATTCAGAGTCTCATCGGCTACGCCAACGGCGACACTCCGCGGCAACCGAGCGCGTCGCCGCCGCGGCAGGGTTGCCGAGCGCGAGCCGGTGGCGACGAAACGGGTGGAGGTGCAACTACCATGCAATCACCACCCCGAAGGCCAAGATCGCCGACTCGCCGGATCCACCTCGACAACGACTCCACCGCATCTTCGGATCCACGAGCTCGTAGCGATCAGCACCAAGTTCTTCATGATCGACAACAGGAAGACGCTCGAACCCGCATCGAGCGCCAAAGAGAAGCGCGACGTCAATCTGACAAGCGTGCTGGGCCCTCTGTTGACATGCATGCGCCAGGGGAACCAGGCGATCTGCCGTACGCGGTAGGTTGCCCTGCGTTCACTCGTGAGCTGCGGCAAGTCCAGTGGCCCAGCACAAAGAACTTCAAGCCAGACGTACCGGAGAAGTACGATGGCAAGAGGCATCCGTCGGAGTTCCTCAGCATCTACACCATTGCGGTGCAGGCTGCCGGGGGACGAGATGACAAGATCCTTGCCAACTACTTCCCACTTGTGCTCAAGCCCAATGTCAGATCCTGGCTCATGCACTTGCCGGACAACTCCATATCCTCTTGGGCTGATCTGTGCCATCAGTTTGTCGGCGCGTTCACAGGCGGACACAAGCCTCATGGCCAGGAGAGTGATCTTCATCTGCTTGCCCAGAAGGAAGGAGAGCCCCTGCGCAAGTACATTCAGAGATTCAGCAGTGTGCAGCACAACATCCCAGACGTCCACCCCGCCGCGGTGATCAGCGTGTTCCATCAGAACGTGCAAAACCGCAGGATGCGGGAGGAAATGGCGATGTGCAAGATCAGGGACGTCAGTGAGTTATATGCACTGGCTGACAAGTGTGCACGTGCTGAGGAAGGGAGGAGACTCCCCGGAGAAAATATAGGAGCGGGAGGATCTGACAGTGAAGATGCTGCCCCGGCAAGAAAAAATCGGCGGCAGAACAACAGAAAGAGGAAAGGCAAAGAAGTGCTAGTTTTTGAGCAGTCCGTGATGGCGCCAAGGAAGCCAAAGCTGGTGACTCCGGCAAGGAGGTTGCCGCGGAGGTGGCGGTCGCCGACAAGCAGGACGTCACCAACAAGCAGTATTGCAAGATCCACCGCACCAAGGGCCATGATCTCCAGAACTATAAGAAAGTCGAACAGCTTGTTAAGCAACAGAAAGCTGAATACGAGCGGCACGACAAGGAGAAGGCCCAGGAAGGTGCTGGGGGATCCGGCAAGAAATGTCCCGGCCGAGGAGGACGCCGCGGCAAGGCCAAGCAGCGGCAAGGAGACAGACCTCCTCGCGGCCGTGACAAGGATGAAGATGACGACGACGATGAAGACACGGATGATGAGGAGACTGATGAGAAGGAGTTCCAGAAAGCCACAGAGGTCCTGTGCGTTAACGGTGGTGCTTCTCTGCATGCCTCGCACCGCCAGCTCAAGCAGTGGGTGCGGGAAGTTAATGCAGCAGAACCACCCGTCGAGTCACGCAAGCCTCTGAAATGGTCCTGCACGCCTATCATCTTTGACATTGAGGACCATCCTGATCGCATAACTGCGGTCGGGTGCTTGCCGATGCTGGTTTCACCAACAATCCGCAACCTCAAGGTCACTAAGATGCTAGTTGACGGCGGGGCCGGCTTGAAACTGATCTCCTCCGTGGTGCTTCAGAAACTCTAGATCCCTGACAGCGAGCTCGAAGAGACTGGTACATTTCAAGGAATCAAGCCGGGAAGGAGCAAGCCGAAGGGAAAGATCACGTTGCCGGTAACATTTGGCAGCGAACTGAACTTCAGGACTGAGAGGGTCACATTTGACGTTGCCGACTTTCCATTACCTTACAATGGAATCCTTGGCCGACCGGCACTCACCAAGTTCATGGCAGCCTCTCACTATGCGTACAACGTACTGAAAATGCCAGGCCCGATAAGTGTCATCCCTGTCCCTGGCGACAAGAAGGATGCTCTTATCTGTGCCGACAAGATCTACCGGGAAGCAACAGCCGCAGCAGAACGCAAGACACTTGCCACTGAAGCTCCCGGGGGGAAGAAGAAGACCAAGTCCGGCAAGAGCTCTCATGCCCACTCCGGCAAGCGCAACTCTTCGGAGTGCTGCGCTACCGTCGAGGACGCACCATCGAGCTCCACCGGCAAGTGTAAGAAGGCAATGGCAGCTCCACCTGAGACCATGAAGGTGTCCGCTAAGGAGGATGGCGCTGGTGGTACCTTCACCATCAGCGCCACTCTTGACCCCAAATAGGAAAGCGCGCTCGTTGCTTTCCTGCGGGCGAATGTCGACGTGTTTGCATGGCAACCGTTTGATATCCCCAGTGTTCCCAGGAAAGTAATTGAGCACCCCCTTGCCGTCTGTCCTCATGCGCGGCCCGTCAAGCAGAGAGTCAGGAAGCAGGCAGTGGAGCGCCAAGAATTCATCGCAGAAGAAATCAAGAAGTTGGAAGCGGCAGGCCTTGTCAGAGGAGTGCTCCATCCCACGTGGTTGGCCAATCCAGTTGTTGTGCGCAAGGCTAACGGGAAATGGAGACTTTGTATTGACTTCACTGATGTTAATAAAGCTTGTCCCAAAGACCCATTTCCCTTGCCGCGTATTGACCAGATTGTTGACTCCACAGCCGGATGTGATTTGCTTTCATTTCTTGATGCATACTCAGGATACCATCAGATCTTCATGGCAGAAGAAGATGAAGAGAAAACCGCATTTATCACCCCGTGTGGCACGTACTGCTTCGTACGGATGCCTTTCGGTTTGAAGAATGCCGGTTCAACATTCGCAAGGGTAGTCCACCACACTTTTGAGCCGCAGATGCACAGAAATGTGGAAGCCTACATGGATGACATAGTGGTCAAGAGAAAGAACAGGGCGACCCTGATTCAAGATTTAGACGAGACATTTGCAAATCTGCGCAAGATCAACATCAAGCTTAACCCAGAGAAGTGCGTGTTTGGAGTCCCTTCCGGCAAGCTTCTTGGGTTCTTCGTGTCTCAGCGGGGAATTGAAGCCAATCCCGACAAGATCAAGGCCATTGAGCAGATCGAAGCACCAAAGCGCGTCAAGGATGTATGAAGGCTTGCCGGTTGCGTGGCTGCTCTCAGCAGGTTTATCTCTAGATCTGCTAAGCGCGCCCTGCCATTTTTCAAAATTCTGAAAAAGGCAGGTCCAATGAAATGGACTCCGGAGGCGGAGGCTGCGCTGCAGGACTTGAAGAGATACCTGTCCTCCACTCCAACACTTGTCGCACCTAAGCCACAAGAGAAGTTGTTTCTGTATATAGCGGCGACCAATCAAGTGGTTAGTGCTGCGTTAGTGGCGGAGAGGGAGGCGGATGACGAGCCAACAACCATGGCAGATGCATCCAGCGACAAGCAGGGGGCTTCGCCGACAAGCTCTGGTCCCGACAAAGATGGATCTGCGCAGGAGCATGATAAAATGCCGAAGAGAATGGTGCAGCGCCCAGTTTACTTTGTCAGTTCTCTTCTGCAGGGGGCTAGATCAAGGTACTCTGGAGTGCAGAAGTTGCTTTTCGGCCTCCTCATGGCCTCAAGAAAGCTGCGCCATTACTTCCAAGCACATGAGATCACAGTCGTCACTCGCTTTCCGCTGAAGAGGATACTGCAAAATCCAGAAGCAACAGGCAGGATTGTCGAGTGGGCGCTGGAACTGTCAAGCTTTGGCCTCAAGTTTGAGAGCACTTCAACTATCCAAAGCAGGGCATTGGCAGAGTTCATAGCAGAATGGACGCCAACACCAGATGAAGAAATTCCAGAGACGAGCATCCCCGTCAAAGAGGCAAGCAAAGAGTGGCTGATGCACTTTGATGGTGCCTTCTCGATGCAAGGCGCCGGCACGGGCGTGCTGCTTGTCGCACCCACTGGAGAGCACCTCAAGTACGTAGTCCAGATGCACTTTCCCAAGGAGCAAGCAACCAACAATACAGCAGAGTATGAAGGATTGCTTGCCGGTCTCAGAATCGCAGCAGACCTTGGGATCAAGAAGCTCATTGTCAGGGGTGACTCACAGCTCGTCGTCCAACAAGTGAACAAGAACTACCAGAGTCCATTGATGGAAGCATATGTTGATGAAGTGAGGAAGCTAGAAGAGCACTTTGACGGCCTACAAATGGAGCATATCCCAAGAGCTCAGAATGACATTGCTGATGGCCTGTCAAAGTGCGCCGCACTAAAGTTACCTGTGGAACCAGGGATCTTTGTGCTCAAGTTGACTCAACCATTCGTAACACCATCAACTGGACAAAGCAAGAAGAGGAAGTTGATTTCTGGTGACTACTTTCCGGCAGAGCTCCCCGAAGCCGCCGCCAAGAAAGTCCCCAAGATCAACACCAAGGTTGCTGAGGGGCATTCTGCTCTGGCAAGACTTATGGTTTGTTCCGTTGAAGCAGACGCTCCCGACAAGTTTTGCTCCGGCAAGCTTGCCGGGGAACATGAAGCTCCGGCAGGGCCGCAAGTCCTTCCCGTGGAAGCGGATGTTCCCGCAGCAACAGATGTGCCTTTAGTCCTTGTTGTCGAGCCACGAGCTCCAGCATGGGCACAGCAGATTGTCCATTTCCTTCAGACAGGAGAACTTCCCGAAGAGCAAGAAGAAGCGGAAAGAGTAGCCCGGCAGTCAAGTATGTACCAGTTTGTCGATAGCATACTGTACAGAAGAAGACTCAACGGTGTGAAATTGAAGTGTATTCACCGGGAAGATGGACAAAAGCTGTTGGCAGAGATACATGGAGGCATATGTGGCCACCACATTGGTGCAAGAGCACTTGCCGGCAAAGCTTTCCGGCAAGGTTTCTTTTGGCCGACAGCCCTCCAGGATGCAACTGCACAAGTAACCAAGTGTGAAGCGTGCCAGTTCCACTCCAAACAGATACACCAGCCAGCTCAAGCTCTCCAGACGATCCCTTTATCCTGGCCATTTTCGGTCTGGGGGCTCGATATCCTCGGCCCCTTCCCCCGAGCTGTCGGGGGCTTTGAGTACTTGTACATCGCAGTCGACAAGTTCACAAAGTGGCCGGAAGTGCAGCCAGTGAGGAAGGTGACAGCACAGTCAGCAGTCAAGTTCTTTAGGTCAATTGTTTGCCGTTTCAGGATCCCTAACAGGATCATCACCGACAATGACACGCAATTCACGAGCCGCACCTTCATACAGTACGTCCAAGACCTTGGCGCCAAGGTCTGCTTTGCTTCTGTTGCTCATCCGAGAAGCAATGGTCAAGCAGAGAGGGAAAATGCTGAAGTGCTACGCGGGCTCAAGACCAGAACTTTCGACAGGCTGCGTAAGTGCGGAAGAAACTGGATCGAGGAGCTGCCGGTGGTTCTTTGGTCGATCAGAACGACGCCAAATCGAGCCACTAGCCAGACACCTTTCGCTCTAGTCTATGGAGCAGAGGCAGTTCTCCCCACGGAACTCGTATACGGATCGCCTTGAGTGCTCGCTTGTGATGAGCTTGAGCAAGAACAGCTGCGACAAGATGACGCGCTGCTCCTTGAGGAAGATCGTCTTCAGGCTGTTGTACGAGCTGCTCGATACCAGCAAGCTTTGCGCCGCTATCATAGCCGCAAAGTTAAAGCCAGAAGCTTCGAGGAAGGCGACCTTGTTCTTCGGCGCGTTCAGTCCGCCAAGAATTCCAGCAAGTTGACGCCGAAGTGGGAAGGCCCTTATCGGGTGAAACGAGTCACAAGGCCCGGCGCTGTCCGCCTTGAGACCGAAGATGGCATTCCGGTGAGCAACTCCTGGAACATAGAACATCTTCATAAGTTTTTCCCGTAGGGCGCGGTTGCCGGAACCCGTTCCGGCAACCACCTTTTGTACAAGTCTTGCCGCTGTTGCATGTAATCCTTTGTACAAAGCCGGGCGTAGATCACGTGCGTGAGTAAAACCCCATGTGCTCCGCACAACTTGTCCATTTCATGCATTAGTTTCTTTCTCGCATGTGTAATCTGACACTTTGTGCAGCACCTACATCCGGTAAGCAATAACGAGCCGAAGGGCTCCATATTATTATTTTCTCTTCTTTCTTCTTTTCAACAAAGGAAAAGGAGGTTCCCTCGCACACAAGTTTGCCGGGGGGGAAGGAGAAGATTGTGGTATGGACCAAGCATCGTTCAAGCGAAGTCTTGCCTTGCCGGGAAGCAAACGACAGAAAAGCTAAGTTGCCAAAGTTTGAGCAATCACTTTTTAAATTTTTGAGTTATCTTCCTCGAACGACCCTGCTTTGTATGGAAAACCTGTGCGCGGAGGAACCAACTCGTGGCTAGTTGCGCCCTTACTTTGTTTCGAGTCCGCTCAACAACTTAAGTGTGCTGCATCTAGTCGCGACAAGGTTCCTTGTCAGAAGCGGCACCGCCAGCAGGCTGCTGAAGTTCCACACTCAGCGCTTGCGGCTCGGGTGCCTGCGCCGACAAGTTCCCTAGAAGCGTAGGGTAAAAACATACAAAGAAAGGAATCTAGTAGAGGAAATAACATAGAAATTGATAACAGAAATAAAGTTATATTACAGGATAACTTGTCGCAGCTCTAACAGAATGTTTCCATAACATGATTAGCAGCGGCAAGGGAAAAGAAGAAATGGACGGCCTAGTCTACGCGTCCGCCCTCGACTCTCTTGATCTCGCTCACCTTGTCCACAAGGGGTGCGACAAGGGTCTTGAGTGCATCCAGATCGGCGTCAGGCAGCAAGGACCTGAGGACGTTGGTGAAGCTGAGGCCTGGATTGCGGAAGGCCACCTTCATCAGCACCTTCTAGAGAACCCCGGCGCAGATTTTGCACGACTCGTCGGCCAGCTGCTTCGGGATCCTCTCCCGGAGCCGCTGGAGTGCTGTTGCCACGCCCTTGAAGAACAGGCTGAGCTTGGCGCTGGGTTGAAGACTCTCGTCGGAAGGATACCCAAAGTCCTCCATCCCCAGCTGCGCCAGCTCCTCGTTGATGACTGCGGCAATATTCACCAGACCCTCAGTCCAGTGCTCCACAATGTCTCTGAACGAGTTCTGGGTGACTGCAATGCTCCCCAGCAGCGCCGCGTCAGCCTTGACCTTCTCCGACAAGGTCCTCTCCCGCTCCTTGGCGGCCTCCAGCGTCTGCGTCAGCGTGGCCAGCTTCAGCTCCAGGTCTGCTTTGGAATCCTTGGCGGCGCTGAGTTCCTTGCCCCTCTCAGCGAGAAGACCTTGCAGCTCACCATGGGCGGCAACATCCTTCTCACGCTCACGCTTGAGCGCGGCAAGCTCCTCGCCGCTCTTACCAATGTTAGCCTCCAGCTGCGCCACCTTCTCCTCCAGCTCTTTCTTGGCGGCCTCTGCAATTGCCGCAACGTCCTTTGCCTCCTTGAGCGCCCCGCCAAGTGCTTGCTCGCGCTCGGCCTACCGCTGTCGAGGTTGGCCTTCCGCTGCACTAGTTCACCTTCCCGCGCGGACTGCTTCTCGGCGGCCAGCCTTTGCTCCTCCTCAGCTTTGGCCTTCTCGAGAAGGAAGGCCGTGCGCTCCTCGTCGAGTCGCTCCCGCTCCTGCGCCAGGGACCGGAGAGCTTCTTGATTTTGGCCCCGGAGCTCCTCCGCGCGCTTCTCCATGTCAACTCCCGCCTTCGCGACAAGCGCTTCCCGGGAAGCCAGCTTGGCTTGCCGGGCGCGGTAGAGTGACAGCAGCTTCCGCAACAGCTGCTCCTCCTCAGGCTCGCCGCTGCTGCTGCCGGGCGCGTCAACCAACGACAGTCCGGCGGAGGCGAGCACCTCCTCGTCAAAAGTCTCCCCCTCGACCGACGCCCTGGAGCTCGACGCCCAGGGTAGCTTGATGAAGATAGCGTCGCCGGCCTTCAAGTAGGCGCCGGGCTGGGGATCCTCGGAGCCCGGTTCCGCAGAAGCGGCAGAGGGATCGGCGGTCGGCGCAGCGCCTGGCGCTCCTGCGGCCTCACGGTCGTCAGTGCGATCGCCCGACCCCTCGCCGGCTTCTGCAGCGGCAGCCCTGGCGGCCTCCTCGCCGGCGGTCTCATCAGCACCGGCCCCTTCCTCGCCGGCGCCCTCTATCTCCATTGGCTCAGTAGCAGAGGGGTCTGAAGAACGTAGAAGGGAGAAAAATCAATCAAAAATCGAAGAGAAGAAAATCAGAAGAAGAAGAACCCAAGGGAAAGTTTTTGGGCAAGTGAATTACCTGTCCCAAGACCTGCAGTTGCGGTCTCGACCGCCGCAGGGTCGTTGGTGCTGACCCTTGCCGGAGAGTTCTCCCTTGCCGGAGAGCGCTCCCTTATTGGGAACCCCTCCCTTGGCGGCATAGTCGAAGCAGATGGCACTTCAGGACCAGCTTCCGGGTGCTCCTGACGTGGCTGCTCTGTTCCTACACAAATTAACAAGCAAGATATCAAACAAAGGAAAAAGCACTCATGCGCCCCCGACAGCAAAGAAAAAACTATGAACTTACGCTGGGGGCTGCGCTGGGGGCTGCTTTGAGGAGTGATTGCCGGGTCCGTCAAGGTGGTCTCGGGCCCACCCCCTACTGACACGGTGGGGTCATCTTCGATGACGATCACCGCGGCCTTGGCCCTCTTCGCCGCTCTCTGGGCCAGCGTCCTGAAAAGAAAGGAGTCCAGAGTGAAGCAAGTCAGATACAAGATAAAAACAGCAAAATTGAAGAACTATAAGATCACCAAAGAAGCTTACTCTTCTTCCTCCTCGTCGGAGCTGAGCGCGGAAAGATCGAAGTCCGGCTCCCCTCTGATGCGGCAAGGCGGAGGAGTAGGATCCCTTGCCCGCTTGGCGGGGGCGGTGGCGGTGGCCCGGGAAGATCCTGCTCTAGTTGCCGCTGCTGCGTGAGGCGCTCCCGCGGCAACATGACTTGCCGCGGTAGAGCGTGTCGCACGGCTTGGCGGCTGTTGAGCCGGCTGCCACCCCGCTACGTCCGCGGCCCTGCGAAGACGCCTTCTTGGCGGGGCCAGGGGCTCCGCCTGTGGCAAGCCTTCTGAGGGCTCGGGCTCTTCCTCGCCGGCCTTGCTCGGCTCGTCTTCAGAACTGGCAAGCTCTTCCTCGCCAATGAACTCCGCGCGCTCGGCAAGGTTTGCCGCCTCTGCAGCCTCCGCCTCCTCCACAGTGAACCCAAACACGCCCGCGGCAGCTGCGGCCGCAACCTCTTCCGCCCTAGTGGCAATACGCTGCAGCTCCTCGTCAGCATGGACCGGCACTTCCTCCAAGGTGCGAAGAACGCTCGCACAACGTCATCAGCAGGCTCTTGCCAAGTTGGGACGATTCCGTGTGAATTGCACAACGGCATCATGGCGCGAATCCGGTCAAGCGAAGAGTTATTGCACAAAGGAACTACGCCCCTCGGCAGTGTGAATGGGTGCTGGGGGTCGCGTTTGAACAACTCCAGAAGCATCGCATCCAGCTCCAGGACGGCGAAGTTGTAGTTGAGGCCCGGCCGCAGCCTCATGATGTCCGCCGAATTCTTGAATTCCCAGGCGGGCCTCCCCCTCTCCTGCAGGGGGGCAATGCGGCGGCGGAGGAAATCTGCCCCGATAGCACCTACAGTGAGCCCGGCAAGCCTGAGGCGAAGAATCCTAGTGATGGCAATCTTCAGCCTCTCATCTTCCGGGGCCACGTTGCTCCAGTCATTGCCGCGCACTATTGGAGTTTGGCGCACGGCGGTGAAGGGCTGCGAATTCTCCTCGACAATCCAGCACCACTCCGCTCTCCACTCATCCCACTTGCTGCGGAGCTCACCCTCCAAGTACGCCTCCTTCTTGCCGACTCTCGAGATCCAGGCAATCCCTCCGGCAAGCGGCTCTCCTCTCTCTACCCGAGGTATGAAGTAACGGCAGAAAAGGGCAACACTAGGGTGGACTCCGACAAAGTTTTCGCACAAATGTGCGAAAACTGCCATGGTCAGGACAGCGTTAGGGGTGAAGTCAAGGAGGCGGAAGCCATATGTGTTCATGATATCACAGAAGAACTCCGAGAAGGGCGGGCAGAGCCCGCAATAGAAGAATAGCGCGAATAACGGGTACCCGTTTGGAGCCAGCTCCGAAGCAGCGGCCGGGAGTACCCTCGTGCACGGATGCGCACGCGTCTCCGTCGCCCAAAAGAGGTAGAAGTACTTCCTCAGCTCCTGCACGCCGAGCTGAGGGGAGAAGATCGCCCGCTCCTTCCGCAGCGCCACGAGCCGCTGCGCCTCGGCCGACTTCACGCCCTTTCTCTTGTCGGCTTTCGGGGCCATGGCGGAGGTGGTGAGGGAGGTCGACGGCGTGGTGATGCTGGTGGCAATGGGGGGCGGAGCGCTCTCTCTCGGCTTCGAGAAGAAGGGGGGAGCGGCGGAGTTTCTTGAAGATGGAGTAGTAGCAACCAGCGAGGGGGAACGAACTGCCCTTGTTTCCTCTGCTTATAAAGAGGGACGGGGCGGACTTTTCGCCCTTTCGAATAAACAACCACCCACGATCTCTCCCACGATGCCGCATTCAACGCGTGCCGTTATGGGAGAGCGCGGTGGATACGGAGCGAGATTCGGCGTGGCCCAACCCGCGTGTGCCCGTGCTCTGTCTTGGGCCTGGCCCAACAGCGCTCGGCACCGTGTCTGGCCCAGGCCCGGGGGCTCCTGTCGGTGTACTAGAATAGGGGTACCCTAGAACCCCGAACTTGTGCACGGGCAGTTGTAGCACCCCGCGGCAAGGCTTGCCGGGCGAACGCCAAGATCCTCCATGGTCCCCTTGGAGCCATTCAAGAACAAAGTATTTAAGCTCAGGAGACAAGGCCCCGACAAGAGGAGCTTGCCGGGAAGGCCAACCAAGGCGCGCCAAGGAACTTGCCGCGACGCGCCACGTGCTCCGGCAAGGCAACAAGGCCCCGGCAAGAGGAGCTTGCCGGGAAGACCAGCCCAGGTACCTCGAGGCCCGGTGAGCGACAACCTTCTGGACCCGACAAGATAACAGCAGCAGCAAGGCGCTCGCTGCGGCAGGCGGCCACTCTGTGCCCACGCTCCAGCACATCCACCAACGTGTCGCCCTGAGGGCCTCTCCAGGCGCGCGTGGTGGGAGGCTGTGCAGCCAGCGGTGCGCAGTGGCATGCGAAGCTGACGAGATCGCCATCGTGGCGAACGGTGGCGCCCCTAACGATCCTTTTCTGCATTGTTTGGGTGACTCAGACGGGCATTTAATGCCCTTGTCCCCTGCCGTCAGGGTTAGGTAGGGTACATTGTACAAGCAACTGTACCAACCACCTCACTTTTTACATTTGTACCCTCCTCTGCGTTGCCACCTGTCGGTGATCCCTTTAGCGTATAAAAGGAGGCCCATGCGCAACGTAGAGGGGGTTCGGACAGTTCGCTTCGATTCATTCGTAGCCCAGAAAACACCACGCTCTCTCTCGAGAGCAAGAACACAAGATAATACAACCAGACAAGTAGCAGTAGGAGTGTTATCTCTCCGGAGAGCTCCGAAGCTGGGTAAACTGCTCGTGTGCTTCGCCTCGATCCGCTCTTCATGCTATCTCCGCCCCCCACCGAACCGAAAGGGGCCCGGTCCGCTGGCCCCATAGGTGTTTGTGGATCAGTTTCCCCCGACACAAACAAAACCCAAATATTGGAGAAGAAATATGAGGCTATAAGAGATCATGCATATAAAACATCAAAGAAACTCAAATAACTTTCATGGATATAAAAAGATATGATTGATCATAAACTCAAAGTTCATCACATCCCAACAAACACACCGCAAAAAGAGTTACCTATGGACCCGAAGGTCTACAAAGAAACCTCAACTTCAGCGAGAGAGAGAAAGCCATCTAGCTACTAACTACGGACCCGAAGGTCTACAAAGAACTACTCACGTGTCATCGGAGAGGCACCAATGGAGTTGGTGAACCCCATCCGAGATGGTGTCTAGATTGGATCTGGTGGTTCAAGACGAATATTTCATCGACTCTTCTAGTGTTTTGGTATTTTTGGGGTATTTATAGAGCAAAGAGGTGGTCTGAGGGGCACCCGAGGTGGGCACAACCCCCCTAGGCGCGCATCTGCAACCAGGGCCCAACATCTTCCTTCTGGTCCATAAAAAATCTCTGTAAAGTTTCGTGGCATTTGGACTTCGTCTGATATTGATTTTCTGTGATGTAAAAAACACGGAAAAACAGGAACTGACACTTGGCACTATGTCAATAGGTTAGTACCAAAAATGATATAAAATGACTATAAATGATTATAAAACATCCAAGATTGATAATAAAACAACATGGAACAATCAAAAATTATAGATACGTTGGAGACGTATCAATCTCATGGTCAAAGGAATATGTATTGGACATTAAGAAAGCAGTAGCAATAAACTGAACGATCATATGGTAAGCTAACGGACGGGTGTTATCCATCACATCATTCTGCAAAAGATGTGGTCCCGTTATCAAATGACAACTCATGTCTATGGTTAGGAAACCTTAACCATCTTTGATCAATGAGGTAGTCTAGTAGAGGCTCACTAGGGACACAATATTCGTTTATCTATCCACACGTGTATTTAAGTTTCTAGTCAATACAATTCTAGCATGAATAATAGACCTTTATCATGAATATGGAAATATAATAATAACCACTTTATTATTGCCTCTAGGGCATATTTCCAGCAGTCTCCTGCTTGCACTAGAGTCAACAATCTAGTTCACATCACCATGTGATTAACACCCAGAGAGTTTACTAGAGTAAATAATCTAGTTCATATCGCCGTGTGATTAACACCCAAAGAGTTCACTAGAGTCAATAATCTAGTCGCATCGCCATGTGATTAACACCCAAAGAATTCACTAGAGACAATAATCTAGTTCACGTCTCCATGTGATTAACACCCAATGAGTTCTAAGGTGCGATCATGTTTTGCTTGTGAGAGAAGTTTAGTCAATGCGTCTACCACATTCAGATCCATATGTATTTTGCAAATTTCTATGTTTACAATGCTCTGCATGGAGCTACTCTAGCTAATAGCTCCCACTTTCAATACGTATCCAGATTGAGACTCAGAGCCATCCGGATCGGTGTCAAAACATGTATTGACATAACCCTTTATGTCAAACTCTTTATCACCTTCATAACCGAGAAACATTTGCTTAGTCATCTTAGGTAACTAATGATAATTTTGACCGCTGACCAGTGATGCACTCCTGGATCACTATTGTACCCCCTAGCCAAACTCATGGCAAGGCACACATCAGGTCTCCTACACAACATGGCTTACATAATAGAACCTATGGCTGAGGCATAGGGAATGACTTTCATTCTCTATCTATCTTCTGCCATGGTCGGGCTTTGAGTCTGAGTCAATTTCACACCTTGTAACACAGGCAAGAACCCTTTCTTTGACTGATCTATTTTGAACTTCTTCATAACCTTGTTAAGGTATTTGCTTTGTGATAGTCCTATTAAGCGTCTTGATCTATTCCTAGAGATCTTGATGCCCAATATATAAGCAGCTTCACCGAGATCTTACATTGAAAAATTCTTATTCAAGTATCCTTTTATGCTATCCAAAAAATTTATATCATTTCCAATAAGTAATATGTCATCCACATATAACACTAGAAATGCTACAGAGCTCCCACTCACTTTCTTGTAAATACAGGCTTCTCCGCAGGTCTGTATAAAACCATATGCTTTGATCACATCATCAAAGCGTATATTCCAACTCCGAGATGCTTGCACCAGTCCATAAATGAATCGCTGGAGCTTCCACACTTTTTTAGCACCTTTCGGATCGACAAAACATTCTGGTTGCATCAAATCCACCTCTTCTTTAAGAAACTCATTAAGGAATGTAGTTTTGACATCCATTTGCCAGATTTCATAATCATGAAATGCGGCAATTGTTAACATGATTCGGGCAGACTTAAGCATCTCTATGGGTGAGAAAGTCTCATCGTAGTCAACCCCTTGAACTTGTCCAAAACCTATGGCAACAAGTCGACCTTTGTAGATAGTGATATTACCATCAACATCTGCCTTCTTCTCAAAGATCCATTTATTCTCAATGGCATGCCGATCATCGAGCAAGTTCACCAAAGTCTATACTTTGTACTCATACATGGATCCTATCTCAGATTTCATGGCCTCAAGACATTTGTTAGAATCTGGGCTCATCATAGCTTCTTCATAGTTCATACATTCGCCATTGTCTAACAACATGACTTCCAGGACAAGATTACCATACCACTCTGGTGCGATACGTGTTCTGGTCAACCTACGAGGCTTAGTAGTAAATTGATCTGAAGTTTTATGATCATCATCATTAGCTTCCTCTCTAGTTAGTGTAGGCATCACGACAACTATTTCTCTAATGTACTACTTTCCAATTTGAGAGAAGGTACAATTACCTCATCGGTTTCTACTTTCCTCCCACTCACTTCTTTCGAGAGAAACTCCTTCTCTAGAAATGACCCATTCTTAGCGATAAAGATCTTGCCTTCAGATCTATGGTAGAAGGTGTACCCAATAGTTTATTTAGGGTATCCTATGAAGACGCACTTCTCTGATTCAGGTTCAAGCTTCTCAGGCTGTAGTCTTTTGACATAAGTGTCGCATCCCCAAACTTTAAGAAACGACAGCTTAGGTTTCTTGCCAAACCATAGTTCATACGGTGTCGTCTCAACGGATATAGCTGGTGCCCTATTAAACGTGAATGCGGATGTCTCTAATGCATAACCCCAAAATGATAAAGACATAATAGAACGCACCATATCTAATAAAGTATGGTTACGATGTTCAGACACGCCATTACACTATGGTGTTCCAGGTGGCATGAGTTGTGAAACAATTCCACATTGTTTTAAATGAAGGCCAAACTCGTAACTCAAATACTCGCCTCCGCGATCAGATCGTAGAAACTTTATTTTCTTGTTACGATGATTCTCCACTTCACTCTGAAATACTTTGAACTTTTCAAATGTTCCAGACTTGTGTTTCATCAATTAGATATACCCATACTGACTCAAATCATCTCTGAAGGTCAGAAGATAATGATACCCGCCGCATGCCTCAACACTCATCCGACCGCATACATCGGTATGTATTATTTCCAATAAGTCATTAGCGCACTCCATTTTTTCGAAGAACGGAGTTTTAGTCAACTTACCCAAGAGGCATGGTTTGCAAGTATCAAATAATTCATAAAGTGATTCCAAAAGTCCATCCGCATGGAGTTTCTTCATGCGCTTTTCACCAATATGACCTAATGGGCAGTGCCACAAGTATGTTGCACTATCATTATCAACTTTGCATCTTTTGGCATCAGTATTATGAATCCGTGTATCACTACAATTAAGGATGGCAATGGGTCAGGTTTGGATCGGGTTGAACAATATCAAATCCATATCCATATCCATGAAGATAGTCTTTGTCCGCCCATGAAAAAATCCACAGGTGAAAAATTGTGTCCATGTCCAAACCTGATGGATATCCATACCCACTGGATATCCATTGGGTACTCTTGAAACATATAAATAAGAAGTAACACAATGTTAATATAAGCTCTTCCATTCTTCACCTCATGGTAGGCTAGGCTTCACTTATGGTAAACATCAACTTATGGTAAATCAAAACATCCAGTCACAACCTAAGATCATTTACTTTTTTTCTAATAGATGAGAATGACGAGTCATTTAACAAGGAGATAAAAATAAGGGAAGGGGCATTGGAGTATGTTACGGAGGGGATTAAATGTCCACTAATAAAATTTACAACGAGGATTGTGTAGTTTCTTTTGCATGTTTTAGATAACAACGTGTAAAATTGCAGTGGGACATGTGACTGTTGGGTAGGGATAGCAGATTTTTGTCCATTAAGTCATACAATCGGGCCAGGTTTGGGTATACCCGTGGGTACTAGATTATATCCATGCCCTACCCACGAGCAGTCGGGTCGGGTTTGGGCGCCGCCCATGGACACAAAAGCATATCCAAACCCTATCCATTTGGGTCAGTTATCCATGGATATCCATGTCCATGGATAAAATTACCATCCTTAACTACAATCGAGATTCAACAAGAATATTGACCATTCATCAAAGGTGCGTGACTATTAAAGATATTACTCATATAAATAGAACAACTATTATTCTCCGACTTAAATGAATAGCCGTCTCGCATTAAACAAGATCCAGATATAATGTTCATGCTCAACGCTGGCACCAAATAACAATTATTGAGGTCTAAAAGTAATCCCAAAGGTAGATGTAGAGGTAGCATGCCAACGGCGATCACATCGACCTTGGAACCATTCCCAATGAGCATCGTCACCTCATCCTTAGCCAATCTTCATTTATTCTGTAGCTCCTATTTTGAGTTACAAATATGAGCAGCCGAACCAGTATCAAATACCCAGACATTACTACAAGCATTAGTAAGGTATACATCAATAACATGTATATCAAATATACCTTTGTTCACTTTGCCATCCTTCATATCTGCCAAGTATTTGGGGCAATTTCGCTTCCAGTGACCATTTACTTTGCAGTGGAAGCACTCAGTTTCTGGCTTGGGTCCAGCTTTGGGCTTCTTCACGAGGGCGGCAACTTGCCTGCCATTCTTCTTGAAGTTCCCTTTCTTTCCCTTGCCCTTTTTCTTGAAACTAGTGGTCTTGTTAACCATCAACACTTGATGCTCCTTCTTGATTTCTACGTTCGCCGATTTCAGCATCGTGAAGAGCTCGGGAATCATTTTCTTCATCCCTTGCATATTATAGTTCATCACGAAGCCTTTGTAGCTTGGTGGCAGTGACTGAAGAACTCTGTCAATAACACTCTCAACTGGAAGATCAATTCCCAGCCGAGTCAAGTGGTTATGATACCCATACATTTTTAGTATGTGTTCACTAACAGAATTGTTCTCCTCCATCTTACAGCTATAGTACTTGTTGGAGACTTCATATCTCTCAGCCCTGGCATTTTCTTGAAATATCAACTTCAGTTCTTGGAACATCTCATATGCTCCATGGCAATCAAAATGTCTTAGAAGTCCCGGTTCCAGGTCGCAAAGCATGTCACACTGAACTATTGAGTAGTCATCAGATCGAGCCTGCCAGACGTTCATAACATCTGGAGGACCTCCTGCGATAGATCTGTCACTGATACGTCCATTTTGCATCATGTTTTTGTACTTTTACTTATAATGCTTTTATGCATAATAATGCTTTATGGAGTAATTCTAATGCATTTTCTCTCATAATATGCAAGGTTTACACAAAGAGGGAGAATGTCGACAACTGGAATTCTGGACCTGGAAAAGCTATGTCAGAGTTACCTATTCTAGACATCTCCAAATGAGCTAAAAATTTACAAAGAGTTATTTTGGAATATATATATATATATATATATATATATATATATATATAATACTAGAGCATATAACTACCAGAGGGGCCCCACCTGGTGACCTGGAAAGCTGGTTGTTTTTTATGATGATTGTGTAGAAGCCTTTGAAACACTTAAGAAAGCCTTGACTTCTACACCTATTGTTCAACCACCTAATAGGAACTTGACTTTTGAAATTGTGTGTGATGCTAGTAATTATGCTGTTGGTGTTGTTCTAGGTCAAAGAGTTGATAAGAAATTAAATGTTATCCATTATGCTAGTAAAACCCTAGACAGTGACCAAACAAATTATGCTACTACTGAAAAAGAATATTTAGTAGTTGTCTTTGCTTGTGATTAATTTAGATCTTATATTGTTGATTCCAAAGTAATTGTTCACACTGATCATGATGCTATAAAATATCTTATGGAAAAGAAAGATGCTAAACCTAGACTCATTAGGTGGGTTTCTCTTGTTACGAGAATTTGATTTACATATTACTGGTTGGAAAGGAGTTGAGAACCCCATAACTGATAACTTTTCTAGGTTAGAAAATATTCTTGATGACCCACTACCTATTGATGATAGTTTTCCTGATGAATAACTAGCTGCAATAAATGTTTCTCATAACACTCCTTAGTATGTTGACTATGCTAATTACATTGTTGCTAAATACATACCACCTAGTTTCACATACCAACAAAAGAAAAAAAATTCTTTTATGATTTAAGACATTACTTTTGGGATGACCCACATCTTTATAAAGAAGGAGTAGATGGTATTATTAGATGTTGTGTACCTGAGCATGAACAGGAACAAATCCTACGGAAATGTCATTCTGAAGCTTATGGAGGACATCATGCGGGAGATAGAACTACTCACAAGGTATTGCAATCTAGTTTTTATTGGCATGCTCTATTCAAGGATGCCTGTAAGTTTGTTTTATCTTGTGATGAATGTTAAAGAATTGGTAATATCGGTAAGCGTCAGGAAATTCCTATGAATTATTCACTTGATGTTGAACCATTTGATGTTTGGGTTTTTTATTATATGGGACCTTTTCCTTCCTCTAATGGGTATACACATATTTTGATTGTTGTTAATTATGTTACTAAGTGGGTAGAAGCTATTCCAACTAGTAGTGCTGATCACAACACTTCCATTAAAATGCTTAAAGAAGTTATTTTCACAAGGTTTGGAGTCCCTAGATATTTAATGAACGATGGTGGTTCACACTTTATTCATGGTGCTTTCCGTAAAATGCTTGCTAAATGTGATGTTAACCATAGAATTGCATCACCCTATCATCCTCAATATAGTGGTCAAGTTGAACTTAGCAATAGAGAAATAAAATTAGTATTACAAAAAACCGTCAATAGGTCTTACAATTGGTCTAAGAAATTGGAAGATGCAGTTTGGGCCTACAGAACAGCTCATAAACATCCCATGGTATGTCTCCTTATAAAATGGTTTATTGAAAAGCTTGTCATTTGCCTCTTGAATTAGAACATAAAGCTTATTGGGCAATTAAAGAACTCAACTATGATTTCGAAGTTTCTACTGAAAAGAGGTTATTTGATATTAGATCGCTAGATGAATGGAGAACCCAAGCTTATGAAAATGCCAAATTATTTAAAGAAAATGTTAAAAGATGGCATGATTAAAGAATCCAAAAGCGGGAATTCAAAGTTGGAGAATATGTTCTTTTGTACAAGTGTTGTTTTAGATTATTTGAAAGAAAACTTCTCTCCAAATGGGAAGGACCATATATTATCGAAGAGGTTTATCACTCTAGAGCTATCAAAATTAATAATGCCAAAGGTACAAGCCCGAACATGGTCAATTGGCAAAGAATTAAACACTCATCTCAGGTACGCCTATTAATGTTGAAAGCACTATTATTCAAACCATTACACAAGAGGAACACATAAGAGAAACCTTTTGGAACACTCCAGAATCATGAAAAAAAGGAGGTACGTGATACATAAGTAAATGGACTCCGAAAAATCCAAAAAAATATTTTTTGTCAAATTTTGAATATTACACATATTAGGAAAATAAGAAATAACCAGGGAGGCAACCAAAGACGTCACAAGACGCCTGGCGCGCCCAGGTGGGTTGTGTCCACCTCCGGAACCTTCCTGACTCCGTTTCCCCTCGTTTTGCTTGTTTCCCAAGATAAAAATCTTTATATCCCCCAGAACGTATTGACCACTGTATCATGGAGAAATCCTCCGCTCTTCTTTCTTGCTGCTTTTCCGACAGATCTGAAATATGTCGTTTCAAGATTCAGAGGAGGAGAGCCATGTTTCTCACTAGCCTCTGGATCTAAATGTCTTTAAGAAGACCTTTCCATATTTTTGGTTCTCGGATGAGGAGGAAGACACCGATTCAGAGGATAACCCTCCCCGATTTCGGCAGGATAGCAGGGTAGCCTTATGCAAGAAGATCTTGAAGCTTGAGCTGGAGAATGAGGATCTTAGGGATGATAACTTCAGCCTCCGACGCAAGCTGGAGAAAGAGACATGTCCTGATCTACAACACCACCTTCTTCTTCACCACCAAAGGAGATTAGAGTTCATGGGTATGGGCACTCCCCTTGGCTTGTGCCAAGCTTGGGGGAGGTGCCCCGGTATCATATCACACCACCTTCTTTACCTTTATTTATCTTAGTTCAATCTTCAGTTATCTTTTGAATTAGTTGAATAGAGTTTAGTTCGATCTATCTTTGAGTGTTTGCTTAGTGATCTATCTATCTATTTATGTAATCATGGGCAAGATATATAATAAAGAGTAGTTCGAGTTTTGCTTTCTTTACTTTTATGTTTCAATAAAAATAAAAATAAATAATGAAAGTGATCATATGCTAATCTTATAATAAGTGATGACATCACATAAAGAAAAGTACAAGTGGTAAAATTTATTGGAGATTGACAAACAAAGTATTGGTCAATGATGCAATTCAGGAAAGACTTAATAAGGCAAGAGAAGATTCACATGCAAATACACTATTAAGGATGGTAATTTTATCCATGGACATGGATATCCATGGATAACTGACCCAAATGGATAGGGTTTGAATATGCTTTTGTGTCCATGGGAGGCACCCAAACCCGACCTGACTGCTCGTGGGTAGGGCATGGATATAATCTTGTACCCATGGGTATACCCAAACCTGACCCGATTGTATGACTTAATGGAAAAAACTCTGCTATCCCTACCCAACAGTCACATGTCCCACTGCAATTTTACATGTTGTTATCTAAAACATGCAAAAGAAACTACACAATCCTCGTTGTAAATTTTATTAGTGGACATTTAATCCCCTCCGTAACATACTCCAATGCCCCTTCCCTTATTTTTATCTCCTTGTTAAATGACTCGTCATTCTCATCTATTAGAAAAAAAAAAGTAAATGATATTAGGTTGTGACTGGATGTTTTGATTTACCATAAGTTGATGTTTACCATAAGTGAAGCCTAGCCTACCATGAGGTGAAGAACGGAAGAGCTTATGTTAACATTGTGTTATTTATTATTTATATGTTTCAAGAGTACCCAATGGATATCCAGTGGGTATGGATATCCATCAGGTTTGGACATGGACACAATTTTTAACCCGTGGATTTTTTCATGGACGGACAAAGACTATCTTCATGGATATGGATATGGATTTGATATTGTTCAACCCGATCCAAACCCGACCCATTGCCATCCTTATACACTATCTTGGACATCTTTTATGATTGTGAGCCCCCATCAAAATATTATATGCCAAAATTGTTGACATTGGACAAGGAAGACAACATAATGGTTTATGTTTTTTTCATATTCACACAGAAGTTATATTGTCATAGATCCTTTTAACAAGTGGTGCTTGCTCAATATCTTTTCTAGCCAAAAATTCCGCGCTAAGTAGGGATACTACTTGTGCATCTGTCGGTGTACTAGAATAGGGGTACCCTAGTACCCCGAACTTGTGCACGGGCAGTTGCAGCACCCCGCGGCAAGGCTTGTCGGGCGAACGCCAAGATCCTCCAAGGTTCCCTTGGAGCCATTCAAGAACAAAGTATTTAAGCTCAGGAGACAAGGCCCCGGCAAGAGGAGCTTGCCGGGAAGGCCAACCGAGGCACTCCAAAGAACTTGCCGCGACGCGCCACGCACTCCGGCAAGGCAACAAGGCTCCGACAAGAGGAGCTTGCCGGGAAGACCAAACAAGGTACCTCGAGGCCCGGTGAGCGACAAGGTTCTGGACCCGACAAGATAACAACAGCGGCAAGGCGCTTGCTGCGGCAGGCGGCCACTCTGTGCCCACGCTCCAGCGCATCCACCAACGTGTCGCTCTGGGGGCCTCTCCAGGCGCGCGTGGCGGGAGGCTGTGCAGCCAGCGGTGCGCAGTGGCATGCGAAGCTGACAAGATCGCCATCGTGGCGAACGGTGGCGCCCATAACGGTCCCTGTCTGCACTGTTTGGGCAACTCAGACGGGCCTTTAATGCCCTTGTCCCCTGCCGTCAGGGATAGGTAGGGTGCACTGTACAAGTAACTGTACCAACCACCCCACTTTTTACATTTGTACCCTTCTTTGCGTTGCCACCTGTCGGTGACCCCTTTAGCGTATAAAAGGAGGCCCATGCGCAACGTAGAGGGGGTTCGGTTCGGTTCGACTCATTCGCAACCCATAATGAGACTACGCTCTCGCGCTAGAGCAAGAACAGAATAGAACCAGACAAGCAGCAGTAGGAGTGTTATCTCTCTGGAGAGCTCCGAAGCTGGGTAAACTGCTCGTGTGCTTCGCCTCGATCTGCTCTTCGTGCGATCTCCGCCCCCCACCGAACCGAAAGGGGCCCGGTCCGCCGGCCCCATAGGTGTTCGAGGATCAGTTTCCCCGACATCTTTGGCGCGCCAGGTAGGGGGCGTCGAGATTGCGTGAACCTGATCCGGCGTTCACACGAGCTAGATCTTCATTCCCTTCATCAACATGCCACCGAAGAAGAAGACTTCGGCGGCAGCCGCTCCATCCACGTCACTTCCGCCACCACTGGAGCAAACGGGTGGTGGAATGGACGTCGGCGGAAGAATGGACGTCGACAAGGAAGCTCATGATGCCGCCAGGTCCAAAGACAAGGCTGCACAAGTCTCGGCGACTGTACATGTTCCGCACCACTCTTAGGAGGCGCAAGATCAACAGCGTCATGGCACTCGCAGTGCCATACGCGAGATAGGCCAAGACCAAGCTGGTGGATCTCGGGGCGCTCAAGACCAGCATGCACACCAGCATGTTGGCACGAGTGGGGCACGATCGCCTGGACGGGATACTGCTCCTTCTAACATAGTTAGAAGTTCGAGCACGTCCCGCTCCTCGCGTCGTCCGCCACTGCCACCCACCACTCCAGTAGAAGCTTTGGTGCGAGCTCAACTTCTCCTAGATTACCCTCCGACGTCGGACAAGATCGACGAATGGAGGGCCACGATTCAGAGTCTCATCGGATACGCCAACGGCGACACTCCACGGCGGCCGAGTGCGTCGCCACCGCGGCAGGGTTGCCGGGCGCGAGCCGGTGACGACGAAACGGGTGGAGGTGCAACTACCATGCAATCACCGCTCCGAAGGACAAGATCGCCGACTCGCCGGATCCACCTCGACAGTGACTCCACTGCATCATCGGATCCACGAGCTCGTCGCGATCAGCGCCAAGTCCTTCATGGTCGGCAACAAGAAGACGCTCGAACTCGCATCGAGCTCCGAAGAGAAGCGCACGTCAATCCGACCAGCGCGCTGAGCCTTCTAATGACATGCATGCGCCAGGGGAACCAGGCGATCTGCCATATGCGGTAGGTTGCCCCGCGTTCACTCGTGAGCTGCGGCAAGTCCAGTGGCCCAGCACGAAAAACTTCAAGCCAGACGTACCGGAGAAGTACGACGGCAAGACGCATCCGTCAGAGTTCCTCAGCATCTACACCATCACGGTGCAGGCTGCCGGGGGACGGGATGACAACATCCGTGCCAACTACTTCCCGCTGGTGCTCAAGCCCAACGTCAGATCTTGGCTCATGCACTTGCCGGACAACTCAATATCCTCTTGGGCTGATCTGTGCCATCAATTCGTCGGCGCCTTCACAGGCGGACACATGCCTCATGGCCAGGAGAGTTATCTTCATCTGCTCGCCCAGAAGAAAGAAGAGAAAATAACGATATGGAGCCCTTCGGCTCGTTACTGCTTACCGGATGTAGGTGCTGCACAAAGTGTCAGATAACGCATGCGAGAAAGAAACTAATGCATGAAATGGACAAGTTGTGCGGAGCACATGGGGTTCTTTTTATGCACGGGATCTGCGCCCGGCTTTGTACAAAGGATTACATGCAACAGCGGCAAGACTTGTACAAAAGGTGGTTGCCGGAACGGGGTTCCAGCAACCGCGCCCTACGGGAAAAACTTACGAAGATGTTCTATGTTCCAGGAGTTGCTCACCGGAATGCCATCTTCGGTCTCAAGGCGGACAGCGCCAGGCCTTGTGACTCGTCTCACCCGATAAGGGCCTTCCCACTTTGGCGTCAACTTGTTGGAATTCTTGGCGGACTGAACGCGCCGAAGAACAAGGTCGCCTTCCTCGAAGCTTCTGGCCTTAACTTTGCGGCTATGGTAGCAGCGCAAAGCTTGCTGGTATCGAGCGGCTCGTATAGCAGCCTGAAGATGATCTTCCTCAAGGAGCAGCGCGTCGTCTTGTCGCAGCTGTTCTTGCTCAAACTCATCATAGGCGAGCACTTGAGGCGATCCGTATACGAGTTCCGTGGGGAGAACTGCCTCTGCTCCGTAGACTAGAGCGAAAGGTGTCTGGCCAGTGGCTCGATTTGGCGTCGTTCTGATCGACCAAAGAATCACCGGCAGCTCCTCGATCCAGTTTCTTCCTCACTTGCGCAGCCTGTCGAAAGTTCTGGTCTTGAGCCCACGCAGCACTTCAGCATTTGCCCTCTCTGCTTGACCGTTGCTTCTCGGATGAGCAACAGAAGCAAAGCAGACCTTGGCGCCAAGGTCTTGGACGTACTGCATGAAGGTTCGGCTCGTGAATTGCGTGTCGTTGTCGGTGATGATCCTGTTAGGGATCTCGAAACGGCAAACAATTGACCTGAAGAACCTGACTGCTGACTGTGTTGTCACCTTCCTCACTGGCTGCACTTCCGGCCACTTTGTGAACTTGTCAATTGCGACGTACAAGTACTCAAAGCCCCCGACAGCTCGGGGGAAAGGGCCGAGGATATCGAGCCCCCAGACCGAGAATGGCCAGGATAAAGGGATCGTCTGGAGAGTTTGAGCTGGCTGGTGTATCTGTTTGGAGTGGAACTGGCACACTTCACACTTGGTTACTTGTGCAGTTGCATCCTGGAGGGCTGTCGGCCAAAAGAAACCTTGCCGGAAAGCTTTGCCGGCAAGTGCTCTTGCGCCAATGTGGTGGCCACATATGCCTCCATGTATCTCTGCCAACAGCTTTTGTCCATCTTCCCGACGAATACACTTCAATTTCACACCATTGAGTCTTCTTCTGTACAGTATGCTATCGACAAACTGGTACATACTTGACTGCCGGGCTACTCTTTCCGCTTCTTCTTGCTCTTCGGGAAGTTCTCCTGTCTGAAGGAAATGGACAATCTGCTGTGCCCATGCTGGAGCTCGTGGCTCGACAACAAGGGCTAAAGGCACATCTGTTGCTCCGGGAACATCCGCTTCCACGGCAAGGACTTGCGGCCCTGCCGGAGCTTCATGTTCCCCGGCAAGCTTGCCGGAGCAAAACTTGTCGGGAGCGTCTGCTTCAACGGAACAAACCATAAGTCTTTCCGGAGCAGACTGCCCCTCAGCAACCTTGGTGTTGATCTTGGGGACTTTCTTGGCGGCGGCTTCGGGGAGCTCTGCCGGAAAGTAGTCGCCAGAAATCAACTTCCTCTTCTTGCTTTGTCCGGTTGATGGTGTTACGGATGGTTTAGTCAACTTGAGCACAAAGATCCCTGGTTCCACAGGTAACTTTAGTGCGGCGCACTTTGACAGGCCATCAGCAATGTCATTCTGAGCTCTTGGGATATGTTCCATCTATAGGCCATCAAAGTGCCCTTCTAGCTTCCTCACTTCATCAACATATGCTTCCATCAATGGACTCTGGTAGTTCTTGTTCACTTGGCGGACGACAAGCTGTGAGTCACCCCTGACAATGAGCTTCTTGATCCCAAGGTCTGCTGCGATTCTGAGACCGGCAAGCAATCCTTCATACTCTGCAGTATTGTTGGTTGCTTGCTCCTTGGGAAAGTGCATCTGGACTACGTATTTGAGGTGCTCTCCGGTGGGTGCGACAAGCAGCACGCCCGCACCAGCGCCTTGCAGCGAGAAGGCACCATCAAAGTACATCAGCCACTCTCTGCTTGCCTCTTTGATGGGGATGCTCGTCTCTGGAATTTCTTCATCTAGAGTTGGCATCCACTCTGCTATGAACTCTGCCAATGCTCTGCTTTGGATAGTTGAAGTGCTCTCAAACTTGAGGCCAAAGCTTGACAGTTCCAGCGCCCACTCGACAATCCTGCCTGTTGCTTCTGGATTTTGCAGTATCCTTTTCAGCGGAAAGCGAGTGACGACTGTGATTTCATGTGCTTGGAAGTAATGGCGTAGCTTTCTCGAGGCCATGAGGAGGCTGAAAAGCAACTTCTGCACACCAAAGTACCTTGATCTAGCCCCCTGCAGAAGGGAACTGACAAAGTAAACTGGACGCTGCACCATTGTCTTCTGCATCTTATCATGCTCCTACGCAGATCCATCTTTGTCAGGACCAGAGCTTGTCGGGAAGCCCCCTGCTTGTCGCTGGATGCATCTGCCGTGGTTGCTGGCTCATCATCTGCCTCTCTCTCCGCCACTAACGCAGCACTAACCACTTGATTGGTTGCCGCTATATACAGCAGCAACTTCTCTTGCGGCTTAGGTGCGACAAGTGTTGGAGTGGAGGACATGTATCTCTTCAAGTCCTGCAGCGCAGCCTCCGCCTCCGGAGTCCATTTCATTGGACCTGCCTTTTTCAAAATTTTGAAAAATGGCAGGGCGCGCTCAGCAGATCTAGAGATAAACCTGCTGAGAGCAGCCACGCAACCGGCAAGCCTTCGTACATCCTTGACGCGCTTTGGTGCTTCGATCTGCCCAATGGCCTTGATCTTGTCGGGATTGGCTTCAATTCCCCGCTGAGACACGAAGAACCCGAGAAGCTTGCCGGAAGGGACTCCAAACACGCACTTCTCGGGGTTAAGCTTGAGGTTGATCTTGCGCAGATTTGCAAATGTCTCGTCTAAATCTTGAATCAGGGTCGCCCTGTTCTTACTCTTGACCACTATGTCATCCATGTAAGCTTCCACATTTCTGTGCATTTGCGGCTCAAAAGCGTGGTGGACTACCCTTGCGAATGTTGAACCAGCATTCTTCAAACCGAAAGGCATCTGTACGAAGCAGTACGTGCCACACGGGGTGATAAATGCGGTTTTCTCTTCATCCTCTTCTGCCATGAAGATCTGATGGTATCCTGAGTATGCATCAAGAAATGAAAGCAAATCACATCCGGCTGTGGAGTCAATAATCTGGTCAATGCGCGGCAAGGGAAATGGGTCTTTGGGACAAGCTTTATTAACATTAGTGAAGTCAATACAAAGTCTCCATTTCCCGTTAGCCTTGCGCACAACAACAGGATTGGCCAACCACGTGGGATGGAGCACTCCTCTGACAAGGCCTGCTGCTTCCAACTTCTTGATTTCTTCTGCAATGAATTCTTGGCACTCCACTACCTGCTTCCAAACTCTCTGCTTGACGGGCCGTGCATGAGGACAGACAGCAAGGTGGTGCTCAATTACTTTCCTGGGAATACCGGGGATATCAGACAGTTGCCATGCAAACACGTCGATATTCGCCCGCAGGAAAGCAACGAGCGCACTTTCCTATTTGGGGTCAAGAGTGGCGCTGATGGTGAAGGTACCCCCAGCGCCATCCTCCTTGGCGGACACCTTCTTGGTCTCAGGTGGAGCTGCCATTGCCTTCTTACACTTGCCGGTGGAGCTCGATGGTGCGTCCTCGACGGTAGCGCAGCACTCCGAAGATGTGCGCTTGCCGGAGTGGGTATCAGAGCTCTTGCCGGACTTGGTCTTCTTCTTCCCCCCGGGAGCTTCAGCGGCAAGTGTCTTGCGTTCTGCTACGGCTGCTGCTTCCCGGTAGATCTTGTCGGCACAGATAAGAGCATCCTTCTTGTCGCCAGGGACAGAGATGACACTTATCGGGCCTGGCATTTTCAGTATGTTGTACGCATAGTGAGAGGCTGCCATGAACTTGGCGAGTGCCGGACGCCCAAGGATTCCATTGTAAGGTAATGGAAAGTCGGCAACATCAAATGTGACCCTCTCAGTCCTGAAGTTCAGTTCGCTGCCAAATGTTATCGGCAACATGATCTTTCCCTTCGGCTTGCTCCTTCCTGGGTTGATTCCATGAAATGTACCGGTCTCTTCGAGCTCGTTGTCGGGGATCTGGAGTTTCTGGAGCACCGTGGAGGAGATCAGGTTCAAGCCGGCCCCGCCGTCAACTAGCATCTTAGTGACCTTGAGGTTGCGGATTGAAGAATGCTGGTTCAACATTCGCAAGGGTAGTCCACCACGCTTTTGAGCCGCAAATGCACATAAATGTGGAAGCTTACATGGATGACATAGTGGTCAAGAGTAAGAACAGGGCGACCCTGATTCAAGATTTAGACGAGACATTTGCAAATCTGCGCAAGATCAACCTCAAGCTTAACCCCGAGAACCGCATGTTTGGAGTCCCTTCCGGCAAGCTTCTCGGGTTCTTCGTGTCTCAGCGGGGAATTGAAGCCAATCCCGACAAGATCAAGGCCATTGAGCAGATCGAAGCACCAAAGCGCGTGAAGGATGTACGAAGGCTTGCCGGTTGCGTGGCTGCTCTCAGCAGGTTTATCTCTAGATCTGCTGAGCGCGCCCTGCCATTTTTCAAAATTTTGAAAAAGGCAGGTCCAATGAAATGGACTCCGGAGGCGGAGGCTGCGCTGCAGGACTTGAAGAGATACCTGTCCTCCACTCCAACACTTGTCGCACCTAAGCCGCAAGAGAAGTTGCTGCTGTATATAGCGGCAACCAATCAAGTGGTTAGTGCTGCGTTAGTGGCGGAGAGAGAGGCAGATGATGAGCCAGCAACCACGGCAGATGCATCCAGCGACAAGCAGGGGGCTTCGCCGACAAGCTCTGGTCCCGACAAAGATGGATCTGCGTAGGAGCATGATAAGATGCAGAAGACAATGGTGCAGCGTCCAGTTTACTTTGTCAGTTCCCTTCTGCAGGGGGCTAGATCAAGGTACTTTGGTGTGCAGAAGTTGCTTTTCAGCCTCCTCATGGCCTCGAGAAAGCTGCGCCATTACTTCCAAGCACATGAAATCACAGTCGTCACTCGCTTTCCGCTGAAAAGGATACTGCAAAATCCAGAAGCAACAGGCAGGATTGTCGAGTGGGCGCTGGAACTGTCAAGCTTTGGCCTCAAGTTTGAGAGCACTTCAACTATCCAAAGCAGAGCATTGGCAGAGTTCATAGCAGAGTGGATGCCAACTCCAGATGAAGAAATTCCAGAGACGAGCATCCCCATCAAAGAGGCAAGCAGAGAGTGGCTGATGTACTTTGATGGTGCCTTCTCGCTACAAGGCGCTGGTGCGGGCGTGCTGCTTGTCGCACCCACCGGAGAGCACCTCAAATACGTAGTCCAGATGCACTTTCCCAAGGAGCAAGCAACCAACAATACTGCAGAGTATGAAGGATTACTTGCCGGTCTCAGAATCGCAGCAGACCTTGGGATCAAGAAGCTCATTGTCAGGGGTGACTCACAGCTTGTCGTCCGCCAAGTGAACAAGAACTACCAGAGTCCATTGATGGAAGCATATGTTGATGAAGTGAGGAAGCTAGAAGGGCACTTTGATGGCCTATAGATGGAACATATCCCAAGAGCTCAGAATGACATTGCTGATGGCCTGTCAAAGTGCGCCGCACTAAAGTTACCTGTGGAACCAGGGATCTTTGTGCTCAAGTTGACTCAACCATCCGTAACACCCTCAACTGGACAAAGCAAGAAGAGGAAGTTGGTTTCTGGCGACTACTTTCCGGCAGAGCTCCCTGAAGCCGCCGCCAAGAAAGTCCCCAAGATCAACACCAAGAATGCTGAGGGGCAGTCTGCTCCGGCAAACCTTATGGTTTGTTCCATTGAAGCAGACGCTCCCGACAAGTTTTGCTCCGGCAAGCTTGCCGGGGAACATCAAGCTCCGGCAGGGCCGCAAGTCCTTGCCGTAGAAGCGGATGTTCCCGTAGCAGCAGATGTGCCTTTAGCCCTTGTTGTCGAGCCACAAGCTCCAGCATGGGCACAACAGATTGCCCATTTCCTTCAGACAGGAGAACTTCCCGAAGAGCAAGAAGAAGCGGAAAGAGTAGCCCGGCAGTCAAGTATGTACCAGTTTATCGATAGCATACTGTACAGAAGAAGACTCAACGGTGTGAAATTGAAGTGTATTCGTCGGGAAGAGGGACAAAAGCTGTTGGCAGAGATACATGGAGGCATATGTGGGCACCACATAGGCGCAAGGGCACTTGCCGGCAAAGCTTTCCGGCAAGGTTTCTTTTGGCCGACAGCCCTCCAGGATGCAACTGCACAAGTAACCAAGTGTGAAGCGTGCCAGTTCCACTCCAAACAGATACACCAGCCAGCTCAAACTCTCCAGACGATGCCTTTATCCTGGCCATTCTTGGTCTGGGGGCTCGATATCCTCGGCCCTTTCCCCCGAGCTGTCGGGGGCTTTGAGTACTTGTACGTCGCAATCGACAAGTTCACAAAGTGGCCGGAAGTGCAGCCAGTGAGGAAGGTGATAGCACAGTCAGCAGTCAAGTTCTTCAGGTCAATTGTTTGCCATTTCGAGATCCCTAACAGGATCATCACCGACAACGGCATGCAATTCACGAGCCGCACCTTCATGCAGTACGTCCAAGACCTTGGCGCCAAGGTCTGCTTTGCTTCTGTTGCTCATCCGAGACGCAACGGTCAAGCAGAGAGGGCAAATGCTGAAGTGCTGCGCGGGCTCAAGACCAGAACTTTCGACAGGCTACGCAAGTTCGGAAGAAACTGGATCGAGGAGCTGCCGGTGGTTCTTTGGCCGATCAGAATGACGCCAAATCGAGCCACTGGCCAGACACCTTTCGCTCTAGTCTACGGAGCAGAGGCAGTTCTCCCCACGAAACTCGTATATGGATCGCCTCGAGTGCTCGCCTATGATGAGTTTGAGCAAGAACAGCTGCAACAAGACGACGCGCTGCTCCTTGAGGAAGATCGTCTTCAGGCTGCTATACGAGCTGGAGCTCGACGCCCAGGGTAGCTTGACGAAGATATTGTCGCTGGCCTTCAAGTAGGCGCTGGGCTGGGGCTCCTCGGAGCCCGGCTCCGCAGAAGCGGCAGAGGGATCGGCGGTCGGCGCAGCGCGTGGCGCTCCTGCGGCCTCAGGGTCGTCAGTGGGATCGCCCGACCCCTCGCCGGCTTCTGCAGCGGCAGCCCTGGCAGCCTCCTCGCCGGCGGTCTCATCAGCACCAGCCCTTTCCTCGCCGGCGCCCTCTGTCTCCATTGGCTCAGTAGCTGAGGGGTCTGAAGAACAAAGAAGGGAGAAAAATCAATCAAAAATCCAAGAGAAGAAAATCAGAAGAAGAAGAACCCAAGGGAAAGTTTTTGGACAAGTGAATTACCTGCGCCAAGATCTGCAGTTGCGGTCTCGGTCACCGCAGGATCGACGGTGTTGTCCCTTGCCGGAGAGTTCTCCCTTGCCGGAGAGCGCTCCCTTACCGGGAACCCCTCCCTTGGCGGCATAGTCGAAGCAGATGGCACTTCGGGACCAACTTCCAGACACTCCTGATGTGGCTGATCCGCTCCTACACAAATCAACAAGCAAGATATCAACAAAGGAAAAAGCACTCAAGCGCGCCCGGCAGCAGAAGGCTAAACTATGAACTTACACTGGGGGCTGCGCTGGGGGCTGCTTTGAGGAGTGATTGTCGGGTCCGTCAAGGTGGTCTCGGACCCACCTCCTGCTGACACGATGGAGTCATCCTCGATGACAATCATCGCGGCCTTGGCCCTCTTCGCCGCTCTCTGGGCCAGCGTCCTGAAAAAAAAGGAGTCCAGATTGGAGCAAGTCAGATACAAGATATAAACAACAAGATTGAAGAACTACAAGAGCACCAAGGAAACTTACTCTTCTTCCTCCTCGTCGGAGCTGAGCGCGGAATGATCGATGTCCGGCCCTCCTCCGGTGCGACGAGGCGGAGGAGTAGGATCCCTTGCCCGCTTGGCGGGGGCAGTGGCGGTGGCCCGGGAAGATCCCGCTCTAGTTCCCGCTGTAGCGTGAGGCGCTCCCGCGGCAACATTGCTTGCCGCGGTAGAGCGCATCGCACGGCTCGGCGGCTGTTGACCCGGCTGCCGCCCCGCTGCGTCCCCGGCCCTGCGAAGGCGCCTTCTTGGCGGGGCCGGGGGCTCTGCCTGCGGCAAGTTTTCTGAAGGCTCGGGCTCCTCCCCGCCGGCCTCGCTCAGCTCGGCTTCGGAACCGGCAGGCTCCTCCTCGCCAATGAACTCCGCGCGCTCGGCAAGGTTTGCCGCCTCCGCAGCCTCCGCCTCCTCCACAGTGAACCCAAACACGCCCGCGGCAGCTGCGGCCGCAACCTCGTCGGTGGTGTCACGGGTGAGGCTCTTCTGCTCGTCAGCGTGGACCGGCACTTCTTCCAAGTTGTCGAAGAACGCTTTCACGACGTCATCCGCAGGCTCTTGCCAAGTTGGAACGATTCCGTGTGAATCACACAACGGCATCATGGCACGGATCCGGTCAAGCGAAGAATTGTTGCATAATGGGACAACGCCCCTCGGCAGCGTGAATGGGTGCTGGGGGTCGCGTTTGAACAACTCCAGGAGCATTGCATCCAGCTCCAAGACGGTGAAGTTATAGTTGAGGCCCGGCCGTAGCCTCATGATGTCCGCCGAGTTCTTGAATTCCCAGGCGGGCCTCCCCCTCTCCTGCAGGGGGGCGATGCGGCAGCGAAGGAAATCTGCGCCTACAGCGTCTACAGTGAGCCCGGCAAGCCTGAGGCGAAGGATCCTAGTAATGGCGATCTTCAGCCTCCCGTCTTCCGGGGCCACGTTGCTCCAGTCATTGCCGCGCACTATTGGAGTTTGGCGCACGGCGGTGAAGGGCTGCGGATTCTCCTCGACAATCCAGCACCACTCCGCTCTCCACTCATCCCACTTGCTGCGGAGCTCATCCTCCAAGTACGCCTCCTTCTTGCCGACTCTCGAGATCCAGGCGATCCCTCCGGCAAGCGGCTCTCCTCTCTCTACCCGAGGTATGAAGTAGTGGCGGAAAAGGGCAACACTGGGGTGGACTCCGACAAAGTTTTCGCACAAATGTGCGAAAACTGCCATGGTCAGAATGGCGTTGGGGGTGAAGTCAAGGAGGCGGAAGCCGTATGTGTTCATGATATCGCAGAAGAACTCCGAGAAGGGCAGGCAGAGCCCGCAATAGAAGAATAGCGCGAAGAATGGGTACCCGTTTAGAGCCAGCTCCGAAGTAGCGGCCGGGAGTACCCTCGTGCGTGGATGCGCACGCGTCTCCGTCGCCCAAAAGAGGTAGAAGTACTCCCTCATCTCCTGCACACCGAGCTGAGGGGAGAAGATCGCCCGCTCCTTCCGCAGCGCCGCGAGCCGCTGCGCCTTGGCCGACTTCACGCCCTTTCCCTTGTCGGCTTTCGGGGCCATGGCGGAGGTGGTGAGGGAGGTCGACGGCGTGGTGATGCTGGTGGCAATGGGGGGCGGAGCGCTGCTCTCTCGGCTTCGAGAAGAAGGGGGGAGCGACGGAGGTTCTTGAAGATGGATTAGCAGCAACCAGCGAGGGGGAACGAACTGCCCCTTTTTCCTCTGCTTATAAAGAGGGACGGGGCGGACGTTTCGCCCTTCCGAATAAAAAACCACCCACGATCTCTCCCACGATGCCGCATTCAACGCGTGCCGTTATGGGAGAGTGCAGTGGATACGGAGCGAGATTCGGTGTGGCCCAGTCCGCGTGTGCCCGTGCCCTGTCTTGGGCCTGGCCCAACAGCGCTCGGCACCGTGTCTGGCCCAGGCCCGGGGGCTCCTATCGGTGTACTAGAATAGGGGTACCCTAGTACCCCGAACTTGTGCACGGGCAGTTGCAGCACCCCGCGGCAAGGCTTGCCGGGCGAATGCTAAGATCCTCCAAGGTTCCCTTGGAGCCATTGAAGAACAAAGTATTTAAGCTCAGGAGACAAGGCCCCGGCAAGAGGAGCTTGCCGGGAAGGCCAACCGAGGCACTCCAAAGAACTTGCCGCGACACGCCACGTGCTCCGGCAAGGCAACAAGGCCCCGGCAAGAGGAGCTTGCCGGGAAGACCAAACAAGGTACCTCGAGGCCCGGTGAGCGACAAGCTTCCGGACCCGACAAGATAACAACAGCGGCAAGGCGCTTGCCGCGGCAGGTGGCCACTCTGTGCCCACGCTCCAGCGCATCCACCAACGTGTCGCTCTGGGGGCCTCTCCAGGCGTGCGTGGCGGGAGGCTGTGCAGCCAGCGGTGCGCAGTGGCATGCGAAGCTGACAAGATTGCCGTCGTGGCGAACGGTGGCACCCCTAATGGTCCTTTTCTGCATTGTTTGGGCGACTCAGACGGGCCTTTAATGCCCTTGTCCCCTGCCGTCAGGGTTAGGTAGGGTGCACTGTACAAGTAACTGTACCAACCACCTCACTTTTTACATTTGTACCCTTCTTTGCGTTGCCACATGTCGGTGACCCCTTTAGCATATAAAAGGAGGCCCATGCGCAACGTAGAGGGGGTTCGATTCGGTTCGACTCATTCGCAACCCAGAAAGACACTACGCTCTCGCGCTAGAGCAAGACCAGAATAGAACCAGACAAGCAGCAGTAGGAGTGTTATCTCTCCGGAGAGCTCCGAAGCTGGGTAAACTGCCTGTGTGCTTCGCCTCGATCTGCTCTTCGTGCGATCTCCGCCCCCCGCCGAACCGAAAGGGGCCCGGTCCGCCTGCCCCATAGGTGTTCGAGGATCAGTTTCCCCGACAGCATCCAAAAACCGTTAAACACAAAATCTTATTTTGAGAGTCCACCATATCTATCTATGGATTGATTAAGATACTTCAAGTAAATTATCATCGGTGTGACAAGGCAATAAAAATTGCTTCTAAAAGTGTTGGATCATTTCGTGTAAGATAAAATTGAGCGTTGTACAAATTTGTGATGGCAACGTAATAAAGGTGACAGACTGCATAGTGAAGGTTGCTATCATAAGGGGCAATATAACGTGACGTTATTTTGCATTAAGAGGTTGAGCATAAAAACCAAAAAGCCATGAAAACATCTGCTTCCCTCTGCGAATGGCCTATCTTTTACTTTTATGTATTTACTTTTATGCAAGAGTCAAAGTATTCTTCCCTATTCCTTTTTATTTTCTGTTTTTGCAAGCATCATGTGGTGAGGAAATATATAGGTGCATATATCCAGTTGGATATGAGTGAGCATGCATTATTATTGTTGACATCACCCCTGAGGTGAATATGTTGGGAGGCAAAACTATAAGCCCCTATCATGTTATGTGTCCGGTTGAAACTTTATGCTCATGTGTATGAGGTGAGTGTTAGCAATCATAGAATATTATATGATGGTTGATTATGTGGACATGCCAAAAGGCTCTGATACGAGACCCTTCCTGAAAAGATGATGAATTGTAGTTACAAAGTTGACTGAGAACATAGTTTGTTAGTTTTCAATATAGTTTATGCTTTTACTTCAATGTTGTGATGAATTGTTACTTGTTCATGAGAAGTTATATGATAAAGTTATGTGATAAAGTTTTACGATAAAGTTTGTTGCTGTTATAATAATAATCATGATGCTTCTATGTCCGTATTTTGTTTTTATCGACACCTCTCTCTCTCTCTAAGAACGTGGACATGTTTTTCGATTTTGGTTTTCACTTGAGGACAAGCGAGGTCTAAGCTTGGGGGAGTTGATACGTCCATTTTGCATCATGTTTTCTTACTGTTATTTATAATGTTTTTATGCATAATAATGCTTTATGGAGTAATTCTAATGCCTTTTCTCTGATAATATGGAGGGTTTACACAAACAGGGCGAATGCTGGCAACTGGAATTCTGGACCTGGAAAAGCTATGTCAGAGTTACCTATTCTGCACATCTCCAAATGAGCTGAAAATTTACGGAGAATTATTTTGGAATATATAAAAAATACTGGAGCAAATAACTACCAGAGGGGGCCCACCAGGTGAGCACAAGACACCAGGGCGTGCCCTGGTGGGTTGTGCTCAGCACGGCCCACCTCCTGTGCCCATCTTCTGGTATATAGGTCATCTTGACCTACAAAAAAATCAGGAGAGGACTTTCGGGACGGAGCACCACCGTTTTGAGGTGGAACTTGGGCAGGAGCACTTTTGCCCTCTGGCGAAGCGATTCCGCCAGGGGAACTTCCCTCCTTGAGGGGGAAATCATTGCCATCGTCATCACCAACAATCTCTCATCTTTGGGAGGGCAATCTCCATCAATAACTTCAGCAGAACCATCTCCTCTCAAACTCTAGTTGATCTCTTGTGTTCAATCTTTGTACCGAAACCACAGATTGGTACCTGTGGGTGTCTAGTAGTGTTGATTACATCTTGTAGTTGATTACAATAGGGTTTATTTGATGGAAGATTGTCACACCCTGCATTTTGTAACTTGTCATTTGCATTAATAAAGCATGAAAATTTGGACCAACAAATTCTGCATCATTTGGCTTTTATTTTGGAGTTGGATTTCTCTGTGTGGTTTTTCAAGTGCTCTTTAAAGTCAACTACTCCACCTTCTGTACTTCATCTCCTTGCCCCAAACTTCTGCCCAATGATCATGCCATGTGTATAGTGCAGTATAGTATTTTCTTACAAAAATAATTTGGCCAAATAGTATTTTCAAAAATTAGTTTTCCAAAATCCCTTGAATTGAGGTTTGCATAGAAAGTACTTAATTAAGGGCAGTAAAAATCTTTCCAGAAGTATATTTGAATCCTATTAGACATAGGACTCCCATAAACCACAAAAATATAATTTTTAAAAGTTATTTGCCTATTTTATTTAAAAGGTTTTTCTTAAGGCCAGGAATGGTCTTTAATAGGGAAAAATTATTTTATTGTTTCAAAAATATTTGACAAAAATCAGGGAAACTCACTGGACATATATATTCCATATATAAGAGTTTCAACACATGGTCATGTTCAAAATATTGAACAAAACCTCCCAAAACCCTTTCTGCCCATTCTAAGGATTTGAAATATTTCTACAGGAAATATTTTTAAAAAAATCCAAGGAAAATCCAGCAAGTCACAAATGCATATTGATAACCTTGCAAACCCTCATATCAATCAACGTCATTTTGGTTCACCAAAATGCCCCAAAACCCTCTCTGACTAGAATCAAATTTGAACAAGTTTGTACTACCAACTTTCTCTCCTTGACCCCAACTTTTGTGGGCATGTTCATATGACCAAATGAGGCCACTACCCCAAGTGGTGCATCAAGGAGAAGTGATTTGCTCAACTAGATCTACACAAGTTCATTTCTGCTAATTTCTAGGGTTTTCCAAAGCTGCATTAGCAAACTCTTCCAAATGAGCTCATCTTCCTTTTTCCCTGTCATTTTGTCATGACAAACACCCCTGCCAAGTGCCACAGGAAGTAAATTAGTGCAAGTACCCCAAAACCATATCAAACACCTTCTGCATGTTACCTAAAAACCCTGTTTGGGGCGCTTCCACTAATCTCCATGAGGTCCACTCTTTACCACAACCCCTCCTAGTCCCCTTTCACCTCCAGTAACAATGGCAAATCCACAGTTCAATTATTGGATGGGTAAAACCCCACTTTCTCTCTCTGGACAGCCCATTTCTCCCTCTTCTTCTACCTCTCTCCTGTCCTACTGGCCACCCAGGGCATCCAAGGCCATCTCCTACTTCTTTACTCCTCCCTAGAGCCACCAGACACCTTTGGCCGCGCCCACATTGCATAAAAAATAGCCATGCCGGCCATTTGGGTGCTCTAGAGCACGCTACAGTGCGCTCCTGCACTGTAGCCGCCCCCTTCCAACCGCCTACGACCACCTCGGGGCTCCCCACCGCCCCCGACGAGACGCCTCGACGTCCGCAACACGGCAGCTGGTCGTCCCCCTCCTCCTTCTCCCTCCTCTCGCCCCAGCTTGCACGCGCGACCACCGCCCGAGCGCACCAGTGAGCGTGCTCACACGCGCGGTGCCTCTGGCCCCCTGCTCCCTCTCTCCTTTCTTTCTCTCGCTCTGGACCAAACCCACGAGCACCGCAGACACGCCCACGCGCGCCCCCGTGACCCACAGCAACGGCAACAACCTCGCCGGCGCACGGGTCTGCGGTGAGCCGTGGCTCGCCTACTTAAAGGCCTCCCCGAGCTCTCCTCTCCTCACCACTTGCTCTCTGCATCACCAAATCACCCCCTGCACCCAGCTTCCTCTCTAGAGCTGCCCGAGCTCGAGATCGAGCTCGAGCTCCGCCGCTTCGGCTCGCCGGAGTTCACGAGGTACAGGCCTCCCCGCTGATCTGGAACCCCCGAGCACCCCTGATCATTTCCCGTTTCTCCCCCGCTTCTTTTGCAGCCGGAAACGGCTGGAACCGACGACGCCCGAAGGTCCTCCACCGCGAGACTTTGTCGGCGGCGAACCAGGCCACCCCGGCGACCGCAACCACCTCCACCCGAACGGCGACTCGAGGCTAAGTCCATCCGTACCCTCGCCCGACCTTGTCGTGCCCTACATCAACGCCGGTGAGCTTGCCGACCCTCTGTCGCAGGGTTAGGGATGACAGGCGGGCCCCGCCTGTCAGCCTCTCCTCTCCATCGCCCTCTCTCTCTCTCGCTGATGCCTGGGCCCCGCCCGCCAGGTTTAAACCTGGCGCGCGTGCGTGCACCAGTGCGCTGGGCCGCCTCTCTGACTAGGCCTGCTGCGTTGCGGCTGTTCTGGCCCAGCAGGCACAGAGCCCTTTTTCCTCTTCTTTTTCTGTAACTTTTCCAAAAAATCCACAAGATTAAATAATAATCCAAATGCAATAATTCCAACTCCTAAATTCTTGTAATAATCCCACCTATTTATTGGTGTTGTTTCCACTCTTATCAAACCAACTTTTCTTCATTGTTCAAATTTAAATTTGAATTCGAGCATTTATGCCTGACATTTAAAATTCCTAGCACTGTTTCCATGACTCCAAATCCAAAACTAGGAATTTTCCCCTTCTTAGTTTTCACCCTAGTATTTAACAAAAATGAGTTGACATTTTTCTAAGCACTTTGGTTATTCTGTTTTGCTATTGCCTTATTTTTCCCGTCATTTCTTTTGCGACGAATAGATCCCGTATTTGACGAAGTAGTTGGATAAGAAGAAGGAGAAGGACTTGAAGACTTTGAAGACCAAGGCAAGCAGCCCTTTGACCGTGTCTATGAAACCCTTTTTATGCATGACATATAGCATCATATTATTGTTGCAACGGAATCATGATGAGGTGGAACCACTTTGATGGTTTGCCTCCGTTACTTCCTCGTTGATACTTGCATTGTGCATGATCCTACCTCCTTATGAGGGTTATGCCGGTGGGAGTAGATAGGATGCTATAGTAGTGGCTACGCAAATGGGACGGGAATATGCATGGTGATGGAGACAAAGTATTTTCAAAGGACTTTTCGAAAACCCCGTCGGGTGCCACTTATGCCCGAGGGAGATAATGAGATGGGTAACCGCTTGATGACGAAGTGGTGTACCGAGGCAAGTGTGTGTGTTGTTTTTAAAAACAGATTGGTTTAAGTTGCGACCGTTATTCCAACTTTACATGCGCAACCACTCTACCCTTATATGGGAAAGGGCATTATTGATTACCTAGGCCGATACTATCTTGGAGCCCGCATTACTAGTGACGGGGGAGAGTTGGTGCTCTCTCTCGGGATGGGGTCGTGCCAGGTAGGGCGGCCAAGAACATTTTTATGGGACACCGGACACACCCTTGGTACCCCGTGCCAGTGGTATGTGATGAATATGGGAGCGAGGCTCCACAATTTTAAGTTGTGAAATGTTGGGCACGGGGGTTACTACCAATCGAGTGGACTCCATGTTAGTGTCGTCTAGGGAAAGATAGTGATCGGGTGCTTACCCCGGGTACTTGAGGTACCGCGGGTCGTGGATGACACGGATGTTCCCCGGATCTTGTGGGTAAAGTGTGCAACCTCTGCAGAGTGTAAAACTATTCGAATAGCCGTGTCCACGGTCAAGGACAGTTGGGTAACCACTCTTGGGCTACGTCCACTTGTTTACAAGCCAGTGTATGTGTTTGGATAAAGTGGGAAGAACTACTTGGGTCAAGTCAAAGGACTTGACATGAATGAGTTGGGTTGGAGCCCACTCCCTTTATGTTGATATCTGTAACCAACACCTATGGTTACTTGAATTCATGCGATGCATGGTTTACCATTTATTAAACATGTCATAACACAACAAAAATTAGCTTTCTGCAAAAGTTTACCTATGTCATGCATTGTTGTATCTTGATCCAAAACATGGGTTGCTTGCGAGTACATTCAAAGTACTCATTGGCTTGCTACTGGTTATTTAATTGGCCAGGCATGGAAGAACAGGAGTTCGAAGAAGAGTTCTTTGGAGATGAACATGCGAACTAGGACGTTTCCCAGTCAGAATGCCTGTATGGATAAGGCAGATGGCATGGGTTCTACTTATCGACGAAGATTTCCGCTGCTTAAGTTTATTTGATATTCAGCCCTTGTGGCTTTATCTATGTAAGACTTGACCATAATGGTCATAATTTGTGTAAGACGGTATGTATGGATGTAAGACTCTTGTTATTCAGCTTCTGTGTGTTCAGTGAGCATTGATCTCTGGGATCACTGTACACGTGCATTCGGTGATCACGACTTATGAGTCAGGGTCCCCACAAAGGTTATATGTTCAGATCCATTATGCTATTTAATACCCCTATGATCTTGAGCATGATTATAATTTGTGAGTAGTTACTTTTGTTCTTGAGGTCACGGGAGAAGTCATGTTGCAAGTAAGATATGTGTTTAATATTTTGATGATATGTATGTTGCGATTCCCTTAGTGGCGTCATGTGAATGTTGACTACATGGCACTTCACCATATTTGGGCCTAAGGGAATGCATTGTGGAGTATTTATTAGATGATGGGTTGCAAGAGTGAAAGAAGCTTAATCCCTAGTTTATGCGCTACTTCGTAAGGTATCAATTTGGATCCAAAAGTTTAATGCTATGGTTAGATTTTATCTTAATACTTTTCTCATAGTTGTATATGCTTGCGAGGGGGTTAATAACAAGTAGGAGGTTTGTTCAATTAAGAACAACACCTAAGCACCAGTCCACCCACATATCAAATTATCAAAGTAGCGAACATGAATCAAATCAACATGATCAAAATGACTAGATGAAATTCTTGTGTACCCTCAAGAACACTTTTCTTATTATAAGAGACCGTTTTAGCCTATTCTTTTCCACAAAAGGATTGGTCCTTGCTGCACTTTACTTACCGTTATCGTTACCGTTACTTGCTTGTTACAAATTACCTTGCTATCAAACTACTTGTTATCGACAATTTCAGTGCTTGCAGAAATTACCTTTCTGAAAACCACTTGTCATTTCCTTCTATGCCTCATTGGGTTCAACACTCTTACTTATCCAAAGGACTACGATTGGTCCCCTATAATTGTGGGTCATCAGTCACCTAGCAGTCCATCAAGGACATAATTCTTCTGTGCACCAATGAGGATACTCCTCAAGTTACGGACCCAGTCCATGTAGTTGCTGCCATCACCTTTCAACTTAGCTTTCTCTAGGAACACATTAAAATTCAAGGGAACGGTAGCACGGGCCAGTGATCTACAACATAGATACGCAAAAACTATTAAAACTAAGTTCATGATAAACTTTAGTTCAAATAATCAAATTACTAATGAACTCCCACTTAAATCAACATCCCTCAAGTTGTCTAAATCATACGTGATCAAATCAACTAACCCATGTCCGATCATCATGTGAGATGGGGGAGTATTCAATGGTGAACATCCCTATGTTGATCATATCTACTATATGACTCACGTTCGACCTTGGTCTCCAGCGTTCCATGACCATGTATGTACATGCTAGGCTCGTCAAGTTTTACCCAAGTATTCTGCATGTGCAAAACTGGCTTACACCCATTGTATGTGAATCTAGAGTGTATCACACCTAATCATCTCGAGGTGCTTCAAAACGACGAACTTTGGCAATAGTGCATACTCGGGGAGAACACTTTGATCTTGAAATTAAGTGAAGGTATCATCTTGTAATGCTACTGTCGTTCTAAGTAAAATAATATGCATAAAGGATAAACATCACACGCAATAAAAAAATATGTGACATGATATGGCCATCATAATCTTGTGCTTTTGATCTCCATCTCCAAAGCATCGACATGATCTCCATCGTCACTGGCACGACACCTTGACCTCCATCGTAGCATTGGGGTCGCCTCGCCAACTATTGCTCATGCATAGCAATAAAGTAAAGCAATTACATGGCACTTAAATGATTAACACACAAGTCATACAATAATTAAAGACAACCCTAAGGCTCCTGTCGGTTTTTGTACTCATCGACATGCAATTCATGAACTTATTACAAAACATGACCATCTCATACATTAACATATATCACATCATATCTTGACCATATCACATCACAACATGCCCTACAAAAACAAGTTAGACGTCCTCTACTTTGTTGTTGCAAGTTTTACGTGGCTGCTACCGGAAACTAGCAAGAACCGTTCTTACCTACGCAAAACAACAACGGTGGTTATCAAGTTGCTATTTAACCTTCTACAAGGACCGCCGTAGTGAAATCCGACTCAACTAAAGTAGGAGAAACAGACACCCGCCAGCCACCTTTATGCAAAACAAGTTGCATGTCAGTCTATGGAACCGGTCTCATGTGCGTGGACTTGTAAGGTTGGTCCGGGCCACTTCTATTGGGCAACGTTGCTTGGAAAACAAAAAAAATTCTACACACACGCAAGATCTATTCAAGGTGATGCATAGCTACAAGAGGGGAGAGTATGTCTATGTACCATCGTAGACCGTAAAGCGGAAGTGTTTACGAAGGCGGTTGATGTAGTCGAACACCTTCGCGATCCAATAGATCAAGCACCGAACATATGGCAGCTCCGCTTTTAGCACACGTTCAACGCAATGACGTGCTCGCCTTCTTGATCCAGAAAGATAGGCGAAGTAGTAGATGAGTTCCGGCTGCACGACAGCATAGCGACGATGGTGATGCAACTATCTCCACAGGGCTTTGCTAGGCACTATGAAAATATAACTGATGACGAACTAGAGGGAGAGGGGCGCCACACACGGCTTGGGGATCGTGGTGCTTGTTACCCCTCTCCCTCCACACACACACACACAAACACAAACACACACACACACACACACATATATATACATAGGTGGGCGGAGGAGGGAAGGCAGCCTAGGGTCCCCCCAAGGGCCGACAGCCACCTTGGGCCTTGCCCTAGCAGCGCCCCCCTTGCCCTTTTAGGCGCGCGGGGAAAGGCATGGGAGGGTGGCGCCCCCCCCTTTCCTTTCTCCCATGAGGAGGGGAAGGCATGAGGGGCTAGCCGTCCCCCCTTTCCTTCCCTAGGGCCGGCGGCCAGGGGAGGGTGCGCTAGCCCCTTGTGGGCTGGCGTGTGCCTCCCCTTAGCCCATTAGACCCATATACTCCCCGTAGGTTTCCCGGAACCCATTCTTATGATCCAATGAATACCCTGTACATCCCGAAACCTTTTCGGTGACCAAATGGCATCATCCTATATGTCAATCTTTACCTCCGGACCATTCCAGAGCTCCTCGTCATGTCTGTGATCTCATCCGAGACTCCGATCAACATTCGGTCGTCAACTCACATAACTCATATAATACTATATCGTCGTTGAACATTAAGCGTGCGGACCCTACGGGTTCGAGAATGATGTAGACATGACCGAGACGCCTCTCTAATCAATAAGCAATAGCGTGACATGGATGTCCATATTGATTCCTACATATTCTACGAAGATCTTTATCTGTCGAACCTTTATGACAACATACGTAATTCCCTTTGTCCATCGATATGTTACTTGCCCGAGATTCGATTGTCGATATCTTCATATCTAGTTCAATCTCGTTACCAACAAGTCTCTTTAGTCGTTCCGTAATACATCATCTCATAACTAACTCCTTAGTCACTTTGTTTGGAAGCTTCTTGTGATGTGTATTACAGAGAGGGCCCAGAGATACCTCTATGATACACGCAATGACGAATCCCAATCTCGATCAATGCCAGCTCAACAAACACCTTCGAAAATACGTATAGAGCAACTATATGATCACCCAGTTACGTTGTGACATTTGATAGCACACAAGGAATTCCTCTGGTATCTGGGAATTGCATGATCTCATAGTCGAAGGAATCTGTATTTGACATTAAGAAAGCAGTAGCAATAAATTGAATGATCATATGCTAAGCTAATGGATGGGTCTTGTCCATCACATCATTCTCCTAATGATGTGATCTCATTAGCAAGTGACAACACATGTCCATGGTTAGGAAACCTTAACCATCTTCGATCAACAAGCTTGACTAGTAGAAGCTTACTAGGTACACGATATTTGTTTATGTATCCACACATGTATTTAAGTTTCTGATCAATACAATTATAGCATGAATAATAAACCTTTATCATGAATAAGGAAATATAATAATAACAACTTTAATATTGCCTCTAGGGCATATTTCCATCAGTCTCCCACTTGCACTAGAGTCAATAAGCTAGTTCACATCGTCATGTGATTAACACCCATAGTTTACATTGTCATGTGACTAACACCCAAAGAGTTTACAAGAGTCAAATCTAGTTCACATCGCCATGTGATTAATACCCAAAGAGTACTAAGGTGTGATCATGTTTTGCTTCTGAGAGATGTTTAGTCAATGGGTCTGTCAAATTTAGATCTGTATGTATTTTGCAAATTTCTATGTCTATAATGCTCTGCATGGAGCTACTCTAGCTAATTTCTCCCACTTTCAATATGTATCTAGATTGAGACTCAGAGTCATCCGAATCGGTGTCAAAGCGTGCATCAATGTAACCCTTTATGATGAATTCTTTATAATCTTGATAACCAAGAAACATTTCCTTAGTCCTCTTAGGTAACTAAGGATAATTTGACCGTTGTCCAGTGATCCACTCATGGATCACTATTGTACCCCCTTGCCAAACTCATGGCAAGGAACACTACAGGTCTGGTACACAACATGGCATACTTTATAGAACCTATAGCTGAGGCATATGGAATGATTTTTATTCTCTCTCTATATATTATGTCGTGGTCGGGATTTGAGTCTTACTCAACTTCACACCTTGCAACACAGGTAAGAACCCTTTCTTTGACTGGTCCATTTTGAACTTCTTCAGAACTTTGTCAGTGTATGTGCTTTGTGGAAGTCCTCGTAAGTGTCTTGGTCTATCCCTATAGATATTGATGCCCAATATATAAGCAGCTTCTCTGAGGTCTTTTCATTGGAAAATTCTTATTCAAGTATCCTTCTATGCTATCCATAAATTCTATATCATTTCCAATCAATAATATGTCATCTACATATAATATCAGAAATGCTACAGAGCTCCCACTCACTTGCTTGTAAATGCAGGCTTAACCATAAGTCTGTATAAAACTGTATGCTTTGGTCACATCATCGAAGCGTATATTCCAACTCCGAGATGCTTGCACCAGTCCATAGATGGATTGCTGGAGCTTGCACACTTTGTTAGCACCTTTAGGATCGACAAAACATTTTGGTTGCATCATATACAACTCTTTTTTGAGAAATCCATTAAGGAATGCAGTTTTGACGTCCATTTGCCAGATTTCATAATCATAAAATGCGGCAATTGCTAACATATTCGGACAAACTTAAGCATCGCTACGGGTGAGAAAGTCTCATCATAGTCAAACCCTTGAATTTGTCGAAACCTTTTGTGCCAAGTCGAGCTTTGTAGACAGTCACATTACCATCATCGTTCGTCTTCTTCTTGAAGATCCATTTATTCTCCATGGCTTGCCGATCATTGGGCAAGTCCACCAAAGTCCACACTTTGTTCTCATACTTGGATCCTATCTGAGATTTCATGGCCTGAAGTCATTTATCAGAATCTGGTCTCATCATAGCTTCTTCATAGTTCATAGGTTGGCTGTGGTCTAATAACATGACTTCCAGGATGGGATTACCATACCACTCTGGTGTGGAACGTGTTCTGGTTGACCTACGAGGTCAAGTAGTAACTTGATCTAAAGTTTTAGGATCATCATCCTTAGCTTCCTCTCTAGTTGGTCTAGGCATCATGGGAACGATTTTCTCTAATGTGCTACTTTCCTATTTGAGAGAAGGTACAGTTACCTCATTAAGTTCTACTTTCCTCCCACTCACTTCTTTCGAGAGAAACTCCTTCTCTAGAAAGGATCCATTCTTGGCAAGTTCTTCCCTTCGGATCTGTGGTAGAAGGTGTACCCAATAGTTTCCTTAGGGTATCTTATGAAGATGCACTTCTCTGATTTGGGTTCGAGCTTATCAGGCTGAAGCCTTTTGTCATAACTGTCGCATCCCCAAACTTTAAGAAATGACATGTTTGGTTTCTTGCCAAACCACAGTTCATACGGCGTCGTCTCAACGAATTTAGATGGTGCCCTATTTAACGTGAATGTAGCTGTCTCTAATGCATTCTCAAAATGATAAAGGCAAATCGTTAAGAGACATCATAGATCGCAGCATATATAATAAACTACGGTTACGACGTTTGAACACACCATTAGCTGTGGTGCTCTAGGTGGCCTGAGTTGTGAAATAATTCCACATTGTTTTAAATGAAGGCAAAACTCATAACTCAAATATTCACCTCCACGATCAGATCATAGAAAATTTATTTTCTTGTTACGATTTTTCTCTACTTCACTCTGAAATTCTTTGAACTTTTCAAATGTTTTAGATTTGTGTTTCATTAAATAGATATACCCATACCTACTCAAATCATCTATAGAGGTTAGAAAATAACGATACCCGCAGCGTGCTTCAACACTCATCAGACCATATACATCAGTATCTATTATTTTCAATAAGTCAATATCTTGCTCCATTGTTTCGGAGAACAGAGTTTTAGTCATCTTGCCCATGTGGCATGGTTCGCAAGTATCAAATGATTCATAATAAAGTGATTCCAAAAGTCCATCCGCATGGAGTTTCTTCATGCGCTTTACACTAATATGACCTAAACGCCAGTGTGACACGTATATTGCACTATCATTATCAAATTTGCATCTTTTGGCATCAATATTATGAATAAATGTATCACTACGATTGAGATTCAACAGGAATTGACCATTCATCATAGGTAGTTGACCATAAATGATATTAATCATATAAATAGAACAACCATTATTCTCTGACTTAAATGAATAACCGTCTCACAATAAACAAGATCCATATATAATGTTCATGCTCAACGCTGGCACCAAATAACAAATATTAAGGTCTAAAACTAATCCTGAAGGTAGATGTGGAGGTAGCGTGCCAACAACCATCACATCGACCTTGGAACCATTCCCGACGTGCATCGTCACCTCGTCCTTAGCCAATCTTCATTTATTCCGCAGCTCCTATTTCGAGTTACTTGTAACTGCAACTGAACCAGTATCAAATACCCAGGCGCTACTACAAGCATTAGTAATGTAGCGACCCGATCCCAATGGATCGTAGTCTCTGTGCTTAAGTGTCATCCCTGGATCGGTATGCTGACACACATAGTACTCAAGGAATTATAACAGAGTTCAATCACACACTTATTACATTGAGGTCCTCATAAAGAGTAATTATTACAATAATATGGCTGAAGGCCATCTAACAAAATAATTGTGGATGCTTTGAAGGTAAATGAGTCCATCCAACTCCACGGCAAAACTGAGTGCAAGACAACGACCTATCGCACCTTAATCCTCGTCTGAAAATTCTGCAACATGAGACGTTGCAGCCATGTAGGTCAGCACATGGAATATTCTGGCAAGTTCACACTATAGAGCAATGATGAATAATAGCTATCACTACATGCATATTTGGCTGGTGGAGGCTTTAAGTTTAACATTTGCATAAAGCTAATTTTTCCCTACAACAAAGGAATAGATTTTATTTACTACCAAGTTTATGCCATTATTGAGAAGGTATGCCCAGCTCAATCCCAAAATTATCAAGTAACCGTAATAATAATAAATACCCGACAAATTTATTAAGTAAAGTGATGAGATCAACCAATAACTCAAATACCAGATACTCAAAATTGTCCATAACCAAGGACATGGCTAATCATGATTAGTTTGTACGCTCTGTAGAGGTTTGCGCACTTTTACCCACAAGACTCGACTGCATCCATGATCGGAAGATCGAGACATAGCCTTTCTAAAGAGGTCCCCTTAACAGATAGATAGGCCGATTGTAACACCCCGTGACCGATGTGCCAGGTGTCCTCCACTTATTCATTGTTGTTGCCTTGTCATTGCTTGCGTGTCATGCATTGCATATCATGTCATCATGTGCATTTCATTTTCATACATGTTCGTCTCATGCATCCGAGCATTTTCCCCATTGTCCGTTTTGCAATCCGGCGCTCCTATGTCACCCGGTGTCCCTTTCTACCTCTTTTTTTGTGCGGGTGTTAAACATTTTCGGATTGGGCCGAGATTTGTCATGCGGCCTTGGTTTACCACCGGTAGACCACCTGTCAAGTTTCGTGCCATTTGGACTTCGTTTGATACTCCAACGGTTAACCGAAGGGCTGAAGAGGCCTCGTGTGTGTTGCAGCCCAACACCCTTCCAAAGTGGCCCAAAACCCACCTCAACCTCCTCCATCATCTCGGTCGTTCGATCGCGATCGCATGGCCGAAAACCGCACCTCATTTGGAGCTTCCTAGCTCCCTCTACGTATAAATATGTGTCTCCCTCCGGAATTCTCGCGCAGATGAAACCCTAACCTTCGTCCTCCTCGCGCCGTCGGACGTTTCTTCCTCCCGCACCGGACAAGTCCGCCCTCCACATCGCTCGGGCCAATCCCGTCATGCCACCTCAGCTCCGCCGCCGCCCTCAGCCACGCCCGCATCGCCACATGTCCGTCGCCTCCCTCTCTCTCCACCGCGCGCAGCCGAGGCCCGCCGTGGCCCGCGCTAGGCCCGCCCAAGCCGCCCCGGGCCCGAGCGCCCCGCGCCCCGCGCGCCATCCTTCCCCACTGCCTACAGCGTGCCTCACCGCCGCCGCCTTCACCGCCCCCCACGCCGGCGAGCTCCGCCGGAGCCGCTCCGCGCCGCCGCCTCGCATTCGCCGGCGCCGCTGCCCGGCCACCGGACTTCGCCGCCGTTCTCCGCGGTTCCGCGCCGCCCCGTCGTCTAGGACCGCGCCGGCCCCGCCTTGCGCTGCCCTGGCCCCGCTCGAGCTCGCCGGAGAAGCTCCGGCGACCGGAGCCGCCCCTCACCAGAGATGCCCTCCGTCACCGGATCTAAAGAGGTTGGATCAGATCCACCCATCCCTCCAACCAAACGGTGTCCCGCGTCCCCGGATCCCTCCGTCCTGCACCGCTTCGTCCCGGGTTGAATTTTCCCGGAGAGGTCCAAATTTCACTAAGTCCCCAGATCTGCTATGTTTTTTAGCGTTTTTCATCGCATCATAACTCTGCATCTGTAGCTCCGATTCGTGCATGTGGCATATCAAAATTTTCGCCTCGACGAGTACATCATTTCTTCTCATTGCATCATTTTCATTTGAGCTCATCTTTATGCCCGAAATGCTGTTGGAAGAGGGCTATGTGATAAACTTGGCAGATCTGTTTCATCAAATAGATATTTGTCATTTTTGCCATGATTAATGTGTGCATGATATGATCCTGAACTCTACATGTGTTTTGTTATATGCCATGCCATCTTTACAGAGGTGCTTTCCATGTATTTTTGTGATATGTGTGGTGACTAGCACAAGCTTGCAAAGTAGCGTAATCGGTAATGCTGATTTCAGGGACTTAGAATTTCACTAAGTCCTTGTCCTGATTTTGTCGTTATGCCATATGTTCATGTTGTTTCCTAGTGATCCGTGCATCTTTTGAGGATGATAAGTAAGGATGATTTGTTAACATTGTGGTGCTCTAACCATCCATGTCTTTGTTTGCATTTATGGAGCACCCTAGCTTGAGTCAATCGAGCTCTACTTTTACTATTTCGTGAATCCTGGCAGATTGTTGACTTTTTAGCGATTTTGCTGAGGATGTTGCTATTGATCCGTGCATGCTATGTTGTTGTTCTTGCCATGTCTAGTTCCTATGCCATGTCTTCTTGATGGGTGTATGCTTAGTTTGTCATGCCATGCTCTGTAGTGAGTGCATCGAGCTCGTAAACATGCCTACTCATTAACTGATTTTCATGCTCTAGTTTCTCTCTAAGTATGGGATCTGTTTATGTTTTTGCCATGTTCACATGCTTGCAATTGTATTTTCTGATCCCTTTTGGCTCAAGGTTACTAAGGGACTTTTTTTAAGTGCTTTGAGTAGCTTCATGCCATGCCTTGCTTTTCCATGTTAAGTTCCTGTAGCATGTAGTTTCCATGCTCTAAAGTGTGCTTCCTGATGTTAAATCCCAGACGTGTGTTAATTTCACTAAGTCTGAAACATGTTATCATTTGCACTTTTGACATGCTTGTTTGAACCTATTAATGAGTGTTTTAGCGTAGCTTAGTGTTCATCTTTTGTCAAGCCTCATGAGTGGATCCCTGCCATGTATCTTGTTGCCATGTTGAGGTGTTGTAGCGTAATTATCTTGATGCATTTAGATGGCTACTTGCTGTTTATCGCAGACCCGTGCCATATTTGTTTTGCTTGCCATTTGTGCATCCGATTCCGGTGATCTTTATATCTATTTCAACCGAAATCACCTCACCTTTCTAGTGGCACTCTTGGATTTCCAAGTTGAGGCCATGTTCAATCCTTCCTTTGCAAATCATGCATATGCATCGCATACCGCATCCCGCATATCATACCATGTTCATGTGTTGGTTGTTTACTATGTTGTGTGCTTCTTTCGGGTGTTGCTTCTTTGGGTTGGTTCTGGTAACGTCATGATTGTGAGGACCCGTTCTACTACGTCCGTTTATCTTCTTCATGGACTCGTTCTTCTTCCTTGCGGGATCTCAGGCAAGATGACCATACCCTCGAAATCACTTCTATCTTTGCTTGCTAGTTGCTCGCTCTTTTGCTATGCCTATGCTGTGATACCTACCACTTGCTTATCATGCCTCCTATATTGTTGAACCAAGCCTGTAACCCGCCTTGTCCTAGCAAACCATTGTTTGGCTATGTTACCGCTTTGCTCACCCCCCTCTTATAGCGTTGTTAGTTGCAGGTGAAGATTGAAGCTTGTTCCATGTTTGGGACATGGTTATTTTGTTGGGATATCACAATATCTCTTATTTAATTAATGCATCTATATACTTGGTAAAGGGTGGAAGGCTCGGCCTTATGCCTGGTGTTTTGTTCCACTCTTGCTGTCCTAGTTTCCGTCATATCGGTGTTATGGTCCCGGATTTTGCGTTCCTTACGCGGTTGGGTAATAATGGGAACCCCTTGACAGTTCGCCTTGAATAAAACTCCTCCAGCAAGGCCAAACATTGGTTTTACCATTCGCCACCTAGCCTTTTTCCCTTGGGTTCTGCAGACTCAAGGGTCATCTTGATTTAAACCCCCCGGGCCAGTGCTTCTCTAAGTGTTGGTCCAACTGAGCGATGTCCGGAGCTACCAGGGGCAACTCTTGGCTGGCCCACCCGACGTCTTGCTCATCCGGTGTGCCCTGAGAACGAGATATGTGCAGCTCCTATCGGGATTTTTCGGCACATCTGGGTGGCTTTGCTGGTCTTGTTTTACCATTGTCGAAATGTCTTGTAACCGGGATTCCGATTCTGATCGGGTCTTCCCACTAGAAGGAATATCCTTCGTTGACCGTGAGAGCTTGTGATGGGCTAAGTTGGGACACCCCTGCAGGGATTTGAACTTTCGAAAGCCGTGCCCGCGGTTATGGGCAGATGGGAATTTGTTAATGTCTGGTTGTAGAAAACTTGAAGTTGACCTTAATTAAAATGCATCAACCACGTGTGTAACCGTGATGGTCTCTTCTCGGCGGAGTCCGGGAAGTGAACACGGTGTTGGAGTTATGCTTGACGTAGGTTGTTCTAGGATCACTTCTTGATCATAGATGTTCGACCATGCTTTTGTCTTCTGTTCTCGCTCTCTGTTGCGTATGTTAGCCACCATATATGCTAGTCGCTTGATGCAGCTCCACCTCATACCTTTACCTTACCCATAAGCTTAAAAAGTCTTGATCGCGAGGGTGTGAGATTGCTGAGTCCCCGTGACTCACAGATACTTCCAAACCCACTTTGCAGGTGACGATGTTACCGAGCAGGTGACGCAACCAAGCTCAAGGAGGAGCTCGATTAAGATCTTGTCCTTTATGTTGTTCCGTTTCCAGCTGATCAGTAGTGGAGCCCAGTCGGGATGATCGGGGATCTGTGTAGCTTTTGGGGTAGTCTTCTTTTATTTTGGTTCCGTAGTCGGACCTTGATGTAATGCTTTATTCATGTAATTGTGTGAAGTGGCGATTGTAAGCCAACTATGTATCTCTTTCCCTTATGTATTACATGGGTTGTGTGAAGATTACCTCACTTGCGACATTGCTTTCAATGCGGTTATGCCTCTAAGTCGTGCTTCGACACGTGGGAGATATAGCCGCATCGAGGGCGTTACACCCATACACCTACAATTCCCCTACATCTGCTAGCCCATCATGGAAAGGTTTCCCACAACTTACTTAACTATGCCAGAGCCCATAATGACTTGTGGCTGCACACGAAAGTTTCTGATCATGAATAATCTTATGATCCCTTTGATCCTGGGTGGCATTCCATAGGATGATCACACGGGTACCCCAGGATCTCCTAGGACAACACTTGATTCCCCAGGTGCCCACAACCAATCCACCCAGATGTGTATTAAAGTAGCCACCTTAAATTTCCCTTTGTTAATATATCTCACAACTTGCATGATTCTCACATACCAATCCCCATCTACGAGCATGGCTAAGGAACATGAGCATAACGTATATTCCCGGGGTGAACAAAGGTATTTGGTTCCTACCTCATCAAATACATAGCAATAACCACATGTTCTGAATCCTACTCATGCAATGTTTGAGGGTGTAACTAATGCATAAAAACTGGGTAATAAAGCGTACGATCAAAGTGTAACTTGCCTTGCTGACGATCAAAAAACCCTAGAGATTCATAGTAGCAAGCTTCGCACTCCAGAAAATCTATTATAGACAAACAATAGCATACAGAAGCACTCAAGCAATGAAGATGCAAAGAAAACCAGAGAAAAAGATCTTAACAGAAAGTTTAGGTCGAGAACTTCGACTTGCAAAAAGAATCAACTAAATCGGAGTTACAAACCTCAAATTATGATCAAAAGAAATTCAAATTAAAATCTATTTGAAATCGAGTTTTAAATTTTCAAAAATATGTTTAAGTTGGTTATCTGGATAGAGGGGATCATAACAAAGAATTTGGTGTTGGTTTCATTGGATTTGGATAAACGAGCAAAACATTGTGATCGTTTGAAGATCAGGGGCTAAACTGCAAAGAAAATAATTACAGATGGGTCCCTGGCCGAAAATTAAAACAAAAAAGAAAAATCTATCGCACGAACGTCCGCTACAGAGAACTATCGAATGAACTCGTTCACTAAAACTTCCTAACGAGAAAATGTTCGCTATTTAGATCTAACTACAAAAACAAATCGGGTTTAGAAAAAACCAAACCGAAAGAAACCGGCGGTTCATGGCGGTTACCGGCGACGGTGGCGTCTCCCGCGATGGGGCGGATAGCGGCAGCGGCTCCAGCGTCAAGCGTCTTCGGCGTCGGGCGGCGGCTCCGGCGTCGAGCATCTTCGGCGCCAGGCGGCGGCGGCGATGACTAGCTGCGGTGGCGACTTTGCGGCGATGGCAGCTGCTGCAGTTGTGTTGAGAGAGAGAGAGGAGGCAGTGGCGCTATATAAAGGGGCCAGGGGCGGCTCGGGTGGCGTGGAGGAGGGGGAAAGGCAACGTGGCGGCGCGAGTCCCGGCCGAACACGGGCGGCGACGTGCTGGGGACGGACTCGGGGACGATGGCGTCGGTGGCCTGGGCCGGCTGGGCTTCGGTCCAGTTCGGTCCGAAGTTTTTTTGAACAATTTTTCCAGAGACGAAAAAATACAAAAAACACAACAATTTTTTAAAAAAAGTTCCAGAAAAATTCACATAATTCCCTCCTAATATTTGGACTAATGTGAACATTTTTCTGGACCTAAATGCCTAAAAATAAAATAAAGTTTTTGCACTAATAAAATAATAAAACACACAAAAAATCAAATAAAATATATTTTTATTCAAAAATAAATTCCCATCATTTCTTTACTATTTTTGAAGAAGTCATATTATCTTCTCTCTTTATTTTATTTATTTGAAATTATTGGAAAATATTTTGAATAAAACCCTTTGATCGAACTTGCCAATTTTGAAAATTCAAAAATGGATTTTTGAGAAAACCTCCCACTCTCTCAATTGGTCCTTGAGTTTCTTAAGGTTTCTAGGATCAAAATTCAAATAAAATGGATTCCAAAAATGCTCAAATGATGAATGCATATGAATGATCTAAATAACATCCAAATTGAAAATGGGGATGTTACAAACCTACCCCCCTTAAGATGAATCTCGCCCTCGAGATTCGGGTTGGCTAGCAAAAAGGTGTGGGTGGTCCTTCCGGAGGTCTTCTTCTCGTTCCCAGGTGGCTTCCTCCATGGTATGGTGACTCCACTGAACCTTGCAAAACTTGATAACCTTTCTGCAAGTAACTCGGTTGGCGAACTCGGGAATCTTGACGGGTTTCTCCTCATAAGTCAGGTCACTCTCCAACTGAATTGCTTCTAGGGGCACTGCATCTCTCAGAGGAATATCGGCCATCTCTGCATGGCACTTCTTCAACTGGGAAACATGAAACACATCATGAACTCCTGACAAACCTTCGGGTAATTCCAACTTGTAGGCAACTTCACCCATACGTTCCAAGACTCTGTATGGTCCCACAAATCGTGACGCTAACTTTCCTTTGACTCCAAACCGTTTAACTCCTCGAAGTGGCGACCCATGAAGATATGATCTGTCTCCTACTTCATAGGTTACCTCCTTGCGTTTAGTATCGACATAACTCTTTTGCTTGGACTGGGCTATCTTGAGTCTATCACGAATCAACTTGACCTTCTCCTCAGAGTCTCTGATTAAATTTGGTCCGAACAATTGTCGGTCTCCAACTTCATCCCACATCAATGGTGTCCTGCATCTCCTTCCATACAAAGCTTCAAAAGGGGCCATATTCAAACTAGCTTGGTAGCTATTGTTATACGAGAACTCTGCGTAAGGCAAATTATCATCCCAACTAGATCCATAGTCTAGTGCATAGGTTCTCAACGTGTCCTCCAGAATCTGATTGACTCTCTCGGTCCGCCCATCTGTCTGCGGATGGAAGGCTGTACAGAACTCTAGACTGGTACCCAAATATTTGGTGTAACTGATTCCAAAACTTCGAAGTAAACTGTGTTCCTCTATCTGATACTATGGTCCTTGGAACTCCATGCAGACATACGATCCTGGTCATATATATCTTGGCCAACTTAGCGTTCATATAGGTGGTCTTCACAGGGATAAAGTGAGCCACCTTGATCAAGCGATCAACAACAACCCAGATGGAGTCATATCCTGAACGAGTCCCGGATAATCTAGTGATGAAATCCATGCCAAGCTTATCCCACTTCCATTTGGGTATGGACAAAGGCTGAAGTAATCTTGCTGGTTTCTGATGCTCTACCTTAACCCTCTGACATACGTCGCATACTGCTACATACTCGGCGATATCCTTCTTCATACCTATCCACCAGAAATGTTCCTTTAACTCCAAATACATTTTGGTCTTGACTGGGTTAATTGAATAAGGCAAATCATGAGCCTCCTGAAGAATTAACTTCCTGATCTTCGGGTCATTGGGCACATAGATGTGATCTTCAAACCATAAAGTTCCATGTTCATCCTCACAAAAACCTTTGGCCTTTCCTTTACTCATCTTTTATTTTATCTCCGCAATTCCTTATCAACTTTCTGAGCTTCTTAGATCTTTCCCAACAAAGTGGACTGAACTTCCAATGCTGCAACAAAACCACTCGGGACTATCTCCAAGCGATGTTCTCGGAGATCATCGGCTAACTCCTGAGGTAATCCTCCGGTTATGAGAGTATTGACATAACTCTTGTGGCTCAAATCATCTGCCACAACATTGGCCTTTCCTGGATGATAATGCAGTTTCATGTCATAATCCTTTATGAGCTCCAACCATCTCCTCTGCCTGAGGTTCAACTCCTTCTGTGTGAAGATATACTTCAGACTCTTATGATTCGTGTAAACATCACAATGATTTCCGATAAGAAAATGTCTCTAGGTCTTAAGCGCATGCACTACGGCTGCTAACTCCAAATCATGCGTGGCATAATTCAACTCATGATGTCGAAGCTGATGTGAGGCATATGAAACAACTATTCCTTCTAGCATAAGAATGCCTCCAAGTCCCTGTCGGTAAGCGTTGCAATATACTTGGAAATCCTTGCGTATATTCAGAAGAATTAGTACTAGGGCTGTAACCATACGTTTCTTGAACTCCTGAAAACTGGGCTCACACTCCTCGGTCCATTTGAACTTGGTGTCCTTCTTTACTAACTCTGTCATGGGCTTCACAATCTTGGAAAAATTCACAATGAATCTCTGAAAATATCTTGCGAGTCCGAGGAAACTGCATATATCTCCCAGTGAGGTGGGTGCCATCCATTCGGTGACGGATTGAACCTGGGAGGAGTCTACTGCTATACCTTCTCCTGATATAACATGTCCGAGGAATCCGACTTCCTTCAACCAAAACTCACATTTGCTGAACTTGGCATATAGCTGATGTTCCCTCGGCTTCTCGAGGACCAAGCGCAAATGTTCCTTGTGTTGTTCTTCATTCTTCGAGTACACCTATATATCATCAATGAACACCACGATAAACTTATCCAAGAACTCCATGAACACCTTATTCATCATACTCATAAAGTAGGCAGGGGTGTTAGTCAAACTAAAAGACATGACTGTGTACCCATATATCCCATACCTTGTGGTAAAAGTTGTCTTAGGTATATCCTATTCTCGGATCTTCAGCTGGTGATATCCTGATCGAAGATCGATCTTGGAGAAAACTTTAGCTCCCTGCAGCTGGTCAAACAAATCATTGATCATCAGTAGAGGATATTTGTTCTTGATTATCACCTCATTAAATGCTCGATAATCAACTATGATTCTCAAGGATCCATCCTTCTTCTAAACTAGAAGCACTGGGGCTCCCCACGGTGATGAACTTGGTCGAATATAACCTTTCTCCAATAACTCCTTAATCTGCTTCTTAATTTCCTCCAAATCATTTGCATGCATCCGATACGGTCTCTTAGATATTGGTCCGGTGCCTGGCATTAACTCAATCAAAAACTCTATGTCTCGGTCTGGTGGCATTCCTAGTAATTCCTCTGGGAAAACATCGGGATAATCCTTCACAACTGGCACTTCCTCCTGAACAACTTTCGAGAGTGAATTTACTTGAGTCGTCCTTGGCGCATGCCTAGACACATACTTGATCCGATTCCCCTCTGGGGTGGTGAGAAGAATTGACTTACTAGCACAATCAATGTTTCCCCCGTACTTGGATAGCCAATCCATGCCTAGTATCACATCCAATCCTTGTGATTCTAGAATAATGAAGTATGTGGGAAAAACATGCCTACCTATGGTCAACGGTAGCTGAAAACATCCCTGGATAGCCATATACTCCGCTCCTGGCGAGCTTACTAACATAGGTGTCTTAAGGGCTACGGTTGGCAACTTAAAATTGTCAACAAATCCCCTTGATATGTATGAATGCGATGCACCAGTGTCAAAAGGATCAAGGGTTGTAAATGACTTAATCAAAAACTTACCAATAACTGCGTCAGGCTGCTCATCAACTTCCTCCACATTGACATGAGTCACCTGTACCCTAGTGAAAGTGTTTGTCTTCTTTCTTGAGCTTTCATTGCCATTTCCATTCTTTGCCTCAGGACAGTCATTGGCATAGTGTCTGGTCTTCCCGCACTTGTAACAAGTAATGTGACACAGATCCTTCTTGGCAGGGGTTACTGGGTTAGAACGGCTTTGACTGTTGTTTCCTCCACTCCCATTACCATTCTTTGGGCCACTGTGGTTGTGTGAATTTCCTCCATTATGAGAATGGCCTCCATGGTTATGTCGTCCATGGTTATTGTCGGATCACGGGTTCCGGCAAAACCCTTAAGGTTCAAACACTAGGGTGCGTGTGAAGATCTCCCCCTGTCAATCCGTGTCCTAACTTAGCTGAGATCTCACGAACTAACTCCACAAACTCGCAACACAAAGGACACAAGATTTATACTGGTTCAGGCCACCATTGTGGTGTAATACCCTACTCCAGTGTGGTGGTGGTGGATTGCCTCTTGGGCTGAGGATGAATAGTACAAGGGGAAGAACAGCCTCCTGAAGTTGAGGTGTTCTTGTGCTTGGCGAATTGGCTATTGTTCGGGTGGATTCGAGACGAGTTGCCTCCTACTGTGGTGGCTAATCCTATTTATAGAGGCCATGGTCCTCTCCCCAAATATTGAGCGGGAAGGGAGCCAACAACAGCCAATCCGAAAGGGGACAGCTAGTACAAGATATCCCGACAAAAGCAGTCTTCGCCTGCCAAAGGCTCTAGTGGTGACGCCGTCTTGGGCTCCACGGCGACCTCCGTCTTGCAGTCCTTCTGGTCTTGGTCTCGTTGCACCAATATTGCAACCTTTGCTTGATGCCTCGGTACTCCGCGTCTGCGCTTGCCCCCTTAGCACCAAAGAGGAAACAAGGACGCTGCGTGTGCTGGTGCCCGCCTGGTCTCGATCGTCATGGCTTACGTCACGCGAACCTCACGAGGTTTGCCCGGCCTTGAACTCTCCGCCCCTCGCGAGCCAGCCTGGTGAGGCCGCTCCTGAGGAGGTATTGTGTCGTCCGCCTCGCGAGGCTTGGCCCCTCGCGAGGGTCTTGATTCCTTGTTGATGAAGATGGCCCGTACAGGCCTGCCAGCAAAGCCATGCTGTGGGCCGTAGGCAGGCAAGTCTGGGGACCCCCATTCCTAGAATGCCGCCACTAGCCCCCGGGCCCAAGGCAAGCTCGGGCTTGGCTTCAAGGTGAAGCTGAGGGTCAAGTGCGGAGCGCCGAGGACCCCCATAGCCTGCGGCCTCGGTCGACGCGTGGCGGTTGATTGGACATGGGCGTCTCCACTTCCCCATGCTGCCTCGGCAACTGCCCGATGTGACAAGTCCCTGCAACACGCAAGGAAAACCATCATTACCTATGATCGTGGGGGTGCCGGTTGGCCTTCTCCTGGTATAAATGGGAGGGGGGCGGAGCCCCCGTCGCCCATCCTTCCTCTTCCTTTTCCGCCTCTTCTCCTTCCTTGCTCCTCTCCTGCCACCAATGGCGCCGTCGAGGAGTTTCACCGCCATGGAGAAGGGGAAGGCCCCTTGCAAGGGGCCCGACTCTGCGTTGCCCAAGCGTGGAGGTGTCCGTCCCCGCAAGCACACTGCAACCCCCGCCACGGCGCCGCGCGGCCGTGGTGGTGCCTCTTTGCGGGGCAGGGGTCGCTCCGATTGTGGCGGTCTCATTGATGAAGGGAGACGTGCAGTGGTCGCGCGGCCTCCCCAGCCACGCTTCCACTCCGCAGAGATGCTACCGGAGTTCGCCGTCTGGTCGGAGAATCCGCCCGGCAACTGGCTTCACCTCCCGCGCTTCTTTGCCGATGAGCTACCGGCCTCAGGTCCCGACGGGCTTTGGCTATAGGTGGACGGCTGCTACAGCAGGGCTTCCTGAGTTGTGGTCGAGGTCTCCGCCGTGGGTAATGTAGCTCTGGCCCGCGGTTGGTAGACGTTCGGCCGTGCACGCGGCCTGGGTAGGCGGTGCACCCTTCACTTAAAGTACGACGGCGACGCGACCCTCTATGTGAGGGTGTTTGGGGAAGATGCTCGCTGCGTCGGGTGCTGCCCCCAGGTGAACGACAGCGAGGAGGTGCTTGCCCTTGGCAACGGTTGTCGGTGTTAAAACCGGCGGATCTCGAGTAGGGGGTCCCGAACTATGCGTCTAAGGTTGATGGTAATAGGAGACATGGACACGATGTTTTACCCAGGTTCGGGCCCTCTTGATGGAGGTAACACCCTATGTCCTTCTTGATTGATATTGATGGGTATGAGTATTACAAGAGTTGATCTACCACAAGATCATAATGGCTAAACCCTAGAAGTCTAGCCTGTATGACTAAGGTATTGAGTATTACCTATCCGGACTAAGTCCTCCGGTTTATATAGACACCGGGGGGATCTAGGGTTACATAGAGTCGGTTACATAATATGGAATCTTCATAGTTGTTCGCCAAGATTGCCTTCCATGCCAAGGAGAGTCCCATCCGGATACGGGTACAGTCTTCGGTCTTCGTATCTTCATAGCCCAATAGTGCGGCCCACATATAACAGGCCGGACGCCCGAGGACCCCTTAGTCCCGGACTCCCTCAGTAGCCCCCGAACCAGTCTTCAATAACAAGGTGGTCGGCATACGGATTATCTTCGGTATTGCAAGGCGGGTTCCTCCCTTAAGTAGTGTATTCGTCCGTAGATTCGATGTGTCCCCTCGGCTTCTACGCGCTTAATGTCCTCGTTTTCCACATGTCGAGCGAATGCAGATAGTCAGGGTACTTTTTGCAAATAACACCCTAGCCCTCTAAGGAAGAGTATCTATTTAAAGAGATTGGATCTCAGATCCCTTTGACAATAGCGGAGAAAATCCTCAGAGACCGCCAGGCAGGACCATTCCAACATGGCCAAAAACCCCAGCTCTTCTTCCCATTCCAACCTAGAGAGAAGCGTGTGGGAGAGGTGCTTTGTGCCCCATTGCCGATTGGCAAAGCTGCAAACACAGGGATTTCTCCCTCCAACAGATCTGGTCCCTGTTCGAGCAGGGTTGGCCTCCTTCAACGACAAAACCCTGACACAGGATTCTCCCAATCCGTCTGTGAGAGAACGGGTATGCTTCTTCCCCTATCTGCTGTGGGGGGTGGGGTTTCCAGTTCACCCATTCCTCCGAGGGTTGCTGGAGTACTATGGCCTCTAGCTGCACAATTTTACCCCTGGCTCCATCGTCCACATTGCAGGTTATGTCTCCCTATGCGAACTATTCCTGGGTTGCGAGGCCCATTTTGATTTATGGAGAAGATTATTCTGCCTCATCCCTCGTAATCAGGGCGGATCAATCTTTGAAGTGGGAGGAGCCGAAGTGTGGCGCATTGCCGGGACCGGATATCTGTCCGGTACACCGAAGAAAGCTCCCGAACAGTGGTCTTCCAAATGGTTCTACATTGACGACGTCGCTCTACCCGACCCCGTCCGCATAGGCCTCCCCGAGTTTTCAAATGCTTCGCTGAAGAAGCACCATAGCTGGTGTCATCGGAGCCTCGAGGAAGAGGATAGCATGGAAATCAGCTTGCTACTGGGCAAGATTAAAATGCTTGCCCAGTCCGGATTGTCAATAGTCAAAGTGATGGCAATTTCCATAACGTGGGGGGTCCAGCCACTCCAATACTGAGGACTGCCCATGTGGCACTATAACGGAGAAGACGATGCCTCACGCTATGGTCGAAAAGGTCCGAAGACCACCGCCACTCTAGCCAAGATCCTGGCCGAGCTATATAAAGGAGAAGGAGGAGTTCAGCCGTCTCCAACATTGAGATGGACTTTCCGTGTACAATCCTCCTAGCTGGGTAAGGTTTGGCTTCACTTAATTTATCTTGCCCTTGAATCATTTGTTGACAGGCACCATCTTATATGCTCATAATAGGAATGGTGAAAGGCTATCGAGGGGATCCATGACCCTGGCCCTTAGCCAGAGAATCACAACCGGGATCTTGACCCCGGATATGAGGAAGACCTGGACATATTCCTGGAGCTTGAGGAGGCACTATTCTATCAGATGAGCTACGACGGTACATATGTACCTATTATCGCCGAGTACCCCGGCCTCCTCCCAGCTTCACACGTAAGTGATCCGAAGACACCTTATTCAAAAGGAATATCTCCTTCCTTCTTACCCACCGCACTATCCTATGCTCAAAAGGGGAAGGGTTCGGCGCGACGTACCGCTCCAAGGGTTCCTCCGAAGAGGGCGTCCCCTACTCCGGGCAAGTCTTCCAAGAGGAAAGCAAATGAAGACACGACCGTACCTTGATCGAAGAGGTACGAATTCGTCAACATGCACCTGAGCAGTCACGTCCAATCGTGACCTTCCCGTTTTCCATGTGTCAGGAGAAAGGTGCGTTGGACTATATCCGGAGGTTCGAGTGGCCATACTTCCCGCAGCCAGGATTCAAATCCTGCCATGAAGACAGGGGCTGATGCGGGGGTGACGCCGAACTGTCCCCCAGCCGAGGACTCGGATGATGTATCCGTTACCAACTCGGAAGTGGAGAGTGCCATGAATCGTCAGTGCCGCCAGGCCATTTTACAAGACCCTAGCTTTTCAGAAGAGTCGTTTAACGCATTCAGCTCGACCGATGCATACTTCCGAGCTGCCCGAGATGGAATTAATAGGGCCACAAAGCAACATTTGAAAGATGTGCAGGTAAATTTGTTTTTTCTGACTATGATAACCATATGCCAGTAGCCCCCGAGACTAGGAGTTGAAACAACTGATTTAAGGATCAATGTACAACCAGGTGCTTACGGAGAAGAACACCCAGCTAGTTCAAGAACTAGAAAAGTGTTAGCGCCAGCTGCTTGCTGCCAATGCCGAATTGGAGAAATACAGGACATCTCCCGGTAATATTTCCTTCTAACGAAAATTCATAATGATACACCGATAGTGCGAATCTGGGAATTTATCTTTGTGTTGGGTCGTCAGACCAAGTACGGGAGCAGCTGGACGCCGCTCGAAGCGAAGAACACGGAGCCAAAAAGCTACTAGCAGCGAGCGAGCGTGTATTGACAAAACTCGTTCAGGAGAAAAAGAAACTCCAGGATTCGAACGCCAAACTGGGCGAAGAACTGAAAGATGTGCGAGCTCAGCTAGCGGACTCTCTGAAGGAGAACAAGAAGCTACGAGGCGGCATATTCAGTACGTGGCCGCTTTTATCTTATAACAGTTTGGAGGTAACGGTGGCTGATATAGCTGTAATTGCAGGTGTATTGACGAATCGCCCCGAAGAGGAGGTGTACGGATCATCAAGTGATCTTCTACAAGGGCTGTCGCAATTGCACGAGCAAGCTCGACAGGCGATGCGGAGTGTAGCCAAGGCTTTATGGCCATCCGACTCCCCTCCAGGAAGCATGGAGAAGCTGGTAGAGCTGTTCAAGGGAGCGCGGCGGCGTGTCCGGCTGTGGAAGATATCGGCCTGCCGAGAGGGTGCGCGAGAGGCCTGGGCCATGGTGAAGACGCGATATACCAAGCCGAATCCTAATCACATGGCTCGTGTCGGACCGCTAGGGCTGAATGGGGTAGCTTAGTATAATACCAAGTAGAGGTGGCCGCCAAATATTCCCAACAGGATTGTAAATTAGATCACCTTTTGGACGGTATAGAGGAGGAAGTGTTTGAGTGATGAGCGACTATCTACTTTCCTTCTAGCTGGATAATAAAGACAATTGTCATCACCGACCTTTTTGCTTCAACCTCTTGACCCGAAGGTTTGGAGTGTTTCCGAATACCGTAGCGGTAGAATATACCAGGGTATGCATGGAAACCAGGCGTAGGGGTCATAATTGCTCAAACAGACAATGTGTATCCCGCTAGTTGATACGTCTCCATCGTATCTACTTTCCCAACACTTTTTCCATTGTTTTGGACTCTAACTTGCATGATTTGAATGAAACTAACCCGGACTGACGATGTTTTCAGCAGAATTGCCATGGTGTTATTTATGTGCAGAAACAAAAATTCTCGGAATCAGCTAAAACTCCACGGAGATTATTTTTGTAAATAATAAAAAATACTGGCAAAAGAATCAAGGCCAGGGGGCCCACACCCTAGCCACGAGGGTGGGGGGCGCGCCTGCCCCCTAGGCGCGCCCCCAGCCTCGTGGGCCCCTGGAGCTCCACCGACCTCAACTCCAACTCAATATATTTGTGTTCGGGGAGAAAAAAATCAGAGAGAAAGATTCATCGTGTTTTATGATACGGAGCCGCCACCAAGCCCTAAACTCTCTCGGGAGGGCTGATCTGGAGTCCGTTCGGGGCTACGGAGTGGGGAATCCGTCGCCGTCGTCATCATCAACCATCCTCCATCGCCAATTTCATGATGCTCACCGCCGTGCGTGAGTAATTCCATCGTAGGCTTGCTGGACGGTGATGGGTTGGATGAGATTTATCATGTAATCGAGTTAGTTTTGTTAGGGTTTGATCCCTAGTATCCACTATGTTCTGAGATTGATGTTGCTATGACTTTGCTATGCTTAATGCTTGTCACTAGGGCCCGAGTGCCATGATTTCAGATCTGAACCTATTATGTTTTCATCAATATATGTGAGTTCTTGATCCTATCTTGCAATTCTATAGTCACCTACTGTGTGTTATGATCTGGCAACCAGGAAGTGACAATAATTGGGACCATTCTATGACCAAAGTTTGAGCAGTTCATGTATTCACTATATGTTAATGCTTTGGTCCGGTACTCTATTAAAAGGAGGCCTTAATATCCCTTAGTTTCCAATAGGACCCCGCTGCCACGGGAGGGTAGGACAAAAGTTATCATGCAAGTTCTTTTCCATAAGCACGTATGACTATATTTGGAATACATGCCTACATTACATTGATGAATTGGAGCTAGTTATGTGACACCCTATGTTATGACTGTTACATGATGAACGACATCCGGCATAATTCTCCATCACCGATCCAATGCCTACGAGCTTTTCACATATTGTTCTTCGCTTATTTACTTTTCCGTTGCTACTGTTACAATTACTATAAAACCCCAAAATATTACTTTTGTTATCGTTACCGTTACCTCCATATTACTTTGCTACTAAATACTTTGCTGCAGATATTAAGTTACCCAGGTGTGGTTGAATTGACAACTCAACTGCTAATACTTGAGAATATTTTTTGGCTCCCCTTGTGTCGAATCAATAAATTTGGGTTGAATACTCCACCCTCGAAAACTGTTGCCCATCCCCTATACTTGTGGGTTATCAAGACTATTTTCCGGCGCCGTTGCCGGGGAGCATAGCTCTATTCTTTGAGTCACTTGGGATTTATATCTGCTGGTCACTATGAAGAACATGAAAGACGCGAAAACAAAAATTTATCCCTCAACTATGAGGGGAGGTATGGAACTGCCATCTAGCTCTGCACTTGATTCACCTTCTGTTTTTAGTAAGCTTGCAACACCTAAACCTGCTTCTACTATTAATTCTGATATGTCGCGTATTATTGATGGTGCCACTTCTGCTATGCATGATACTTATGATGAAACTGCTTCTATGCTTGATACTACTGTGCGACTTGGTGAATTTCTTGATGAACAACTTGCTAGGGATAGAGAGAATAAAATTATTGAAACTGATAATATTGATGAAAGTGATGATGAAGGCTCTCCTAATAAATATGAATTGCCTGTTGTGCCTGAGGGCTATGTTATGGATGAAGAAACTAAAAGATACTTTCTTGCATGCAATGATAGAAGTGATCTTAAGAAATTATTATCTAAGCTTAAACAAAAAACTCTATATGCTAGAATGAAATATGATCCTGCTTATGCTACTTCACCTATCTTTGTTACTGATAAGGATTATTAATTCTCTATTGATCCTGATATAATTACTTTGGTTGAATCTGATCCTTTTTATGGCTATGAATCTGAAACTGTTGTGGCACATCTTACTAAATTAAATGATATAGCCACCCTGTTCACTACTGATGAGAGAACTTGCTACTTTTATATCCTTAAAATATTTCCGTTCTCATTAAAGGGTGATGCTAAGATATGGTTTATTTCTCTTGATCCTGGTTGTGTGCGTAGTCCCCAGGATATGATTTATTACTTCTCTGCTAAATATTTCCCTACTCATAAGAAACAAGTTGCCTTAAGGGATATATATAATTTTGTGCAAATTGAGGAAGAGAGTCTCCCACAAGCTTGGGGGAGGCTTCTCCAATTACTTAATGCTTTGCCTGATCATCCTCTTATGAAAAATGAAATAATTGATATCTTTTATAATGGACTAACCAATGCTTCCGGAGACCACCTGGATAGTTGTGCTGGTTATGTTTTCAGGGAAAGAACACTAGATGAAGCTGAAATTCTATTGAATAATATGTTGACAAATGAAAATAATTGGACACTTCCGGATCCAGCTCCTGAGCCAACTCCTGAGCCTATTTCTAAACCAACTCCGAAGAAAAGGGGTGTTTTATTTCTCAGTCCTGAAGATATGCAAGAGGCAAAGAAATCCATGAAAGAAAAGGGTATTAAAGCTGAAGATGTTAAGAATTTACCTCCTATTGAAGAAATATGTGGTCTTAATTTACCGTCTGTTGAAGAAATACACGGTCTTAATCCATCACCTATTGAAGAAACACATGGTCTTGATAACCCGATAGAGGTAGTAAAGGTAAATTCTCTCTATAGATATGATAAAGCTGAAATAGCTCCCACTAAGTTTGCTAGCCAATGTTTGGATGAGTTTGATAACTTTATGGTTAAGCAAGAAGACTTCAATGCTTATTTTGGTAGACAATTGAAACAAAATTCTTATATGATTGAACACTTGGGTGATTATATGTGTAGAGTTAAAGGTGAACTTAAACTCATTAGTAAACATGCTTCTATGGTTACCACTCAAGTAGAACAAGTACTTAAAGCTCAGAATGATTTCTCAATGAATTAAATAGTAACATAAATGATAATGCTGTTAGAGTTATGACTAGAGGTGGTAAAATGACCCAGGAACCTTTGTATCCTGAGGGCCATCGTAAGAGAATTGAGCAAGATTCTCAAAGAAATGATATTGATGCACCTAATCCTTCTAAAAAGAATAAAAATAAAAATGATAGGACTTTGCATGCTTCTAGTGAACCTATTGCTGAACCACCCGAGAATCCCAATGATATTTCTATTTCTGATGCTGAAACACAATCTGGTAATGAACATGAACCTAATGAAAATGTTAATGATGATGTTCATGTTGATGCTCAACCTAGTAATGATAATGATATAGAAATTGAACCTGATGTTGATCTTGATAACTCACAATCAAAGAATCAATGTTATGATAAGAGAGACTTTGTTGCTAGGAAACATGGTAAAGAAATAGAACCATGGGTTAAGAAACCCATGCCTTTTCCTCCCAAACCATCCAAGAAAAAGGATGATGAGGATTTTGAGCGCTTTGCTAAAATGATTAGACCTATCTTTTTGTGTATGCAATTAACTGATATGCTCAAAATGAATCCTTATGCTTAGTATATGAAAGATATTGTCACTAATAAAAGAAAGATACCGGAAGCTGAAATTTCCACCATGCTTGCTAATTACACTTTTAAGGGTGGAATACTAAAGAAACTTGGAGATCCAGGAGTACCCACTATACCATGCTCCATTAAAAGAAATTATGTTAGAACTGCTTTATGTGATCTTGGAGCCGGTGTTAGTGTTATGCCTCTCTCTTTATATCGTAGACTTGACTTGAATAAGTTGACACATACTGAAATATCTTTGCAAATGGCTGATAAATCAAATGCTATACCTATCAGTATTTGTGAGGATGTGCCTGTTGTAGTTGTAGACGTTACTATTTTAACGGACTTTGTTATTCTTGATATTCCCGAGGATGATAGTATGTCTATTATTCTTGGAAGACCCTTTTTGAATACTGCAGGGGCTGTTATTGATTGCACCAATGGCAATGTCACTTTTCATGTTAATGGTAATGAGCATATGGTACACTTTCCGAGGAAACAACCTCAAGTCCATAGTATAAATTCTATTGGAAAAATTTCAACAATCACTATTGGCGGTTTTCAATTTCCTCTTCCTACTGTCAAGAAGAAATATGATATTCTTATTGTTGGGGATGTGCATATCCCCGTTGAGGTAACATAGTGTTATTCGAAAATTCTCCGGTTCCATGTTATTCAGAATGAGTTTGTTAACAAGACTTGATCAACCTTGTTAGTGGATTCCTTTTGAGGAGCATGAGATCGATGAATTTAGAAAACATTACTCTCTATACCCTCTTTTTACTTTCTGTTATTTATATTAAATAAAGAAAAATAGTAATTTCTGTCTATTTTCTGAATTATCTGTGCAATATAAAAATACCCCGAAAATAAAAGTTCTCCAAATGCCTTGAAATTTAAATATGATTTTTTCTGGAATATTTGAGAATATCTGGCACTGAGAACACAGCAGGGGGAGCAAGCACCTGGGCATGAGGGTCCAGGGCGCGCCCCCTGCCTCATGGGCCCATGGTGGCTCCCTTCCACTTATTCCTGCACCCACACACTTCTTCTTCCTCCCAAAAAATCACCATCCAGCTCAAGCACGAGTTCTAGCTCATTTTGCTGCGATTTTCGATCTCCTTGCTCAAAGTACCTCTCACAAAACTGCTTTGGGGGATTCTTCCTTGGTACGTGACTCCACCATTGGTCCAATTAGTTTTTGTTCTAGTGCTTTATTCAATGCAAATTTGTGCTGCCTAGGTGACCAGGTTCTTGAGCTTGCATGTCAAATTTATATGGTTCCAAGTAGTACTAATGCATGATATAGGCTCTAGGCACTTGTAGGAGTAGTTGATATCAATTTTGTTGACTTTGGTTTACTTTTATTTGAAGTTACTAAAAATTTCAGAATTTTTCAGAAAATAATGAAGAGATTTTTGAGGGGCTCATCGAGCCGAAGTTCGAAGGAAAAGCAAAATGAAGAAGCAGAGAGGCCCAAATATAATCTGCCTCGCACCGCAGAGGTTCGGCTGTGTGAATGGCCTTCCAATGATTTCTTGAGAGAAGCCGGAATTTATGATGATTTTTATGAATTGGCTAAGAATGCAGGCCTCACCGACTTCCTCCGCGACCAACATGAATAGTATCTCTTACTCACCAATACTTTTGTGCAAAACTTCTACTATTATCCTAAGGAATCACCTCCTTCAGTAGAGTTTCATTTATATGATGTGGTTAAGAAGATGTCACTGTATGAATTTTGCAGGGTTTGCAAAATACATTTCGATGGTAGCTTAGAGGAACCACATCGTAGAGATGTGGACGGGTTTATTGACACTATTACTGTAGGGAAAACTAGGAAAGTTTCCGATGCAAGAATCACTAGCATACATTTTCCTGTTTTACGCTACTTTGCAATATTTGCTAGTCATTGCTTAATTGGTCATGGAAACTGTGGAAACATTAGTGTTCCTGATATTATTATTTTGTTCCATGGCTGATTCAGTGACGAATCTGTTAGTATGGGCTGTATTATTGCCAAACGGTTAAGTCTGAACCGTACAAAGGGCCCCATCTTTGGAGGTGTCTATGCTTCACGCCTTGCTGCATACTATAACATACCTATTAGGCACTATGAAAAGGAAGAAAAATTGTTGCCTACTATTTATTTATATTATAAGAGTATGGTAGCGCATGATTTTATTGGAAAGAATAGGGAAAGGGAGCTTAAATACAAATTGTTCTTTGATAAACATCATCCTGAGACTATTACCCTGCCTGCTCCTTCCTTGTTTGATTTATCAGCAGGCAAGTACCTTGTTCCGTTGGAGGCCATTCACGCCTACCGGAACCCTACATCAGCTGCAGAGCTAGAGCCGGAACCACAATTTGATCCTCCACGACAGTCTGATTACCAGTGGGATCCGGAGGTAATTGCCAGTCAGTGGCAAACTGAGTATCCATCACAGTACGACCCCAGTTACAACTTTGGATATCCGCCAGGCCATCCGTGGCAATAGACCAACTTAGGCCAAAATCGTAAGCTTGGGGGAGTAAGTATTTCTCACCGACATTACATTCATGTTCACACACTCATTGCTAGATGTCGGTGCACATACTCTTTCACTGTAATATCCATGCTAGTTTATTTTCTCTTTTTATGCTTTCTTCTTGTGTATTTGAAATAAACCTTAAGAAAAAACAAAAAAATTAGTTGTAGCTTTTAGCTAGTTTTAATTTCCATGCTTGTAGTAGTAATTAAAAATAAAACCCAAAAAGATTTCCGTTCTTCTTTTGCTTGTTGGGAGCTTTCCCGTGTAAATAGTTTTATTTCTTTTCTTTTCTTTGGGGGTCGATAGCAGAAGACCATAATTAAATTCTTAAAGTGGCTCTTATATGCATTATTGTTGATCCGACAAAAGAGCCCATATTGCCTTGTCTTCTCCTGTTTATTGAATGCTTGCAGATTCCAGCTTAGTCCAATGCACGTGCACTATTACTATTATTCACATCGTTCGGTCGTGCAAGTGAAAGGAAATTATGATGATATATGATGGACTGATTGAGATGAGAGAAGCTAGTATGAACTCGACCTCTCTTATTTTTGTAAATATGATTAGTTCATCGTTCCTGATTTAGCCTATTATGAATGAACATGTTTGCAATGACAATTAGAGATTATAGTTCCTTGTGCCATGCTTAATTAGCTAGGAGCTTATAATGGTTTACCTTGCGTGCCAACATGCTATTAAGATGGTTGTGATGTGGTGTGATGGGGTGGTATCCTCCTTTGAATGATTTAAGTGACTTGACTTGGCACATGTTCACGCATGTAGTTGAAACAAAATCAATATAGCCTTCACGATATGTATGTTCATGGTGGATTATATCCTACTCATGCTTGCACTCAGTGTATATTAATTTTAATGCATGTTCATGACTGTTGTCGCTCTCTAGTTGGTCGCTTCCCAGTCTTTTGCTAGCCTTCACCTGTACTAAGCGGGAATACTGCTTGTGCATCCAATTCCATAAACCCCAAAGTTATTCCATATGAGTCCACCATACCTACCTATATGTGGTATTTACCTGCCGTTCCAAGTAAATTTGTATGTGCCAAACTCTAAACCTTCAAATAAAAATTCTGATTTGTATGCTCGAATAGCTCATGTATCAACTAGGGTTCTCTGTATCTTCCATGTTAGGCGGGTTATTCTCAAGAGGAGTGGACTCCGCTCCTCACTCATGAGAAAATGGCTGGTCACCGGGATGCCCAGTCCCATGCTTTATGCAAATCAAATCAAAATAATTGCAAACAAAACTCCCCCGGGACTGTTGTTAGTTGGAGGCACTCGTTGTTTCAAGCAAGTCATGGATTGATGCTTGTTGGTGGAGGGGGAGTATAAACTTTACCATTCTGTTTGGGAACCGCCTATAATGTGTGCAACATGGAAGGTATCGTCATCTCTCGGTTGTTATGTTGAAAATGAAAGTATGCCGCTCAAAATATTATTCATATCTATTTCAAAATCGAGCTCTGGCATCTCTACAAATCCCTGCTTCCCTCTATGAAGGGCCAATCTATTTACTTTTATGTTGAGTCATCACCCTCTTATGAAAAAGCACCAGTTGGAGAGCATCGCTGTCATTTGCATTCATTACTATTAATTTATATTGGGTATGACTTGATTGGATCTCTTTTACCATGAATTACAATGTCTAGTCAGTCCTTGATCTTTAAAGGTGCTCTGCATTTATGTTTTGCAGTCTCAGAAAAGGGCTAGCGAGACACCATCCTATTATATCATATTATGATTGTTCTGAGAAAGTGTTGTCATCCGAGATTTATTATTATTTCTCACTAGTTGATTATGCCATTGATATGAGTAAACATGAGACCTAAATGTTATTGTGAACATGGTTAGTTCATAATCATTGCTGAAAACCTGAATGTTGGCTTTACATATTAGAACAACAAGAGCAAACAGAGTTTGTAAAAGTTTTCTTTATCACTTTCAGTTTATCAACTGAATTGCTTGAGGACAAGCAATGGTTTAAGCTTGGGGGAGTTGATACCTCTCCGTCATATCTACTTTCCCAACACTTCTGCCCTTGTTTTGGACTCTAACTTGCATGATTTGAATGGAACTAACCCGGACAGATGCTAGTTTCAGCAGAATTGCCATGGTGTTATTTATGTGCAGAAACAAAAGTTCGCGGAATGACCTGAAACTCCACGGAGATTATTTTTGGAAATAACAAAAAATACTGGCGAAAGAATCAAGGAGAGGGGGCCCACACCCTAGCCACGAGGGTGGGGGCGCGCCCCCTGCCTCGTGGGCCCCCTGGAGCTCCACCGACCTCAACTACAACTCCATATATTCGTGTTCAAGGAGAAAAAAATCAGAGAGAAAGATTCATCGCGTTTTACGATACGGAGCCGCCGCCAAGCCCTAAACTCTCTCGGGACGGCTGATCTGGAGTCCGTTCGGGGCTCCGGAGAGGGGAATCCATCGCCGCCGTCATCATCAACCATCCTCCATCACCAATTTCATGATGCTCACCGCCGTGCGTGAGTAATTCCATCGTACGCTTGCTGGACGGTGATGGGTTGGATGAGATTTATCATGTAATCGAGTTAGTTTTGTTAGGGTTTGATCCCTAGTATCCACTATATTCTGAGATTCATGTTGTTATGACTTTGCTATGCTTAATGCTTGTTACTAGGGCCTGAGTGCCATGATTTCAGATCTGCTATGTTTTCATGAATATATGCGAGTTCTTGATCCTATCTTGCAAGTCTATAGTCACCTACTATGTGTTATGATCCGGCAACCCTGAAGTGACAATAATCGGGACCACTCTCGGTGATGACCATAGTTTGAGGAGTTCATGTATTCACCATGTGTTAATGATTTGGTCCGGTTCTCTATTAAAAGGAGGCCTTAATATCCCTTAGTTTCCAATAGGACCCCACTGCCACAGGAGGGCAGGACAAAAGATGTCATGCAAGTTCTTTTCCATAAGCATGTATGACTATATTTGGAATACATGCCTAGATTACATTGATGAATTGGAGCTAGTTCTGTGTCACCCTATGTTATGACTATTACATGATGAACCACATCCGGCATAATTCTCCATCACCGATCCAATGCCTACGAGCTTTTCACATATTGTTCTCCGCTTATTTACTTTTCCGTTGCTACTGTTACAATTACTATAAAACCCAAAATATTAATTTTGTTATCGTTACCGTTACTTCCATATTACTTTGCTACTAAATACTTTGCTGTAGATACTAAGTTACCCAGGTGTGGTTTAATAGACAACTCAACTGCTAATACTTGAGAATATTCTTTGGCTCCCCTTGTGTCTAATCAATAAATTTGGGTTGAATACTCTACCCTCGAAAACTGTTGTGATCCCCTATACTTGTGGGTTATCACTAGTTATGTTATATTACATTATGTAAGAAACATCTTCCAGAGAGAATAGTTCGGTTAAGGGTTCCTTTCCCTGGGTGTGCATGCATGTTAATGTGCATGTCCGAACTGTGAGTGGTAAAATCGTAGAGTAAGTAACATCTGGGGTTCACAATGGAGTGAATTTCGTAAACACCTTTAACTCGTCGACCGAATATTCCCTTAAGAACGCTAGCTTTCGGCTTCACCCAGTCTGAGGTACACATCTGGATGACCCGGCAGTAACAATTGCAGAGGTGCTCCCTTTATGCCCTAACCGAACTAACGGGAACGTAGGGCATAAGCACAGGAGCCAGGCAACCCAGCTTGGCCAAAACTTAAGTCATATCGATGCATATAGTGGTGAAGGAAAGGTACATATGGAAAAAAAGGAATGCATATGTGCTGAGCTTGATGCTCGAAGAATAGTCGCAAGTTTCTGTACGAGAAGCCCCCAGGTATAGTGAACATACATATTTAGGGATGTACGCATCAGGTAGGGATGGTCTAGCTAAAGAGAAAACGAAAAAAGGTAAAAGTCAAAAATAGAAAAATAATAATGGTAATAACAGGAGGGAGGAAACGAATACAGAGTTCAGCTCCAGGTGATTATCTGATGCATCACATAGGTGGTACGCTCCTCCGGTGAGAACTTCGTCAATGATGAAGGGACCCTCGCACTTGGGCTTGAGTTTGTCCTTTTTCTTCTCCATCAAGCGTAGAATGAGTTCGCCAACGTTATACGTCTTGGCCCGCACTTCTCTTCTTTGATACCTGCGAGCCTACTATTGATAAAATATGGAACGGGCTTTGGCGACGTCGCGCTCCTCCTCCAAGGCATCTAAGCTGTCCTGGCGATCAAGCTCGGCCTCTCTCTCTTCGTACATACGCACTCGAGGTGAGTCATGAATAATATCGCAGGGTAACACTTCTTCCGCACCGTACACCATGAAGAAGGGTGTATATCCAGTAGAGTGGTTGGGCGTGGTCCGCAGCCCCCAGAGTATGGAGTCAAGTTCCTCGACCCAGTGCTTATCTGATTCCTTCAAAGACTGCACTAGTCTGGGTTTGATGCCGCTCATACCATTAGCCCGTTTGACTTGACCGTTTGTTTGCTGGTGATAGACAGAGGCGTAATCGAGCTTGATGCCAAGATTAGCGCACCAGATTTTCACCTCGTCGGCTATAAAATTGGAGCCATTATAAGTGATTATACTGTGCGGGACACCGTAATGGTGTACCACGCTGGATATGAAATCTATTAATGGCCCCGCTTCGGCCGTTTTAACTGTAAGTGATTATACTGTGCGGGACACCGTAATGGTGTACCACGCAGGATATGAAATCTATTAATGGCCCCGCTTCAGCCATTTTAACTAGTTTGGCCTCTATCCACTTAGTGAATTTATCCACCATGACCAGCAGATACTATCTCTTATGGCTTCCTCCTTTAAGGGGTCCGACCATATCGAGTCCCCAGACCGCAAAAGGCCAAGTGATGGGGATTGTTTGTAAGGCAGTGGAGGCATATGGCTTTGATTGGCAAGGATTGGCATCCGACGCAACATTGGACAAGGTCATGTGAATCTTCTCGAGCCGTCGGCCAATAAAACCCTGTACGGAAGGCCCTGCTAACAAGGGCTCGAGCTGCGGCGTGGTGACCGCCGAGTCCGGCATGAATTTCAGCCAAGAGTTGCCGCCCCTCTTCCTCGGATATACATCATTGAAGGACTCCGATGGCGCTTTTCTTATAGAGCTCTTCATCATGAACCGTGTACTCCTTTGGACGCCGGACAATGCAGCGGGCCTCATTCTGGTCCTAAGGAAGCTCTTTCCTATTAAGGTAGGCCAGGAAGGGTTCGGTCCATGGGGCAATGACTGCCATGATGAGATGCACCGACGGTGTTATTTCGGTGGCTGAGCCCCCGACGACGTCGGTGTTTCCGGGATCTCGGGTTATGTTTGGATCCGGACTAGTATTGCCGTTTTCCACCTGCCACACCACGGATGGCTTAAAGAGCCTTTCTAGGAAAATATTAGGTGGGACCGGGTTGTGCTTAGCGCCTATACGATCAAGGACATCCGCCGCTTGAGTACTTTCTCGAGCCACATGATGGAACTCGAGCGCTTCGAACCGGGCCGACATTTTTATGACTACATTACGATACACTGCCATCTTCGGATCTTTGGCGTCGAAATCTCCATTTATTTGAGATATTGCAAGGTTTGAGCCCCCGCATACTTCTAGGCATTGTATGCCCATGGAGACAACCATCCGGAGACCATGCAATAAGGCCTCATATTCGGCTGCGTTATTGGAGTATGTATAGTATTTGGAGAACGTACTGGATGATGTCTCCACTAGGGGATGTTAAAACGACGCCTGCTCCTAACCCTGCCAGCATTTTGGAGCCGTCGAAATACATGACACAATTGGAGTATGTGCCGTACTGTTTAGGGAGTTCGGCCTCTGTCCATGCAGCGACGAAGTCGGCCAATACTTGGGATTTGATAGCTCGACGTGGCTTATATGTAATGTCAAATGGGAGGAGCTCGATTGCCCATTTCGCAATCCGGCCCGTGGCATCGCAGTTATTTGTAATGTCATTGAGTGGTACTTCGGAGGCCACCGTGATCGAACACTCCTGGAAGTAGTAACGGAGCTTTCGGGATGCCATGAAGACCACGTATGTTATCTTTTGATAATGAGGGTACCGGGATTTGCATGGTGTAAGGACAGTAGATATGTAGTATACTAGCTTCAGAAGCGGGAATTTATGTCCGTCCTGTTCTCGTTCAATGACGAGTACGGCGCTCACCACCTATTGTGTTGCGGATATGTGTAATAACATCGGTTCACAGGCGTTTGGTGCGGCCAGGATTGGGTTGCTCGCAAGAAGGGTTTTTATTTCCTCCAGTCCAGCTGTTGCCACGTCCGTCCACTCGAAGTGGTTGGTTCACCGTAGAAGGCGATAGAGTGGCAGTGCATTTTTTCCCAATCTGGAGATAAAGCGGCTTAGAGCTGCTAGGCAACCCGTGAGCTTTTGAACTTGTTTAAGGTCTGTTGGCTTAGCCAATTGTCACAAAGCCCAGATTTTGGCTTGGTTTTCTTCAATTCCTTTATTGGAAATGATGAAGCCCAGCAGTTTTCCAGCAGGGGCGCTGAAAACGCACTTATCCGGATTGAGCTTAATGTCATACACGCGGAGGTTGTTGAACGTGAGAGGTAAATCGTCTATTAGTGTTTCGACGTGCCTAGTTTTGATGACGACGTCATCCACATAAGCTTCAAATGTCTTGCAGATCTGTTTCTCCAGGCATGTTTGAATTATGCATTGGTATGTGGCGCCGACGTTCTTGAGCCCGAAGGGCATAGTGTTGAAGCAGAATGGCCCATATGGGGCAATGAATGTCGTTGGAGCTTGATCGGATTCCTTCATTTTGATTTGATGGTATTCGGAATATGCGTCAAGAAAACATAGTGAGTCGTGTCCAGCGGTGGCGTCAATGATTTGATCAATGAGGGGAAGGGGGAAGAGATCCTTGGGGCATGCCTTGTTGAGGTCTTTAAAATCGATGTGCAGGCGCCAGAATTTGTCCTTCTTTGGTACCATCACCAAATTGGCCAGCCAAACCAGATGTTTTATTTCTCTAATGAATCCGGCCTCGATTAGCTTGGCAAGCTCTTCCCCCATAGCTTGGTGTTTGGGTTCGGAGAAGCGTCGCAGTGTTTGCTTGACCGGTTTGTGTCCCTTCAATATATTGAGGCTGTGTTCGGCCAACTCGTGTCGGATTCTTGGCATGTCAGAAGGGTGCCCAGCGAATATATCCCAATTCTCGTGTAGGAACTCTCGTAGAGCGGCGTCAACCGTTGGGTCTAATTGTGCTCCTATGGATGATGTCTTCTTTGGGTCCGTTGGGTGGACTTGTAATTTGACTATTTCTTCTGCCGGCTTGAATGAGGTGGGTTTGGGTCATTTGTCTAGGACCACATCATCTCTGTCCACCGTGGAGCGCAGCGCAGTTAATTCTTCGACCACGAGGGCTTGAGATAATGCCTCAAGGGCCAGGGACGCGATTTTATTCTCGGCGCAGAGTGCTATGTCTGGATCACTAACTAGAGTTATTATGCCGTTGGGCCTGGGCATCTTAAGCTTCATGTACCCATAATGGGGTATTGCGTGGAAGCGCGTGAATGCATCTCTCCCCAAGAGGGCGTGATATCCGCTGTTGAAGGTGTACACCTGGAAAGTTATTTCTTCGGACCGATAGTTCTCCAGTGTGCCGAATACCACGTCGAGTGTGATTTTTCCCACACACCGTGCCTCCTGACTGGGAATGATTCCTCGGAAGGTCGTGCTGCTTTGCTCAATGCGGCTCCTGTCTATTTCCATCTTTCGTATTGTATCCTCATAGATGAGGTTTAGTCCGCTTCTGCCGTCCATCAGAACCTTGGTGAGCCAAAAGCCATCGACAATTGGGCTGAGGACCAAGGCGGCAGGTGCTCGGACTGTCCTGTGTTTTGGTTCATCGCCAGCGTTAAAGGTTATCGCTGTGTCGTCCCAGGGGTTTATTGTTGCGATCTGGCAGACTTCGGCGAGTTCGTGGAGTGCCCTTTTGTGCCTATTGTTTGAAGTGAATGTCTCAAAGACTGTCAGAACTCTAGGTTCATCATCTTCTGGAGGGTGTTGCTTGGTGAGGACGTCCTCGCCGTTTTTGGCTACCTGCCGGAGTATCCAACATGCTCTAAGGCTGTGGGTTGGTATAGTATCCGGTGTGGTATGTATTTTGCAGGGGCCATCAAGCCATCCCTCCAGAACGGTTCTGTGCCGCGTAATGAGTTTGTATTTCTTGGCTATTGGTCTTGGTGCGTTACGGGGGCGTACCCTTTTCGCCGGGGCCAGTGGTTGAGTTGGGGCCGATAGCTCCCAAACTGTGTGGTTTCTCTAGGCGCTCTCCATTGTGTTGTACTTCTGTGCAATAGTTGCCAAGTCAGCGAAGTGTAGTATGCGGCGGCGATTAATGGCGTTGAGGAGTCGTTCGTTCATGCAGTTATTGCGGAACGCTGATATCGCGTCCTCATCGCAGCAATCCTTGACCTTGTCCTTGACAAGGAGAAATCTAGCCCATAAGTGGTGGACCGTTTCTTGAGACTGTTGTCTTGTGCTCGTGAGAGCACTTATGTCTGGGTGGGTGGGTGGAATTGGATCTGAACCCTGACCCAATCAATGATCCGGAGTCTGAGGTTTTTCTAGACTGAACAGTCTGGACTCCGGAGTGTCTTCTGATTTTTGAAGCCTACCGTCCGACTCTAAGTTCGGAGGGCAAGGCGTATCCTTCTGCCGGTTGGTATTTGGCTTCTCGAGGTCGGAGATTTGAACATAATTGGTTCTCAATGTAGAGGAAGGGTTATCTTGCTCCTCGACTACCGCTATCTGGTGGGTGATCGGTGGAGAATTAATCTCTCTCTGGTCGGTTTTAAGCCCAATCCGATTGTAGTCTGTAGCGACTCCCAAGGCGGTAATGCGATCTAGGAGTTCATTCAAAGACAATAACTCCGTCGGATTGATCCGTTTGGCATATTCAGAATCAACGCAGATGCATTTTTCAATGACTCGAGAGGTCATCCTCGCTGGCTCAGAGGCCGAGCGGGCGATCATGGTAAAATCGCCCAACCGGAGGGTTTGGCCCGAGGCCAGAGCTCCTCTGGAGGTAATATTTTCCTTGACGATAAGTCGAGCCATCAACCTTCGCGATGACAGCACAGAGGAACTCTCAATGAAAGCACCAATGTCGGTGTCAAAACCGGGGGATCTCGGGTAGGGGGTCCCGAACTGTGCGTCTAAGGTTGATGGTAACAGGAGACAGGGGTGCTACCTCTTGAGCATTGTGTTGGTTTTCCCCAAAGAGGAAGGGATGATGCAGCAAAGTAGCGTAAGTATTTCCCTTAGTTTTTGAGAACCAAGGTATCAATCCAGTAGGAGGCTACGCGTGAGTCCCTCGTACCTGCACACAAAACAAATAAATCCTCGCAACCAACGCAAATAGGGGTTGTCAATCCCTATAAGGCCACTTACGAGAGTGAGATCTGATAGATATGATAAAGATAATATTTTTGGTATTTTTATGATAAAGAGGCAAAGTAAAATAAAGGCAAAGTAAATAAAATAGGAAATAACTAAGTTGTAGGAGATCAATATGATAAAGATAGACCCGGGGGCCATAGGTTTCACTAGTGGCTTCTCTCGAGAGCATAAGTATTCTACGGTGGGTGAACAAATTACTATTGAGCAATTGATAGAATTGAGCATAGTTATGAGAATATCTAGGTATGATCATGTGTATAGGCATAACGTCCGGGACAAGTAGATCGACTCCTGCCTGCATCTACTACTATTACTCCACTCATCGACCGCTATCCAACATGCATCTAGAGTATTAAGTTAAAAATAGAGTCATGCCTTAAGCAAGATGACATGTGTCGGTGTTCTGGGAACAGGGGTCCCCAGACTTGCCTGCCTGCGGCCTGCGGCGTGGCTCAAAGGGGGGGGCCAGCACGGCCCATCTTCATCAACACAGACCCAAGACCCTCGCGAGGGGCCAAGCCTCGCGGGGCGGACGACACGGAGCTTCCTCAGGCACGGCCTCATCAGGCTGGATCGCGAGGAGGCGGAGAGATCAAGGCGGGGTACCTCACGAGGTGCCCGTGACGAAAGCCATGATGACCAAGGGTGCCAGGCGGGCGCCAGCCCGCGCAGTGTCCTCCTTTCCTCTTTGGTGCAAAGGGAGCAAGCGCAGGCGAGAGCATCAAGCAAAGGCTCCCGTTTCGGTGCAACGAGACCAAGACTAGTCCAACGGCAGGGAGGAAGTCATTGTGGAGCCCAAGCCAGCGTCACCACCAGAGCCTTTGGCATGCGAGGACCAACTTTAGTCAGGATAAGTGTACCAGGTGTTCCCCTTCAAAATGGCCAATTGTTGGCGCCCTTCCCACTCAATATTTGGGAAGAGGCTCAAGGCCTTTGCCTATAAATAGGACTAGCCACCCCCAGGGTAGGAGGATCGGAATCAAGAAGGGAGAATCTAGAATCCAAGAGAGAAACTAACTATGATGGAAATCGGAGAGAGAATCGAGAAGAGAGAGAGAGAGAGAAGGGTGACTGAACTCCTCCTAGCAGTTCATCCCCCCAGCCAAGAACAGAGCCTCGCGACGCTGTTCTTCCTTGTATTGCTCATCATCATCAGCCCCAGAGGCAATCCACCACACCACACACTAGAGTAGGGTATTACACCACAACGGTGGCCCGAACCAGTATAAACCCTGTGTCTCTTGTGTTGTTCTTTCCATAGCTTAGATCTTAGCGAGGCGGAAGGGTGCAGGTAGGTAGAAGGCGAAATCTCCGCGCGCACGTCAGTGTTCGAACCTCAAGGGTCTGCCGGAACCCGAAATCCGACATTTGGCGCGCCAGGTAGGGGTGCGCCGGAATTCGTCTTCCACCACCCCGTTCTCCTCCGACCATCGCGTCCATGTCTGACGCTCGTCGGGCCCGCGCCGAGCGCCAGGCTGCTCTCGCTTCCCGCCTCGCCCAGACGGCTCGTGTCGGCGGTCGTCCTCGCCGTTCCCCGTCACCTGCCATCAACGCCGCCACCGGCCCGGCGGTGGATGAGCAGCAAGCGTCGTCTCATCATCCATCCATGCGGCAAGACGGCCGCACCGCTACTCCCTCGCTCACCCTAGCTGGTTCTTCGTCCCGCGCACTCCGCGCACCCATGGAGGCTCGAGCTGCGCTCATCGCAGCAAACAAGCTCTTGCGCTATCGTCTTGTCGACGACGTCTACGAAGAATGGCTCGACCGCGTCGCCGAGCTTGTCCGCGCCGCAGGGGGCTCTCCTGCGCCGTCCGTTCCGCTGCACCGCACCCCGCCCCGCGCGGGCGATGAAGCTCCGGCAGCGCCCCAGCCGCCTCCTCCTCAAGAAGGCGCCATGGCTCAAAGGCGCGTGGCCCCTGGGCGGAACCTGCTCCGTCAGGTGCCAGCACGGCAAGAGCAGAGCTGCCAAGAAGTCCCTCGCCCGCAAGAAGCTGCCTGGGCGCTCCCTGCTCCAGCACGTCACGACCATGCTCCTGCTCCCGCGCGTCAAGACCCCACGCTGCTCCCAGCTGCAGCGCGTGGGGACATGCAAGACCAAGCTCTCCGTCACCCAAGGCCTCCCATGGCCACATCAAGCTGCTGTGCCTTCACCACCGAGCTACGCAACATCGCGTGGCCCGGCAAGTTCAAGCCAGACCTGCCTCCTCGTTACGACGGCACGGCCGACCCTGCGGAGTTCCTCCAGCTCTATGAGCTTGGCATCGAAGCTGCCAATGGAGACGAGAAGGTCATGGCGAACTGGTTTCCCTTGGCGCTCAAGGACGGGGCCCGCACCTGGCTCCTGAACCTGGCTCCAGGCACGATCTCCTCCTGGGACGAGATGCGCACCCGCTTCATCCCCAACTTCCAAGGTACTCGCGACCGGCCACCCGCCGTGAGCGACATGCGCCGCATCAAGCAACAACCCGGAGAGACCCTGCAGAAGTACATCCAGCGCTTCAATAACGCACGCCTCAAGATTCCCAAGGTGACCGAGGAAGCCATCATCTTAGCCTTCTCCGACGGCGTGCGCGATGTCAAGATGAAGGAGGAGCTGGCGATGCATGAAGACCTGTGCACTTCCTTGGAGCTGTTCAACTTGGCAACCAAGTGCGCCAGGTCTGAGGAAGGGCGTCTCTCCCTCCACGAGCTGCCTACCACAGACCCAGAAGAGAAGAAGCCCAAGGCCAAGGATGCGAAGCGCAAGGGGGCTGCCGTGCTTGCGGCAGAACCAGACACCAAGCGGGGCAGAGATCAGCCCGAATCTTCCAAGGGTAGTCGGTACTGTGTGTACCACGACCTCCACACCCACAACACCAACGAATGTCAAGAGCTCCAAGCCGTGCGAGAAGGAAGGATCGGCCGTCGCCCCGACCACGGTGACCGGGGCTACGGTCGAGGAGGAGGAAGGAACGCAGGGCGCTGGGAAGACCGCTGCCCGTGCCAAGGGTGGCACGATCGACCTCGCGAGGATTGCTGGGAAGACCTGCCTCGCGAGGGAGACTCGAGGGATCAGCCTCGCGAGGATCGCCCGCAAGGGAACGCAGGCCTCCCTCCGCTGCCGCCGCTGCCAAGGAGAAACGAGGACCGCCATCAGGACGAGGGGGCTGGGGGCTTCCAGGAGCCGCGCGTGATCGCCTGCATCCTGGGCGGGGCTCAAGCCCCAGCCTCTCAACGCATCTTCAAGCAGTTCGCCTGCAAAGTGAATGCAGTCCTCCCCAAGCTCGAAGCAACACGCCCTCTCAGGTGGTCGGCGTGCGCCATCACGTTCAGCTCAGCAGATCAGCTCAAGTGTGCGGCTATAGCCGGAGTCCTCCTGATGCTTTGTTCCCCAATCATCAACAATGTGGTGGTCACCAGGACCCTCATCGATGGCGGGGTAAGGCTCAACGTCCTGTCCGTGGAAACATTCAACAATCTCCAAGTGCCCTACAACCAGCTTCAGCCAACCAAGCCTTTCTCCGGAGTCACCGACGGCTCCACGGTCCCGATTGGGAAGGTCCGCCTCCCTGTCACCTTTGGGGCACGTGACAACTACCGCACCGAGCTCATCGACTTCGACGTCGCTCACATTCGCCTGCCGTACAACGCCATCCTTGGGTACCCAGCGCTGGCCAAGTTCATGGCCGTAACTCACCATGGCTACAACGTCCTCAAGATGCCAGGAAGTGGCGGAGTCATCACGGTGCCCTGTGAAGAGAAGGACGCGGTGTGTTCCCTGGAACGAGCCTTTCAGGCCGCGTCACTGGAAGACCCGGATCACGGAAGCAGGAGGCTTCCCGAGACCACGCCCAAGAAGAAGAAGACATCATCCAGCCCGGCCCCTCAGGAGGCAGGCCCCTCAGGGCCCGCGCCTGCCCAGGGGGAACCTCCTTCCATCGCATAGGAAAGCGCGCCAGGTGCCCTCCTCAGGCAGGGCTCGGGGGCTCTCCCCTGGAGGGCCACCGACCTGGCTAAGCTCACGAGGGAGGCGCTTGGGCACCACATGGAGGCGTGTTTCGAAGCACGTTTCCCTCAAGAAGGAGTAAGGCAATGAGAGCCAGACCCTCAGGAGTTCGTCAGCAAGGCCATTCAGGAGCTACATGAGTCAAGAGTCATGAAAGGCGGCCGCCGCCTACCAACAGTGGCTCCCCATCCAGGCGAGGATGGTGGGCTGCGCGTTTGCATCGACATACTAGGGCTCAATCGAGTCGCCTCTCTGGAGCGCCTCTGGCCCTCGCGAGTGGGGCACTACGAAGGTCCACCCCACAGCTACGTTCGCATGCCTTACGGCTTGCCGAACGTGGCTGCCACATACCAGCGCCTCATGAGGGGTATCATGGAGGCTCAAGAGGCCAGGCGTTCCGCGGCCCTGGCGGAGATGGAGATGGTCCGCGAGGAGCCACCAGCGCCTCCGGAGCCTCCCGAGGCCCCTGGGCCTGGGGGCTCGTGAGGATCGGCTTCCGTAGACCACCGAGTCTGCTACACCAACACTCCTTCGTCCTCAACATCATCAGGTGACATCTTTCAAGTTTCATTTCCAGCTGGGAGCGCCCCCCAGGGCTGCATTATTCCCAGGCCGCGTGGGTCCGTCCCTACAGCATGTATCCCTTTTGTTTCATGTTGTTAGCTTGCTTTGTTGGGGGCGCCCCACGAGCTGCATCATCCCCAAGTCGCTCGGGCCAGACCCAGCGGCATGTATCCCTTTTGCGTTTATTTCCGGCTATGCGTTCGACCCACCATGCTTGATTATTTGATGCCTATCCACGGCACCTCTTCTTCTCCATGCCGACCACTTGCACATTAAAGGGGGGGTACCTGAGCATCGCGACTCAGGGCTCTTACTGGCTCTCTAGCCCTCACCCTATGGCCTTGTCAACGGCATCGCGACCTGGCATACCAGCGACGGCTGAGACCAGCTCGAGGGCCGGTACCCGAGGACGTAGAGTGCCGCCATCTAACCAAATTTGCAGGGACACATCACAAGATAAGGCCCAGTGCCAGGCGCAACCCGCCTAGAGGTAGGGCCCCGTGAGTGCCGCGCTGGCTCACGGGGTGCCCAGATACACCTCGCCAGGCCCTACCGTGCCAGCCACGTGTCAGGGCAGGGATGTACACGCCTCGGGGGCTCCTCCCGGAGGGGAGCCCCCTCCCACGTACCAGTGGAAGCACCATGCTCCGCGCTGGCTGACGACACTGCCGAGGAGCGGCTATGCCCGTACACATATGGAAGCGCTATGCTCTACGCTGGTGATAAACAACTGAGGGCGGCCCCGGGCCGCATCAACCTCAGGGAGCCCAGAGCTCGGTGTCTAGCCTCATTGTAACGCCTCCCCTCGGGAGTGCCTCACGAGGGGGCTGGGCACGGGGGCTGCGCCTGGGTCCCGCCCAGACGCACGCCACCCAGCCAGGCCCCCCCAGGCCTGGTTCGTCGCGCGTCTCTCCCCGAGCGGAGCCAAGGTATGAAGGCCGTTTGAGCGTCAAGGGGTACTCCTGAGCATCGTGACTCAGGAGCCTAACTGGTCAAGTAGCCCCTCACTCCTTAGTTCTGAAAGGCTAATGGCGGTTGAGGTATGCGCGCGGCCGGGCTCTGCAGACGTAGAACGGTAGATCCACCCACATCACAACTCCCTACTTGCTGTTCGTGCGCCAAGGGGGACTCCTGAGCATCGCGACTCAGGAGCCTAACTTGTCACGTAGCCCCTCACTCCTTGGTCCCGTCCCGGTTTCCGGTCGGGGCTAACGGCGGCTGAGGTATGCGCGGGGCCGGGCTCTGCCGGCGTAGAACATAAGCAAGTAGGAAGGAAAAGCATAAATTTCAAGGAATTCAAAAGCAAATATTACAGTCCACACTGTTATCTCAATGCCAAACCCAAGTTTAAACGCCTCCCCGAGGCATGATACATGTGCAGGAATTAAAGGCAGGACAGGAGCCACAACGGAGTCACTTGTAGGCGGTGGAGCAGCGCGGAGTGGGTTCGCCTCATGGAGCAGCGGGGTCGGCAGCGCCTTGCTTCGGCTTGGTGCTGAAGGCCCGAAACTTCCACAGCAGAGCCTCCGCGCGACCCTTCACAGCCTCGGTAGCGGCAGCGGCATGCTCGCCGCTTACTGGCTCTAGCAGGCTGTCGAGGTCGACACCGGGATCGCGAAGGTAGATGTGGCTGAGGACCCGCGTCAGCGCTGCAGAAGACAGGACACGCGCCTCGGCCTCAGCCGTGGGGCCAAGGCCAAGGGCGACATCTTCAAGAGCGTGAACCAGGAAGGGAAGCAGCTTGGCGGGGCCGTCCTCGGCGCCAGCCAGCGGGCTCTCCAAGCCGCTGTCGTAAAGCATCCTCAGCGAGGAGCAAGCCTTCGCCTCCATCTCCGCGAAGGCCACGCGGTCCTTGGCAAGAACCTGGGCCTTGTCGTCTAGCTCGACCTTCCTGCCCCCAACTCCTGCTCCAGCGCGCCTAGGTGGTCACGGCGCCTCCTGAGCTTGACCTCCCTCTCCTTGACGGCCGCCTCGCGAGCCTTCCCGCCTTCTTCTTGCTCTTGGCGAAGGCGGGCCTCTTTCGCGGGCTGGTCCCGCAGGCCTTGCAGCTCGTCCTCCAACGCCTTGCAGCGACCACGAACGTCGACCACCTCCCCCAGGGCTGCGTCATGAGCAGCCTTTACCTCAAGGACGGCCTGCCTCTCCTCATCGCAAGCCGTCGAGGCCTGGACCAACGCCGCCCGAATCGAAGCGTTGGAGCAAATCCATCGTGAAGCCAGCTCCAAGCGCTCGGCCACCAAGCGAGGGTCGGCGCCAAGAAGATCCTGCCGCAGCCGGTCCAGCTCAGCAGCAGCATGATCCAGAATGGCAGGAGGAGTCGGAGAGACAGCAGTCGATGGAGTAGGAGGAGAAGGTGGCAGCGCGACCACATCATCTTGAGGCGGAGCCTGCTGCGCCCCAACGGCTGTAGTGGCGGCAGTAGGCAAAGGCACCTCGGGAGTCACTTGGGCCATGGGGGCTGAGCTCGCCCCAGCCGGCTCAGCCAGGCCTCGCGAGGACGACCGGGCAGGAGAAGCCCGTGCGTCGCCGTCACCTTCCTTCGCGGGCAGAGGCGCTGCCACAGATGGAAACTCAGGAGCTCCCTTCGGCTTCTTTGCTCCGGGCGCCAGCCTGTCCAAGAGATGTGGACGTCAAGAGTCAGTAGCAGAACAAGAAATAAAGACAAGAATCAAGTGCTTACGAGTCATCGCCAGTGAGCTCAGGCAGCCTCCGGCCAAATTTGAAGCCTGAAAGCCGGCTGGAAGGGTCAACCTTGGGAAGCTCGGGAGCGGAAGGCGCGTCTGCGGTCCGCCTCGGGGCCGGGGCAGACCCGTGGGAGTTCAGCCCGGTCCTGTCCTTCTTCGGGATCGGGGGCAAGCTCCCGCCGCCCTGCTTGTCATCATCCTCGTCGTCATCGCTCGGAAAGAGGCGGAGAGCGCGGGTCCTGCACCGGGGGAGGGGAGCCCTCGACTCTCCGTCAGTCGCCTCGGAGTCAGGCCCTTTCTCCCGCTCCCCTCCTTCCTCCTCTTTGTTGGAGTCGTCGGAGGACACGTCCACCGATTCCCCGAGAGTTTCCATGGGCATGGGCCTGTCCCCATTGAAGACAAGCATGGACTCCACTACCAGCTCCCAGTCGTCGCGGACGAACAAGGGCGTAGGAGCACCCTCCAACCTCGCCACATCGCCCCCGACCAGAGATTGGAGGACCGCAGCCAGATCTTCGTCGGCCAAGGCCGCGGGGCTCGGATGGGGCCTCCACATCGGAAGTGAGTACTGCCGAAGCAGAGCCGGCTGGTGCTCCAGGAATTCCCTCAGGAGCGACGCGCCGATCAGCTTCGCCACCGCCGTGTTAGCCGGCCTCAGATCCGCGTCCATCTTCTCCAACACCAGCTTCGTGCGGGGGTCCGCGAGCTCCTCTCGACCCCAATCGCTGGAGCTCGTGGGTTGCTCCGTGGGCAAGATCAGCCGAGGGTGGATATGCTCAGCATCTGCCAAGACCCACTTGCTCCTGAAGCCCTCAATCCTTTTCCCGGGGTTCGAAATGGCAATGGCGCCACCGTACGCGATGATGCTCGCGCACGCGGAAGCAGGACCGCGAGAGGTCCGGAGGTAGAAGTAGTGGCGCAGCAAGGCCACTAAGGGCTGCACCCCTACGTGAGACTCGCAGTAATAGGCGAAGATTGCCAGGAGAAGGACGGAGTTGGGGTGGAGATGCAAAGCCTGTAGCTTATAATGGCGGAGGACAGAGAAGAAGAACTCGGAGAAGGGAGGCCCCAGGCTAGCAGCAATGGCGCTTACAAAGAACGGATAGAAGGTGCTCCCTTGGCCCTCAGGGGTGACAGAGCCGGCCTTGAACACCTTCGCCCCGTCGATGCCCCGCGCCGCCGCCATCCGGCGCAACCGGGCGAGGTTCGCCTCCAACACATTCGGCGAGTCCAGGGCAGACGAGTACCAAGCTCCTGCCGGGGACTGACAAGGCGCCATGGCTTCCTAGGTCACGCGGTCGGAGTAGATCTGGAAATTTTGGAGGAAGGAAGGAGAGGCGCAAGAAAGGGGATTTGAGCAGCAACAGGAGAAAGCAAAAAAAGCAAAGCCTAGGCAGATGCCGCTCCTTTATCAACTCACGCGGTTGCTGAGGCGCCCATGTCCAGTCAACCGCCACGCGGCGCCCAAGGCCGCAGGCTGTTAGGGCCCGCGGCACTTCGCTCTTGCCCTTCCGCCTCCCTGTAGGGCCATGTCCGGGTGCGCCTTGGGCCCCTGGGCTATTGTCGGCATTCTGGGAACGGGGGTCCCCAGACTTGCCTGCCTGCGGCCTGCGGGGTGGCTCAAAGGGGGGCACAGCACGGCCCATCTTCATCAACACAGACCCAAGACCCTCGCGAGGGGCCAAGCCTCGCGGGGCAGACGACACAGAGCTTCCTCAGGCATGGCCTCATCAGGCTGGCTCGCGAGGAGGCGGAGAGATCAAGGCGGGGTACCTCACGAGGTGCCCGTGATGCAAGCCATGACGACCAAGGATGCCAGGTGGGCGCCAGCCCGCGCAGTGTCCTCCTTTCCTCTTTGGTACAAAGGGAGCAAGCGCAGGCGAGAGCATCAAGCAAAGGCACCCGTTTCGGTGCAATGAGACCAAGACTAGTCCAACGGTAGGGAGGAAGTCATTGTGGAGCCCAAGCCAGCGTGACCACCAGAGCCTTTGGCAGGCGAGGACCAACTTTAGTCAGGATAAGTGTACCAGGTGTTCCCCTTCAAAATGGCCAATTGTTGGCGCCCTTCCCGCTCAATATTTGGGAAGAGGCCCAGGGCCTTTGCCTATAAATAGGACTAGCCACCCCCAGGGTAGGAGGATCGGAATCAAGACGGGAGAATCTAGAAGCCAAGAGAGAAACTAGCTATGATGGAAATCGGAGAGAGAATCGAGAAGAGAGAGAGAGAGAAGGGTGACTGAACTCCTCCTAGCAGTTCATCCGCCCAACCAAGAACAGACCCTCACGAGGTTGTTCTTCCTTGTATTGCTCATCATCATCAGCCCAAGAGGCAATCCACCACACCACACACTGGAGTAGGGTATTACACCACAACGGTGGCCCGAACCAGTATAAACCCTGTGTCTCTTGTGATGTTCTTTCCATAGCTTAGATCTTAGCGAGGCGGAAGGGTGCAGGTAGGTAGAAGGCGAAATCTCCGCGCGCACCCCAGTGTTCGAACCTCAAGGGTCTGCCGGAACCCGAAATCCGACAACATGTTGTAGAGGGATAGACTCATGCAATATGAAGAAAACCCCATCTTGTTATCCTCGATGGCAACAATACAATATGTGCCTTGCTGCCCTTACTGTCACCGGGAAAGGACACCGCAAGATTGAACCCAAAGCTAAGCACTTCTCCCATTGCAAGAAAGATCAATCTAGTAGGCCAAACCAAACTGATAATTCGAAGAGACTTGCAAAGATAACCAATCATACATAAAAGAATTCAGAGAATATTCAAATATTATTCATAGATAGACTTGATCATAAACCCACAATTCATCGATCTCAACAAACACACCGCAAAAAGAAGATTACATCGAATAGTTCTCCACAAGAGAGGGGGAGAACATTGTATTGAGATCCAAAAAGAGAGAAGAAGCCATCTAGCTACTAACTATGGACCCGTAGGTCTGAGGTAAACTACTCACACTTCATCGGAGGGGCTATGGTGTTGATGTAGAAGCCCTCCGTGATCGATGCCCCCTCCGGCGGAGCTCCGCAATAGGCCCTAAGATGGGATCTCGTGGATAAAGAAAGTTACGGCGGTGGAATTAGGGTTTGGCTCCGTATCTGATCGTTTGGGGGTACGTGGATATATATAGGAGGAAGGAGTACATCGCTGGAGCAACAGGGGGCCCACGAGGGTGGAGGGCGCGCCTGGTTGGGGTGGGCGGCCCCCCCTACCTCGTGGCCTCCTGTTTCCTTTCTTGACATAGGGTCCAAGTCTCCCGGGTCTTATTTGATGTGAAAATCACATTCCCGGAGGTTTCATTCTGTTTGGACTCCGTTTGATATTCCTTTTCTTTGAAACCCTAAAACAGGCAAAAAACAGCAATTCTGGGCTGGGCCTTCGGTTAATAGGTTAGTCCCAAAAATAATATAAAAGTGGATAATAAATCCCAATAATGTCCAAAACAGTAGATAATATAGCATGGAGCAATCAAAAATTATAGATACATTGGAGACGTATCAAGCATCCCCAAGCTTAATTCCTTCTCGTCCTTGAGTAGGTCAATGATAAAAATAGAATTTTTGATGCGGAATGCTACTTGGCATAATTTTAATGTAATTCTTCTTAATTGTGGTATGAATATTCAGATCTGAAAGATTCAAGACAAAAGTTCATATTGACATAAAAATAATAATACTTCATGCATACTAACTAAGCAATTATGTCTTCTCAAAATAACATGGCTAAAGAAAGTTATCCCTAAAAAATCATATAGTCTAGCTATGCTCCATCTTCACCACACAAAATATTTATATCATGCACAACCCCGATGACAAGCCAAGCAATTGTTTCATACTTTTGACATTCTCAAAACTTTTTCAATTTGCACGCAATACATGAGCGTGGGCCATGGACATAGCACTATAGGTGTAATAGAGTGGTGGTTGTGGAGAAGATAAAAAGGGAGAAGATAGTCTCACATCAACTAGGCGTATCAACGGGCTATGGAGATGCCCACCAATAGATATCAATGTGAGTGAGTAGGGATTGCCATGCAACATATGCACTAGAGCTATAAGTATATGTAAGCTCAAAAAGAAACTAAGTGGGTGTGCATCCAACTTGCTTGCTCATGAAGACCTAGGGAAATTTGAGGAAGCCTGTCATTGGAATATACAAGCCATGTTCTATAATTAAAAATTCCCACTAGTATATGAAAGTGATAACATGAGAGACTCTCTACTATGAAGATCATGGTGCTACTTTGAAGCACAAGTGTGGTAAAAGGATAGTAGCATTATCCCTTCTCTCTTTTTCTCTCATTATTTTTTTATTTGGGCCTTTTCTCTTTCTTTTATGGTCTCTTATCCTTTTTTTCGTCTGGAGTCTCATCCCAATTTTTGGGGGAATCATTGTATCCATCATCCTTTGCTCACTGGGACAATGCTCTAATAATGATGATCATCACACTTATATTTTTCTTACAACTCAACAATTACAACTTGATACTTAGAACAAAATATGACTGTATATGAATGCCTCCAGCGGTGTACCGGGATATGCAATGACTCATGAGTGACATGTATGAAAGAATTATGAACGGTGGCTTTGCCACATATACGATGTCGACTACAGGATCATGCTAAGCAATATGACAATGATGGAGTGTGTCATAATAAATGGAACGGTGGAAAGTTGCATGGCAATATATCTCGGAATGTTTATGGAAATGCCATAATAGGTAGGTATGGTGGCTGTTTTGAGGAAGTTATATGGTGGGTCTATGATACCGATGAAAGGTGAGTGGTATTAGAGAGGCTAGCAAAGGTGGAAGGGTGAGAGTGCGTATGATCCATAGACTCAACATTAGTCATAAAGAACTCATATACTTATTGCAAAAATCACAAGTTATCAAAGCAAAGTATTGCGCGCATCCTCCTAGGGGGATAGATTGGTAGGAAAAGACCATCGCTCATCCCCGACCGCCACTCATAAGGAAGACAATCAAAAAATAAATCATGCTCCGACTTCATCACATAATGGTTCACCATACGTGCATGCTACGGGAATCACAAACTTCAACACAAGTATTTCTCAAATTCACAACTACTCAACTAGCACGACTTTAATATCACCATCTTCATATCTCAAAACAACAAACATCCTCCTGAAAGCCACAACCAAATTAGATCATAAGGTTGAGCTCTCCCTCCCCACGCGACCCGCGCCACGCGCCACTCCGGCCGCGGCGGCCACCACCAACGCTGTCCACCCCCAGGTGGGTGGCCCCCCTCCCTCCCCATGGGCCGTCGCCGCTCTCACTCCTCGCAGTCCCGCGGATCCGACTGCTTTTCAAGGCGCCTCTCCTGCGACGGCGCGGGATGGGGGACGCCGGCCTCGGTGCCAGATCCAGCTAGTGGCGCTCCCTGCCATGCAGCTACTCCGGATCCCTCGTCTGCACCGCGAATCCTGCTCTGGGGGGAGGGCTCCTGCAGATCGGCTCCCTTTTACCCAGCGGATCCACCCGCGCTCCCCCTCTCTGGGGAGCAGAGGCTCAAATCCATCGTGGTTCGACAGCCCCCCCTCCCCCCGCTCCCCTTTCCTCTTCGGGCTCGGACGGTGGGTGGACTGAGGTTCGCTCCAAGAAACAGGCTAAGATCCAGCGCCGCCTCTCTAGCCCATCGGGCAACAGTGTGCGCCGGTGCCACTCCGCTGCTTGCGCCCCGGCCTCCAACCCCAGCCGCGAGGCCTTCTTAAAGCGCTTCCATGGGCTCTCTTTCCGCTGCCTCAGCTCGCTCCACCGCTGGAAAGACTGTAGAGATCCCCTCCGCTGCATCATTTGCAAGCGCACCGGCCACTTTGGGAAGGAATGCCCTCAAAATCCTAGAAACGGCGACCTGGGCAGATCTGCTACGAATAGACTAGGCCCTCTCCAAGCTCTGGCACCAGTCCGGGACCGGCTCCGCTTTCCCACCCCTCCACGACAGTCGCTCCCTGCCCGCTCCACCCACGCCTCGGCCATGTCCGGCCAGGCACGCTTCGCCCACTCCGACCCATCCCACCGCCCTCGCACCAGCCACGGCATGGTAGTCTCTTCCCCGGCCATGGACCACCAGGTGTTCGTCCTGCGCCAGCACGCGGTCACCCTGACCGCGCCGGAGGGGCCTGGCGCGGCAAGCCCTCTGCTGGTGGGGTGCGCTTTTGAGGAGCAACAGCGCGTACTGCCGCACCTTCTGCGCATCACGACCCACCACCCGAGCCCTTCTTTGTCTACTTCGAGCTTCCAGCGCTCCGCGACAATGCCGTGGCGAGGGGCTTCGTTATGGTCGACGGAGTCCGCTTCGTCATCAACCCCTGGCACGAAGACGATCACGCAGCGCTTCTCAACCTCTCCCTCCACATGCGCATCATCGTCGAGAACCTGCCGATGCAATTTTGGTTGTTGGAGGGGTCTGAGGAGGTGCTGGGGAAGATGTGTCGTGTCGACCGCCTCGATAGCAGGATTCACGAGCACGACCACACGAAGCTTTTCGCCTGCTGGGTCTGGGTGTGGGACGTGGCGCACATCTCGCCAACCCACACCCTATGGGTGCTGAGGCGCTGTGCTGGCCACG